>NW_009649228.1:116438-162546 GCF_000708025.1 Charadrius vociferus | reverse complement strand
GCAGTACCTTACACTTACCCTTGTTGAATTTCATCCGGTTTCTCTCTGCCCAACTCTCCAGCCTGTCCAGGTCACGCTGTAAAGCGGCACAGCCATCTGGCGTGTCAGCCACTCCTCCCCGTTTTGTGTCATCAGAAAACTTGCTGATGGTACACTCTATCCCTTCATCCAGATCATTGATGAATATATTGAACAGGACTGGACCCAGTACTGACCCCTGAGGGACACCACTCGTTACTGATCTCCAACTAAACTCTGCACCACTAACCACAGCCCTCTGAGCTCTATCTGTAAGCCAGTTCTCAATCCACCCCACTGTCCATTCATCTAACCCACACAAGAGGCATTCTGTGAGGCAAACTGTTGAAAATGCTGTTCCTGTATTTACCAAGTGCATAATTTATTCTATCATCTTTTTTCAACTAAGCAATACCCTACACATGCACAATCTTTATAGGTCAATGGCACCGGGTTTAATCCATCTACATTGCAAAATACAATTTATGTACGGTGTTGTAGTTTCCATTTGCTTTCTTGCCTGAGATGTACTCAGA
Organism: Charadrius vociferus; assembly: GCF_000708025.1. NCBI lineage: Eukaryota > Metazoa > Chordata > Aves > Charadriiformes > Charadriidae > Charadrius > Charadrius vociferus. Next base: position 161,992 of record NW_009649228.1, on the reverse strand, counting down.
AGTGGTATGGCACTGAATTGATACCAAAATGAATGTTTGGATACCCTGTATATTTTTCATCATCTGCATTTCTTTAATGCTTTTCGTATGAAAGAGACCAAATCGTATTGCAGCTATTTTCTTTAAGTTTCCAGTGCTCACCTTCAGTTAATGTACCTCTTTTAAGATTAGTGAATTGAGCAATATGCCCAGTAAGAGATTTTGCATTGTTTGTGTTGCGTTTTAACTTTATTCACCACTCAGGAAAAAAACAAAAACATAAGACTACATAGATATTTTTCAGAAAATGTTATTTGCAATTTCTCTTTTTTTCTTTTTTCAGGCTTTAGGTACTTTCTTTGAGAGCAGAAATTGTCCATTCTGCCATATTGAATAACAACTGCAGTGAACTTTTGAGAGGAAACACATGAAAGATGAAGTAACAACTACTTCTGTAAGCATTCCATTAGACAAAAGTTTAGCCAAATTCCGAAGACATAACCTGGAGGTCTTAAGTACATACCCAGAATATGTATCTATTAAAACCTGAGCCACTTGAACTCCTTCAGCATGATTAATTACGTTTTGATGTTGCTTTGTGCTTTGAGTCATGTGATAATTTTTCTCTTTTTTTTTTATGTACGTGACTTGTGAGTTCTGACTATCTGAGTACAATCAGAGTAGCATCAGCTGCTAAAGATCTGTATCTGAGGTTGCAACCTTACTTTTCACATTCCTGCTCTTTTGAATACTTTTATGTCCTCCATTCTGCTTTCTATTATCACTCGAAAATAGTAAATTATATATTCATGAGATTGAGCTATGTTAAGTATGTATGGTAGAGAAGAATAGAAATATTTTGTTAAATGTCAGAGCACACTCTCTATGTTCAATATGCAGTTTTTATAACAAAGGGAATCTGTTCCTACTTGTCTCACCTGTAAGACATGATTTTGAGTTGGGATCTCATCGTGACCTTTCTGCTCTGAAGTTGTAAGTGAACTGTATTTGCACAGTGACATGAGCTATGATGTCTTATAAAGTTTATTTTAGTGAATACTGAAAAAAGATCTCACAAACAGTTATTTTGTATTGGAAACAGCAAACATTTGACACCCAAAATGTGTCAAACGTAGCAATATACTGTGAGATATTGCTAAATTTTTACAATATAACTGTGCTGATGTCTACTCTTTTGATCCCTCAGGGTTATTTGAGGGAATAGGGCTTTTGCTTCTCACAGATTAATAATTGCTTTCTCTCTCTTCAGATGGAACAAAAGTAGACTGCCTTAAGTGCAAAGATATGTTTTTATATACAGGTATAATGTGGAGGTGAGGGTGAGGTCGCTGAAATATTCAATGTAGGGAAGTTGTCCAAAGAAAATTCCTCTTTCAAAAAAAGTACATTCATTTACAAATTTTGAAAGTATACAAACATACAATATTTTATGGAATTTCTCATATATATCTTTTACACATGCCTTATTTTAGATAGGTTATAATCTCATTTATAAGGTATGACATCAGAGTTAGTTAAGGAATGACTCACCATGAAGTTTCTTCCACTGAAGAGTTTTACGAACAGATTAGGCAACCATTTGCCAGATTGCCGTTGTGTTTGTGCATCAGTATTTCTTGTTTCAGCTGCATCTCTGAGGAACAAATAGTTATCCAAATTGGGAGATTGTTTTGTATGGGATTGTTTTGTAATTGTGCTTGCAAATAATCCAGCTTAACAGGTTTCAGAGGTAGTTGATTTTCTGTGTGATCTTTTGACAGTTCCACATTTCTGGCACTTGAAATAGGATCTAAGAATCAAATTTAGATGACATCTCCATCAATCAGACCAAACTGCTTTTCCTTCTTCAAAAGGAGAAAAAAGAGAAGGGTCTCTGTAGGACACATTTCAGCAATGTCAGGGCTTCTGTCTTTACAACAAAAAACCTTACTATAGTATTCATCATACAAATAGTAGGCCCTGGCAAATTGACCAACCAGCCTGTGCTATCAAGTAGTCATGATACAAGTCTAAAACTATCATAAAAATTGCAGACTGAAAGTGGCAATATTTTTAATCTTATCCCTCATCCTTTTTACAGGTAACCATTCTGTATGACTCTGTGGCTCCTTTAACACACATTTTTAAGTCAGCAATGAAAATCTTGATAGAGATCTCATTTTCCAGAGTTTCTTCCTACACATCTTGTTGAGAGAGATTGATATAAGACATCGATCTCCAGAGGATAAGAACAATCAAATACTTTTCTGGTGGCTAATAAGTCACTAGAGCAGGAAAGAGGAAAAGAGTGGATCAACAGTTTCTTACTGCCCTTTTAATCTGCTGAACTTTCTAGAATAAGAAACACCATGTTTGTCAGTGAGTTGGAGACTGTGGCCCAAAGGAAGTCACTGTCTCTATCTGATCATCACCATAGCCCTGATTTAGGCTTCAAATGTTGCATCTGCAGGATATGAATAGCACTATTGATCTTGATGCATATCTGTAAAATTTTAACTGTGCATGTAAACTGCTAAATTATGAGCTGCAGAACTTTTCAGTAGTGTCATCTTAGCTCCCAATGCCAGCTTCTATGAGATTGTAAGAGACAGTATGTTTTCCAAGCAATTAAGTTTATTCATAATTGGAAAACAATTCTGAATCATTTCCTCACTGCAATGATGTGCAATGTTTGAGATTATAAATGAGCAATTATCGTATCACATCCAATGAAATATAGATTTTAACTGACAGAGAAATAGATTTCTAATTGGCTGTTAAGTATTTCAACACATAACTACAAGGAGAGACAAATGCTTACAGAAAAAAAGTAAGTTTTATTCATACAACATTGCATATTCAGGTAACAATTGAGTTCTTTCTTTTAAGTAACTGTGTAGACAAGAATTGAAAAAAAGTGTGTATTCTGGTTAATTTCTTTTTTTGGCCAAAACCAATCAGTTCACTAAAATTAAAAAAATAGGTAACCTATGGTAATTTGTGAATGTAGTTAAAAGCACAGGAAATCAGCCTTGAACCCTGATATTCATAATCATGATTCAGATCAACACATTTACCTTCTAAATACGTCTTTCTTTTCCCTGATGAGAATCTCAGTGAAAGCAACAGATAGAGACACACTCACATACTATGTGTGTGCGTGCATGCACGTGCATGTGTCTGACAAAGCGAGAGACTTCTGGGTATTTTGTTCAGAAGTTAATTATTTTATTTTTTTTTTAACAAGGTGAAGAGTAATGTATACTTTTTACACCTTAGTAGTGCTATATATTTGTGTTACGTATAACAACAGCTAAATGTTGTGACCCTCACTGCAAAAACATTTCCCTGTAGATTCTATTGAAAAGCTCCTGCCACCTTCCCCGACCTGATCAGAAAGCCCCATAAAAAGGTACAACAAATTGACATGGTTAGACACTAGGGTGACAGATCCTTAGGTATACGTAGGTATATATGCAGTACCTCCTGTGAAATTTTCCTTGACTGTGCAATTAAGGAATTTACTACACAAGGCAGATGTATATTAGATGGAAGTCTCTCTACTCATATCCTGGCCAGTTCTTCCTCAAGAGGTATTGCAACACTCATGGACAATCTATTAAAGATGATATAGTGAAACATCAGGCAAAACACAAGACATTTAGCTACTGAGAAATTCTCATTGGGACTTACAGACCACTTCTTTAGATTGTGTTTATATATGAATGCAAGAATATATTGCCACATACAAAAGATATTTTAGGGACAAAAAGCCCTTAGTGTTTATTGAGATGCAATCAGTTCTTCCAAGACATTAGGAAAGCTCACCTGGATGTAGATTACTTCAGAAAATTTTCATGGCCCACTCAGAAATTCCCAGTAGACAGGAAAACCGGTAGAAAGTATTGGAATAGGTTATTCAAGTCACCAGAAGGAATACACCTGCTATTTGTGATATAGACTGTCTGCGAAATCCCAGTTGGCTCCTTAATGTGTGAAGTAACTACAACTGAAATAAAAAAGATTTTTTTTTTCTTCCTTAAAAACATCTGGTAAACTTTCATTTTGTTTGACCCCTCTTCGGTGAACAATTTATCCGTTTAGGACCAGATTGTAATGGCCTCTATATGGGGTTATAGCTTTAGGTGATTTGAGAGAGAGACTAGTTCAGTATACAGACAATTGTTATTAGCAAGATTTCACAATAGAAGTGCATTGCATTCATGATATGTAATCTACCTGCTTAATCTTTACATAGTTGTTATTTTAAACCTTTGCAGTTTCTGAAAGTCACTTATCTAAGAGCTAGCCGCTTCCCTCTGCGGCGCCATTACAGTAGCAGTAAATGGAGGATGCATAAGTGGAATTCCAAACTGAGATTACATGGGAAGGATTAACAGGAAGCAGTTTCTATGTGACAACCTTCATCTACATTCTGGTTTACTACAGGAAGGACCTGTAGATCATTCAGACACAATTTATCCTGGTTGTTTTAGAAAACCTTGGTTTGAAACAAAACTTGAATTATATTACTGTAGAATTTTGCCACAGTTTCTTTATTGATAAATTTAATATTTATACTCCATGAGTGAGATCCTTTAAGTACTTTGTCCCAGGTTAGTCTATTTATGTAAGGAGTCTTAAAGACTTGATTGCAGTTTTTTTTTTTAAAGTGAAATGACAGTCATGTACAAGTTCTGGTAAAAAATGAGTCTTTTGAATATACTAAAGTATATTTTCTAGAAATAGCATGCCTACAATAGAAATCCTTAGGCAAGTTTTTAGCTGCCTTCCTATTAACTTCAGGAAAAAGTGAACTCTTATCTTTCAATAGAAGATAGCAATTTTTTTTCAGGACAAAGAGATTTATAAATTTACAAATAGATACCAAAAAAATCTTGTCATCCCTGTGTGAGCTTGTAATACGTCAAAGTAAAAAGCTTCCTTTCCACAATCACCTTCTCCATCTGGTGGGAAAGACCTATTCAGTGGTCAATAAATATCTCCATAATGAAACCAATGTCTTTTTTAATGGAAAGAAGAAGATTGATTCAAACACTGAAGTTCCTTAAGCTTGTTCATTGACTGAAGATTATATTGTATAGATTGAGTATCTCACCTGACCTTAGTTAAGCAGCAGAGTACATAGGGAGATGGTTTTCAGCACTAAACCTAGGCCGGAAAACCTAAAAGCAATTTTGCATTCTTAGTCTATACATCATCTGAGTTACATGCTGGGGTGACACTTAAAGTGACCTCGGCTGCTCCTTCTCTTCTACCTACATCCTAATTTCCATGAAAAAGAAATCAAGATGAATATTCCTAACAGAAGCCAGTGCATGCACTAGCGCTACCTACTCTGGGCAACCTGAGGGCCAGGTCACTATGAGTGCCCCAGTACACCGGAGATAAATGTGTGAGTGTATTGCTGCACAGAAGATAGTGTCTCTCCGTATTTGGAAAATGCCATTTTACATTCAGATATACTAGTGTAAAGTAATGAAGTTCCCTGTGGTAAATGTCAATCAATACCTATTCCAAGGTTAAAGTACAACCAGCAGTTCTGTGATAGGAATTCAAAGCACAGAATCAATTCACTTCCATTTTGTTTAGTGCTTTTTCTTTTTTTTCAGTGTCTTCTAAAGGATGTTTATGAGTCACAAAGAAACTCAGTGTGAACTTACTGTATGCGTAAGAGCCAATTCAGTACTCCCCACGTATATATTTTTCTGTGCGCGTATATATATTTCCATGTAGAAATACCAAGTATGGCATGTGGGTTAAGTCGATTTGTAAGTTTTTATTTCATCACTGGTTGATTTATTGGAAACAATTATTGAAATATTAGTACTAATTAAAAATGGTGCGGCACGTCATACTTTAACTATGCTTCTTCTGCTTTTTTCATAATTCATAAGTAGTTTAATTGCATGTGGAAATGGCTGATGAGAAAATCAGATGAGGACATTCAAGTCAGTTGCTTCTTTAATGGACAAGCAGCATGGATTTATGACTCTAACAATATTAGACATATGTATATCTGTATGTATACATATATAGAAATACAGCTTTGTCTCACTCATACTATAAGACAGATCCTTACATGGATGCATATGTATACACACTACTTAAGAGAACTAAAGGATCATTGCTGGGATTTTGATTAATTTAATATTAATTGTGGGAATTTCTTTCAGAGCACTACTTTGAAATGAGTAAGTGTCAGAACCTCAAATGAAATGTGTTCATGTTCATGTCAGGTGACAGTTTGTCAAATTACTGTACAAAGTGTGGAACAAATATGAATCCTGATGACAGAAAAATGCGGCTCTGCTTCAGCGGTGAGTGAATACATCTGTAACTGCCTTTGCTCAGCAGAATACCACTCTTTCAGAGGGGATAAGTGGGGTCAAATTCTAACTCAGCCTCACTAGTATAACTTAATCAGCTCAGAATATACTTAAAGTTGGTGCTAAGTAGGCAGTTTCCCTTAATGTTATGTGAGTGTTTACTGCACGGCCAGGTATACCATCATAATGCCCCATGTCACTTTATAGGGCACAGACTCCAGAGAGATGCGATTAAGAATCACACTGGGATTGCCATAACCAACCCCAAGAAACTATGTGTCTGCGTAATAATCAATGGCAGAATTAAACTATCACGTTATACACATATATCTCCATTTATTGGCTTTGCCAAGTTTAGCCACAACTAAGGAATGGGTCTTTTTTAAAATGTATTTTCAAGGTCACACCATGTACTTTTTTTCCCTTGAAACGGCTATAAATTTGCTGAATGCACCCATATGAGCTAACAGTAGATAACAAATGGACTCTCTGAGGTAATCTAAGATTGTGCACTCAGTTTCTATTTCTGTATCTTGACTTTGAAAATTACTTTACTTTCTGTGGTGGTGAGAGAAAACATCCAGAGACGCCACAAATATAACACACACACATGCATAAGGAGCAATAATGTCTCTCTTCACTGTATTCTGGGTATATGCATATACACATACATAGAAAACTTACAATTAAAAATCCAACTAGAATAATGTTTGTTTATTTTGTTCACAATTAGGCAAATTACTGCTCAGCAGTAATCTAAGAAATTTAGGGCCTACTGGGAACAAGAGGCAAACCTTTTATGTCTGATGAAGTCATAGAGACCATTTGAAAAAAAACAAACACAATCATATCATTTTCTTTACAGGAAGTTGAAGGTGTTATATCGCTATGACACCAAGGTAAAGGAGAGTGAAGAACCACATTTTCATCTAAACACTACTTTTCATCTGAGATGATAGTCTGAGGTCTTCAGTATCAGGTCTTATACCCTGCTTTGAGGCCAATGAGTGTTATTCTCCCTCTTCTAAACAAGCGTGAATAGAAACATGGGAAGGTTAATTGACTCAAGCCTATGAATACAGTTAGTGGCAGAAGAGTGAACAAACTCCAAGAGTTCTTATTTCAGGTTATTTGCTGTCTGGATCTCAAGCATAAAATATCTTAATGTGTATTTAGATGTCAAAACTCTTGAGTTTTTTGAGCATACTTTCTTACTGTAGCTGGCTTGTGAGTTTGGAACTTTTTCCTCTTTTAAGTGTCTTTTAATTTGAATAACAATACAAGGAATACTACAATGATCCCTGATATTTCAGTCTTCATTTCAGAAAAAAAACGACCTCTGAAACTCTAAATGATTATGCGATGAATTAACAAATTTTGTAAAAATTTGGATTTCTTACACATGGACAAGTTTTACATACACCTACCTGTTTTCACGATCAAAACCTTAAGGTTTAAAATCATAGAATGATAGAATCACAGAATCATTTAGGTTGGAAAAAAGTTTAGATCATTAAGTCCACCATTAACCTAACACTGCCAAGTCCACCGCTAAACCGTGTCCCTAAGCAAAACATCTATACATCTTTTAAATACCACCAGGGACGGTGGCTCAGCCACTCCCCTGGCAGCCTGTTCCAAAGCTTGATTACCCTTTCAGTGAAGAAATTTTTCCTAATATCCGATCTAAACCTCCCCGGGTGCAACTTGAGGCCGTTTCCTCTTGTTCTATTGCTTGTGACTTAAGAGAAGAGTCTGATCCCCACCTCGCTACACTTTCCTTTCAGGTAGTTGTAGAGAGCAATAAGATCTCCCTTGAGCCTCCTTTTCTCCAGGCTAAACAACCCCAGTTCCCTCAGCTGTTCCTCATAAGAGTTGTGCTCTAGATGTCTCACCAGGTTTGTTGCCCTTCTCTGGACATGCTCCAGCACCTTAATGCTTTTCTTGCAGTGAGGGGCCCCAAACTGAACACAGTATTCGAGGTGGGCCCTCACCAGTGCTGAGTACAGGGGGACAATCACTCCCCTAGTCCTACTGGCCACACTATTCCTGAATACAGGCCGGGATGCTATTGGCCTCCTTGGCCACCTGGGCACACTGCTGGCTGTTATTCAGACGGCTGTTGACCAACAACCCCAGGTCCTTTTCTGCCAGGCAGCTTACCGGCCACTCTTCCCTAGGCCTGTAGCACTGCATGGGGTTGTTGTGACCCAAGTGCAGACCCAGAACTTAACCTTGCTGAATCTCATACAATTGGTCTTTGTCCATCCATTCAGCCTGTCCAGATTTCTGTGTAGAGCCTTCCTACCCTCAAGCAGATCAACACTCCCACCAAACTTGGTGGTGTCTGCAAACTTACTGAGGGAGCACTCAATCACCTCCTCCTCCCAATCATTGATAAAGATATTAAAGAGAAAAGGCCCTAATACGGAGCCCTGGGGGACACCACTTGTGACTGGCCACCAACTGGATATAACTCCACTCACCACTACCCTTTGGGCCTGACATCCAACTAGTTTTTTATCCAGCGAGCGTACACCCATCCAAACCATGAGCAGTCAATTTCTCCAGGACAATGCTGTGGGGAATGAGGTCAAAGACTTTACTAAAATCTAGGTAAACAACATCCACAGCCTTTCCCTTATCCACTAAGCGGGTCAACTTCTCATAGAAGGAGATCAGGTTGGTCAGACAGGACCCGTCTTTCATATACCCATGCTGACTGGGCCTGGTCACCTGATTGCCCTGTATGTACTATGTGATGGTACTCAAGACGATCTGCTCGATAACCTTACCAGACACTGAGGTCAGACAGTCATGGAGTTCTTCAGATTATCCTTCTGGTCCTTCTTGTGGATGTGCATCTCATTTGCTAACCTCCAGTCCACTGGGACCTCCCCGGTTAGCCAGGACTGCTGAGAAATGATCGAAAGTGGCTCGGTGAGCATTTCTGCCAGCTCCCTCAGTAGCCTTGGATGAATTCCATCTGGCCCCATAGATTTGTGTGTGTCTCATTGGTGTAGCATGTCACTAACCATTTCCCCTTGGATCATGGGGGCTTCATTCTGCTCCCTCTCCCTGTTTTCCACCTTGGAGGGCTGGGTATCCAGATAACAACTGGTCTTACTATTAAAGACTGAGGCAAAGAAGGCATTAAATACCTCAGCCTTTTCCTCATCCTTTGTCACTATGTTTCTTCTGGCATCCAATAGAGGATGGAGATTGTCCATAGCCCTCCTTATGTATTTATAGAAATAAATACTCCTAATGTATTTATAGAAACATTTTTTACTAACTTTTACAGCAGAAGTCAGATTAACTTCTGGTTGGGCCTTTTTAATTTTCTCACTGTATAACCTCGCATCATCCTTGTAGTCCTCCTGAGTTGCCTGCCCCTTCTTCCAATTGTCATAAACACTTTTTTCATGATTTCCAGCCAAAGCTCTCTGTTCAGCCATGCCGGTCTTCTTCCCCGACAGCTCATCTTTTTGGCACATGGGGACGTCCTGCTACCATGCCTTTAAGATTTCTTTCTTGAAGAATGTCCAGCCTCCCTGGACTCCTCCTCCTCCTGGGCTGCCTTCCAAGGGACTCTGTCAACTAGGCTCCTAAACAGGCCAAAGTCTGCCCTCTGGAAGTTCAAGGGAGCAGTTCTGCTGACACCACCACCCCTCCCACCCCCTTGCTTCTCCAAGAGTCATAAATTCTGATCGCTATGCCCAAGACGATTTACAACAATCACATCACCCACAAGTCCTTCTCTGTTTGTAAAAAACAGATCCAGTGAGGTGCCTTCCCTAATTGGCTCACTCAACAGCTTCATAAGAAAGTTATCTTCAACACACTCCAGGATCCTGCTAGACTGTTTCCTCTCTGCTGTATTGTATTTCCAGCAGACATGTGGTAAGTTGAAGTCTCCCCCGAGAACAAGGGCTAGCGACTGTGAGACTTCTCCCAGCTGCTTATAGAATATTTCACCTGCTTCTTCATTCTCGTTGTGTGGTCTATAACAGTCTCCTACCATGGTATCTTCCTTGGCCTTCCCCCTGATTCTTACCCATAAACACTCAACCCTGTTGTCACCATCATTAAGCTCCAATCAAAACACTCCCTAATACACAGGGCTACCACACCACCTCTCCTTCCTTGCCTATACCCTCTGAAGAATTTATAGCCATCCATTGCAGCACCTCAGTTATGTGAGTCATCCCACCATGTTTCCGTGATGGCAACTATGTCATAGTTTTCCTGCTGCATGATGGCTTCCACCTCCTCCTGTTTGTTGCCTATGCTGTGTGCATTAGTGTAGATGCACTTCAGTTGGGCTATTGATCCCACCACCTTTTTGGGGGGACAAGCTCTAATTCCCACATGACCATTCTCAGGCATTTCCATGTTTTCTAACACATCAATAATGCTTGTGTCTTTGCTGCCGCATGGATCTCCATCCCCTACCTCCACTGAGATGTCAGACCAAAGGACCTCACTAGCACACTGTGCCTCAAACATTGATGTGCTGCCCCCAGGCTTATCTCTAGCAAGTCTGGTTTTATCCCTTTTCCCCCTTCAAATCTAGTTTAAAGCTCTTTCAATGAGCCCCACTAACTCCTGTGCAATGATCCTTTTCCCCACTGGAGACAGGTGTACCCCATCTGTCCCCAGCAGGCCTGCTGTCATGTAAACTGACCCATGATGAAAAAAACGCAAAATTCTGCCAGTGACACCAGGGTCGGAGCCAGGTCTTGATCTGCTGGCTCTTCCTGTTTCTTCCCTCATCATTCCCTGCAACTGGGCGGACAGAGAAGAACCCTACTTGTGTTCCTGATCCCTTAACTAGTCATCCCAGGGCCCTGAAGTCTCTCTTGATTGCCCTTGGACTTCTTATTGCAGCTTCATTGCTGCCTACTTGAAAAATCAATAGTGAATACTAATCTGAGGGCCGTACCAGGGTAGGAAGCTTTCTCTTCACATCTTTAACCTGGTACCCAGGGAGGCAGCAGACTTCCCTAAGAAGTGGGTCTGGTCTGCACATTGGGCCTTCTGTTCCCTTTAGAAAGGAGAATCCTATGACAATGACCTGTCTCTTTTTCTTTATGGAAGCAGTTTTAAGGCAGGGCTTAAGCTGACTTGACCTTGGTGACACCTCCAAGCTAGATGAACCATTGTCCTCATTATAGTTCAGTTCTACTTGCAGACCCTTGTATCTATTATGCAAGGGCACCTGAGAAGGTGGGGTAGTCACAGAGAAGACGCGCCTGCTGCACTGGGCAGGAACTTGTCTCCATTGTCCCCTGTCCCTTAAGTGACTGTGTTCAACCAGGCAGAGAGACGATAGGGAACCCTCCATATCAAGTGTCCTGTCTGCCTGTTAGGCCTGTCTCAGGGAAGGTAGGGTGCGATTCCAGTAGTCTATCTCTGCCTCACTCTCCCTGATACTCCTGAACCTACTCATCTCCTCTTGGAGTTGTCACTAAGCCCGAGTTCCTCTACCTGGGCTCACTGCTGCCATCCAGTGCTAGTGTAAGAGCAGGGCACACCCCACAGCCTGGCACCTGTGTGGCAGCCTGTTCCCACCAGAGCTCTGTCTGGGAGGCCACATCAGTCATGGTGTGTGCAGAGCTTAGAGAGGTCATGGCTTTCTGCTGGGTGGACACCCTTGCTCCCTGGTCGAGCTGGCAGAACTAGAGCGCCCTTCCTGCATGCCCTGCCACCCAAAGTGTCGTGCCATATCCTGGTCACAACGCACCTGGCTCTGCAGGCTCCTGGTGGGTCTCTTAGCTCCTCCTGAGGTTCCCCCGGTTTGGGAAACCCCTCTGTGCACCACACCAGAGTGCTCCACTGTGGATCCTGCCGGAACTGGAGCTGAAAAAAAAAAAAAGAAAGGGAAAAACTCTCAGAATTCATTTGATCTTGCAATGAATTGTCAGACATTTCAGACCTTGGAGGTCTCCAGGAGGGTGCAGGCCTATGCTATATTAGGAGGCATCTCTAAACATCTGGATTTTTTTTGTGTGCTTAGAAGTCTGTATAAACTGCCACTGCTAGTGAATGAACTATACTGGAAAATTAACACTGTGCAGTACGCTGAATAATGACCCTATTTTAATTTGTACATTGTTTGTTGGCAGCAATCCGTGACAGTATTAACTTCTAACATCATTACTGACTACCTCAAACTGACAAAGACTGATACTTTGCAGCAGACTGATAGGCAATTATTATAGCGTCCACACCAACGAGCTCTGTTGTCAGTAAAGCTAACAGTGCAATGTTTCTGAAGCTTCTGGAGGTAGAGCGAATGAGTATGTAAACCTGCTTTTTAATTAGATCCATATTAGGGCCCACTTTTCATCTCATCTCTCATCCCCAAAATGTAGAAGACTGGCTATAAGCTTGTTCATATTTCTCTGTTAGACTTGATGTTCCACAGTCACAAACATGTAGAAGAGCCATAGACAAAGCCTATCTGAAAGCATAGTGTCCCCTCCCCTGGGGGAGCCCTGGGTGCTGCTTGTCCACACTGGGCAGGGAGCTTGCTTGGTATGAGTGTGTTCTCTGTATTGCAGAATAAGAATCTTAGAATAGAAATGGCTCTCCACCAGCTATGAAGCCTGCTCTTAAGTTTTATGCTGTGTGTCACTGAGTGGTATGGTTTGGTCCTTCTGGCCACACCAGCTAAATTCCCCTATGACATGAAATCAAAGAGCAAAGGCTTACTTTAAAAAGTGCAAGAATATGAAGCCAAACCTAGAAACCAAACTCTTTGAGAATGAAACTGAAAGCACCAAAGAAGTAGTATTGCTACAGCAGAAGATATTTTCCAGGATTTCATGAGCTCTTCTACTTCCCTGTGAGCAGGGCGTGAAATCTTTCTCTACAGCACATCATCTCCTTGTTGAACTGTTATTCACAAAAATAGAATTAAGTATTAAATAAAATGAAATAAAATGTCAAGTACATATATTAAATATATAATTGTTAAGCAATTGAAGCACTTCAAACTAAATAATAAAATGAAATCAAATCACTTGTGACTTTCCACATTATGCGTATTTGCCAGGCAGCTGAAAAACACTTGTCAGTGTTGCATGCTTTTACTTTTAACGGCTGGTACCAAGTTGCGGTGATTTAAAGTTTTTGGATTCTTAGCTTAAGATACATGTTTTCTCAGTGACAGTTATCTAGTTAAAATTTGTTATCAGACAGGAATAGTAGGTAGGTGTTTCAGGACTTTTAATGCTTTTCCTCTGTGGCACTGATTTTTCTGTAATTCTGTGTAGTGTGTGTCTATCATTGCAGATTTTCTGTGTTGTGCCCATTTCAGTTTCATTCTTCTATCTTGAGCCTGGTATGTGCAAAGCTGAATATTAAATATGTTGGGAAACTTAAATTAATGATGTTTTATTAGATCTTAAGTATTCATTCTGTTTCATTTTACTTATGTCTTCAAGATATTGCAGAGAAAAACACTTCTTTAAAATCTTAGCATTTTCAATATAAAAAGGTGGAGAAGATAGAAACAGGAAGTTATATCTAGTGGCACTGAAGACAAATTGTATAATCAGAAATCCCTATGTGCCATTGCCATATTCATTTATCATTAGAGGACACATTTCAAAACAGAAAGGGGAGTAAACTCTTTCACCTCTTATATAGAAAAAAGAGTTGAAGATCACAAAAAAAGGATTTCTTGTTAAAGATTACAGATCTGTTGGCTCTTTGTTAGTTTATCTATGAGATACAGTTGAAAATACATTGAATCTTACTTTGTACAGAGCTTGCATAGTTTATCCCTTCAGATCTTGGCTTGTTACATTATTCAAATACCAGAAACGTATACTCCTTTTTCTAAACTCCTGGTTTAGAGGAAGTGATTTTTTCCCTAGAATAAACAGTCCACAGTGTGAGGAAATAAAAACCCTGGAGATGGAAAGTTGCAAAGGTCTCTTATAGCTGGCTATATTTCTTCACAAATAAAGAGAATCATTTATACACGAGTTGCAAACATTGCTGTACAACACCTGATGGTCAGCACCAATAGGCATCTCTTTTAAGTTTGTGCCCATCACAGTATAAACGAGGTACTTTTGGGAGTGGTATGCTAATATTGAAAATTTTTGATTGACTTATTCTATAGTATCTGATTCTCAAGGACAATTCCAGTTCTCAGGATGATTTCATGAAGGAGCAGTTCAGAAAGTATGTTGAAGAAAGTTTTATTTACTTATCTGGAAACTTATCTTAAACACAGACAGTTTCACACAAAACAACATCTTGGCTATGGAATGAACTCTCACGGTCTGGTAAAGTGAATTTATTACTGTTGTCTGTCTGTTATTTATGATGTGCTGAAGACCTAGATATTTCATTCAGAATCAGTCCCCGGTTAAGCTTGGATTGTGTAGACAGATAAGTATAAGACAATCCCTTCCTCCATAAGCTTAACAAGTAATTATTTGTAAACTCTGATCTCCCTGACAAGAGCAAGTCTGTTAGTTTCTCAGGAAGCAGTATGAATGTAGAGATTAGCTTGCTGAAATCCTGAACATGAGTTAATCAATGTATCGGGTATGTTAATATTATATGTTATAAGGATTACAAACAGATGAAGAAAGAAATAATTTTTTGGATCCTTAATGCTCAACCTTTTAATGGAGAAGTTAAAGGGAAAATAGAAATTTGCAGGTAAATCTCAAACCTTAATGGAGAAGTTAAAGGGAAAATAGACAGAAATTTGCAGGTAAATCTCAAACGTGTGAAAAAGTGTTTCTGTGTCCAACTACAAGACACCGCTTAAATGACATCTTACACATGTGATGTTAAAATTTAAACTGGAGATTTTAGTTCTGGTTACATGATTTCATAAAGAAAGCTCTTAGATTACTTTTAATGAAGGAATGGTTTTAACTTTTTCAGAGTTGATATGAAATCCAGTGAAATTATTGGAAACTGTTCTAGTGATTTCACTGGGATATGAATTATGCCTAACATGATTACATCCTAGCTTATGTGGCCTGTTCACTATTCAGCTCTGGAAGAATATCAGTTTCTATTTTTCTGAGGAAGGCTGGGTTAACTAACCACTTATTCAGGGAAGGAATAGATTGTGGCTATGTACTGGAGAAAAGGCATTTAATTCTCTTTAATTGGTTCTTATTTGCATATGAACGCATTACTTTAAGGCAATTTTTGGAAGTTCCTCTTAATGCTGTCCTTGAGATCTCATTTCCAGTGTTTGGAAACTATATCAAATAGCTCAGCCTACAGGACAGCAATTATCACCTGCAAAACACACACTGTATCTTTACCCTCTCATTGATCTTTTTAGTTAGTATATAGCAGTCCATATTTTTATTAATAATTAAGCATATTTTTATCACACATAAACATTTCCTTACCTGTACAATATAACTGTAGTTTTATAACCAGCTTCTCAGCTTCTTAATTGTTTGCTTATTAACAAAACAAAACAAATAAACCCCCTGTTCTTTCTAAACACTAAATTTTTACGCAGATCTTCCAAATGCCTTTTTCCCTGTATGTTCTTTGTCACTTAGCAGAAGCGATGTATTGGCATATTATTGTAGTCCACACTATGTAAGCTGGTAGAAATCTATCAACTCATAAAATAATAATAAAAAAAATAGTTTCCACTCAGTAAGTTAACATGGAAACTCCAAATGCCATTCAAAAGGTCTGTATTTCCTGGTGCCTTCCCTCGTATTCCAGGGATTATCATGGTAAAACCATGAATCTTCAGACCTTTTGACACTTGTACACGTGAACACTTTTACACATCAGAGCATGCACTACTGAGTCAGTTGTCATATTCCTCAGTGTTTGTGCGATTCAGCTTTATGTAAAATGACAGCTTTTGTTATTTCTCATGCAACGAGATATTTCCAGACACTTCTATACTTTCAGCCATTTCCATGCTCTTAGAGGTAGCATTTTTAAAATATATCTGCAGCTGACAAAGTATTTTGGAACTATCATTGAGACAAAAAAAAATAA
This sequence comes from Charadrius vociferus, assembly GCF_000708025.1. Taxonomy (NCBI): domain Eukaryota; kingdom Metazoa; phylum Chordata; class Aves; order Charadriiformes; family Charadriidae; genus Charadrius; species Charadrius vociferus. Next base: position 145,649 of record NW_009649228.1, on the reverse strand, counting down.
AATTAGGACACTGCTTTCAGATCTCTAAACTCAGAATCTTCAGGTTCAAATTATTTCCACTTTCTGGTTTTGTTTGTTTGTTTAGTGGACTGGTTTTGGTGTGGTTGTTTTTCTCTCTTTTTTTTTTTTTTTAAACTGAAAGTGAATCTGCGTAGTAGTTTCAATTTTTCTATTTCTGGTAGTCAAAGATTCTGAATAATTACATTGTCAAGAGCAATTCTTTATTTAATTTTCTGGTACTCAAGTTCTCACCTAAGTATTGCTACCTTTTGCATATTGCTACTTTTTAATTAAAGACTGGAATAAGATGAATAAGGTCATCTATATTTTCCTGTTTTGTTTTGTTTTGTTTTGTTTTGGTTTGGTTTGGTTTTTAAGCCTCAATTTTTTAGCATTTATAAAGAAGTAAGTATGGCTAGATTTTGGAAAACTACGTTACTCATAATACATTCTCCATTTAAAAGTGTGTCCTAAGGGCAAAAGCCATTAGTACTAACCATTTAATGAGAGTAGACAGTCTCTTAATTGTATATTTTCCTGAAGAAAAGTTTGCACTTTGCCATCAACCCTAGGTGATTATGCTTTTTTAATATTCACTGCACATGAAATATAAAATAGTTCTGGTTACATTTGTGGTCTTTTCTGATGTTTTTTCATGCACTTTTAGTGTTGTTTCTGTATGCTTTATGTTTTCCATAGTGCTTCCTTGCATAGAAGCGATGGCGGGTGTGACTGGGAAAGGGATAATGAAGCCATAATACCTGACAGAATGTGATTTATGCTGCTATAATTCATATTTTGTGTGTTGTTAATGTGTTTGCATACCATCATATTGCTAAGGCTGAATTATGGAAATATAGATCACACATTTACATGTTATCAGGGTTAGAAGTGGCTTTGCATAACAGTAGTACAAATAAAAAAAAAAGTGGAAGTGTCTCTAGAGGAATAATTATTCCAAGTAATTATCATGACTTTATTATTTTTCCCCTCATTGAAAAAAAAAACAGGACCTGATGACACACCACTGAAATCTATGAACAGTTTACCATCAGTATCAATGGACATAAAATTGGACATATGTAATCACTGGGTTTTTCATTAATAAAGAATATAGGATTTAGTTCTAATTCACTAAAAATAACATGAAATTAGAAAAAATATCTTTAAAACCTCATGAAAGTCTATTTCCTAGTACAAGCTACTTTAATGAGTTCTTAAGACCTACTGCAGGCTTTAGCAGAAATGTCAGCATCGAATACATAATTTCTCTCCCCTCCCTCCTGCCTAGCAGCAGAGTTCAACAGTGCTTCAGAGGCAGCTTATCTTCTGAAGTTTTAATACTTCTAATTTGCCTTCTGAAGAGAAGGTAAAACTTTAAACTAGATGAACTGCCTCTGACAAGTTTGTTATCGGTAGTGAGATAAATGGGAGAGGAATCCATGGCATTCATCTCGTACTCAAGTTGTATATGAACCAGGGATGACTGCGGGTACCTGAGTTTCAAAATTGGACAATCCTGTCTCTGCCTCATATGGAAGTTGCATGTTGTCCAGCAGGGATGCATTCAAGTCAGGTTTCTTTATAAAAAAAACAAAATTTGGATTACAAACTTGACTTTTGATTTGACTTTTTAAGCACAAATGCTACTTGAAAGTAGCCCCGTTTTCTTTGCACTAATACATAAATACGTCTGTTAGTTTTGGAGACCTTCAGCTTTTTTCTTTCAGCCATTAGTTTAACATGAAAACAGTTCATCATATCAGAATTTTCTGGTCACATATAAAATTCTGTAACCAAGGAAGCTATCAGGCACATTAGATGAACTTGTCCTGAAGTTCAAAAACCAAAATATCTTCGAGAAATTTAAAAACAAGCAATGAACCCAAGCACTATTAAGTGTATGCTTTCTTAAAGCTTGGGTTAATCCAAATGATTTGTTTGTTTATTTATTTATTTATTTACCTGGAGCATCCACTGCATAAGTAAAATTCAGCTTAGCTTCTACCTATTACGCTGAGGGCTGTAGTTCTATATGTTTGTCTTGACTACTTTCCTTTTTCTTGGACTTCTTGTTAGGAACTTAGGTGGTCTTCTAGATGACCCTATGGCAAAATGGACCCAGAAACGTCATGGCTTTGAAAGCATGGGAAGCCATGCATAGATGTGTGTCTACATGCTCTTAGGAGTTGTAAGTTGTTCTATGTACACAAAACACAATGCACACTATTGCGACTATTATTCTTTTTAACTGAGATGTAAAACAGAATCCTCACACTTTCAAATCTATTTTAAACTAGAGTATGTATTACTCAAAGAATGTTTTACCAGAAGATTGAGAAGTGATTATTTGAGTCTGCTGCGTCTGGAGTCTTTCCATTGATTGCAATGGGAGTTCAGCTAAGCACTTAATACACAACATTTTCTTTTATAGAAGAGCATCTGCAATTGGGTCATTTAATCTATTCTCACACTAATTTAGGGTTATTTACCTACAGTAAATGCACTAGCTAGTTTAGTTTAAAATATCACAAAATTTTTTCACCTGTTTTGAAATTGTCCTCAGGACTATTTTCAAGCTTAACACATTGTATCACATCAATTTTATCATTTTATTATGCAATTTGAAAAAAAAAAAAAAAAAAAAAAAGACCCTACAAGTTCCCTGAAGTTTGAATCACATTCTCGTGATATTCATATTCTCAAAATAGTTAAAATTTATGTATATGTGTTCCATTGCTTAATAGAATAGAAATTGGTTTTAACAGGTCTTGACTACCTGTCTTTCTTGTTTACAAATCAATATTAGATTGGCTTTTCATAGGCGTTCCTCTTTCATAATTTTCCAAAATTAGCTACCACCACTGTTTACTTAGTCACTGCACTGTGGTTTCTCTGGAGGTAAAATTGGCTCATCTCCTTCCTATTGTGAAAGAATGTGCTCCTAACTGACTGGTAGCGTCATACTTTTCTCCTAAAGGAGTAGTCACAAAAATTAGAAGAAAGGTTTATATTAATGAAATAAAATTAAACATATGTAATATGTTTATAAATGCATAATTGTGTATTTCTGATCATTTGAATCTCCATAAAATTTACAAACTAATTTTAAAACTAAGGCAAAAAAAATCAGTAAAACACTTAAATGAAAAAGCAAAGTTTAGCTAGATGTAGACTTTTCAGATTCCAAGCTCTTGGTTGTAGTATCCTTTAGGAGGACATGTACAAAACAAAAACTCATCAAATGATCTGTAATTGTAGTCAATCAAATTTATCAAGCTGTATCTTAAACATATATGTCATCTTTTTTTCCACTGCTTTTTCTGACTTCCTAATAAAATCCACTGTTTAAAAGTTCTTTAGAACCTGTACCTTCAGGGTCTCTTTAGCAATTTCATCCTTAAATAAAAGTATATACTCCGCACTGTTTGCTTTCCTGCTTCTCATTCACAGGAGGGTACCTTCTCTTGTGGGTATCCCACCACATTTTAAAACTATATCCTGTGCTGCTGAAAACAATGGGGATTTCAGCACTGATTTCAAAAGGTGCAGAATACTCACGGAACCCTCAAACATCCTTGATCCTCATTAGATAGAAGACAATTTTTAAATAGTAAAATCATGCTCAGATGTTCAAGAGAATTCACCGAGTGGAATGAAGCATGTTCTTAATTCATTGGGAAGGAAAGGAATCTGCATAAAGTAAGAACATGCATTAAAGGACTTTTTCCTTTGTTTTTTTGTTTTGTTTTGTATTTTTTTTTTCTAAAAAACCCCCCACGAAATACCCTTCCAAACTGCTAAGTAATAGAGTGGCATAGGCCATGAAAATAACTTTTATTTCAACTTGGAGGGGTGTTCATCTGTAATATTTCAGAGAGCATTTTAAACCATGAAAACCTGGTGAATGGTGCTTTGGATGCAGCAAGTCTAGCAGGAGGACCCATCAGGGTGCACATTCAGATTTCATGATATTCTATGCATGTAGGTAAAGGGGAAATACATCTCACAAAACTTTAGCTTTTTGAAAGACAGACATCAGGTTAAAGCTGTTTATCTAGGTTTTCTCTATAGTAAAAACTTATACACGTCTAGAGTGTGATTCATCCCAGATCTGATTAATTGCATATGTCTATCTTCCTCTGTTGAGAATAGATGGTGTCTTGATGACAAAGCCAAATGATTATTTTTCAGATAGCTAATATTAAATTAAATTAATCCTACCTGAAGCTTAACACTCCCCAGACAACTTGCTCAGCTTTCAGGTCCTACAGGTGAAAGCAGTAGACAAATTGCATGTGTGTGAGGAGAATGCCTGCATCTGACAGCACAATCCTCCATCTGGAAATTGGTAAGGGACCTTCATCTCCTAAAAGGCTGGTTTCACTGTCTCAGAATTCTAGAATATTCAGTTTAAATGAAAACTTCAAAGTAACTGTAAATTTGAATTCTAGAGCTCAGTTCAAAGCACCCTATTCTAGATTATATCTAGTTATAATCTAGTATTGTAGAGTGTAGGCAGTTAAAATTACCTTAAATTTGTATAGTTTAAATGCTAATCTGGTAATTTTGTTTTGTTATTTTAAGATGGGTTTGAATTACATTCTTTTGTTCCTTGCCCTAAACATTTCATTGTTACTGATATAGATGACAAGATTTGTGATACGGCTTTGGGGGCTGTATCCAGTGATGGTCACAAAATAAAGCGGTGAAGTTCTGACGAGGAATTAGGAACTGAGTTTTCGTTACAGAAACAATCACTCATTGAAATAGGTTGCCCAGAGAAGTTGGTGAAATCCTTGGAGGCTTTCAGGACCCTACTAGATAAAGCCCTGAGCAACCAAGTTTGAATTCAGTGTTACCTCTCCTGTGAGCAGGAACTTGAACTATGTGAACTCCCAAGGTGGCTACCAACCCAAATGGTTGTTTGATACTATGTTTTTCCCTGTGGATGCAAAGATTCTTGACGTGCTGAGGTAGCTTCACAAGCTCCTAGAGAGAGCTGGGAGAGATCTGGACAGATTTACAGAGCACATAATTGCTACTGATGAATTGATCTGTTCCAGCGAGAACTGTCGGCTGTGAACTCCACCCACAGTTGACGTCTTCATTGCATTGTCTGGTGTGTTCTATGTGCAATGCCAAACAGAGAAAGAATTTTCCCAGGTGTCTGAGAAATTTATGTAAGAAAGAGGATTTTAAATTTAGTAATAGGATACAGTAAAATTATTTGGAATAGAATTAAGGCAGGAAATAATGAGATCAGTGGAATAAAAAAATAAATGTCTATGGTCAGCAGGCTGCTTACATATAGGCAACTTGACCAAATATATATAGAATTTAGCCACACCAAACATAGCCCATACTCTCAGTAGCTTGAAATACCATGCATGAGGATTTTAAAATTAGGGCTATATATGATCAATGACAGGATTTTGAAAATGATTGTAAAATGGTAAGAACAGCATAATCATAATCATAATCATAATGGAAGATTTCATTTGCTCACACATAGATGGGCGACTGTTGTGCTATAAAGTGTTACAGTTTTTTAACTCAAATGCTTTTTGGAATGATTTGTCTCTAACAAATCAAAGAAATAAAACCTTCTTTTGATTTATTCTTGAGAAAGACACAATCCTTGATCCAAGAGTTATTTTAATAGTGACCGTGGCGATTTCCTACTTTATAATTCAGAAGAATAATATTTTATTTTTCTTTTAAAGGAGAAATGCCATAAAAGTAAAGAAAACAGTTAAAAGATTATGTAAAAGCAGCGAAAAGAATAAAATGGTTTTTAGGATGCATGAGGAATGTTTTAAAAAAAGTTTATTAAAGCTTAAGACTAAGAAAAAAGAAAAAAATGAAGGGACTCAAAGACTATTACCTGCTGACTATGGGTAACCAGAAGAATAAAGAAAGTGGTAAGTGGTAGAAATTATTTCTTCCCAAAGTGGAAGTCTTCTCCAATTGAATAGAACAGAAAAGAGCATTAACCCTTAATAGCTAAATGTAGAATCACAATAAACCAAGCCAAAAAAAAAAAAAAAAGATTCTAAGGAACAGCTTGTGAAAACCATTGTAATAAAATGCTTTCTAAGTGCCCTGGAATTCAGCTGGCTTTTAGAGACAGTGGAGTCCATAATTGCCAGGGTGTACAAGGAGCATCCAATGATACTAAAACCATAAGAGACATCATTAGCAAGGTGATTCTGAGGAACTCTTTGTAACTGAACTGCAATTGATGAAAATGAACAAAAACAATTTGCCAGGAATAGACAGTATTCACCCAAGAGTTCTAAAGGAATTTGAATCTGACATTGTTAAATTACTAGTTTCAGTTTATAACCTAGCATTCAAAACAGCTGGAGGAATGGAAGGTGGAAAAGCTATATTAATTTCAAATAGAATATTCTTCATTGAACAAATCAATAAGAATCATATTAAAGAATGGAATCAGAAGATACATGGATAAGCAAGAAACATAGAAGAAGCAATACCTCTTTCAGAAGGAAATACATCTGTCCTGGTTCCGGCAGGGATGGGGTTAATCTCCCCAGGAGCCGGCAGGGGGCAGGTATTCCATCCCACGTGACCCATGCCCGGGCTATAAGAGGCGCTAGCCGGGGCGAGGAGAGGAGTCGCCACTCGGGGGTGGGCTGCGGCGGTGCGGGGCCGGTCGATGCGCTTCGTGGTGGTACTGTAATCGCGTTTTTGTCTTTTCCTTTTGCTGTTCTGTTAAATTGCACTCTTTTAACCCACGAGTTTGGCCCTGTCATTTTCTTTTTCCACGACTGTGGGAGTTGTGCGAGCGGCTGCGTGGTTCTTTGTTGCTGGCTGAGGCCAAACCACGACAACATCATAAACTTATTAAAATTATTTAAGATAATCAGAGATGACTAATAAGTCTGATCTGAGTGATGTTGTGTGTTTAGAGTTCAAAAAAAGGTGTTAACTGGAAGTTCACTAGAAAATTCTTAAAGATATTATGGTGGGATGGAAGGGAAAATCTAGCTGGTCTTGTAGTAACCGTTAAAATCTAGGAAAAACTAAATAGGAAAAATTTTCATTTTTCACTGTAAAAGGGGGCTACCCACAAGCACCATGTGCTCTTCAATATATTCGCAAGTGATCAATTAAAGGTAATGGATAGTGAGATCACAGAGATTTCTGATTAAACAATTATGAAATTATTTTGAATAGAATAAGATACATGTACCTAGAATGAACAGCTGAAAGACCTTATGATACTGAAGATATAATTGAGCTAATCTAACTTTAGCTGTCCAGAAGTGTGATATCCAGACTAAACTGGACATTTAAGAGTCCAGTACAGTGTGTGGAAAGAGATATATACTTTAGGAAGATGGTTCATCCATTTCAGCTTACAGAAAGATTAATCACTTTCTTTACTGTTTACAGGGAAATCTTAGATAATGATCTTAGACTTGATACTTTACTTTTCCATAGCTGTGAGGGGAAACCCATACAAACAATCTTGGCAATGAAATGTCAGCTGAAATTCAATGCAAATAAATGCCAAGTACTGTGTATGAGCAATATAAAGCTCTCTCTATGTAGCAATGCCTGTATGTATATATACTAACTTATGCATACTAATTTATTCAGAAAATAGATTTTAAATGCATGCAATGTATATGGATGGTTCTTTAAAATTGATAGTTAAGTGACCAGGAGAATTAAAAAATGCAATGAAAAGCAGGAGTTATCTGAAAAGAAATACATATTAAAAGCTATGAAAATATCATTACAGCACTATGTAAATCAAAATCATATTTCTCTCCAGCACATAAGCCAAATTAGCTGGGGGGGGAAGCAAGAAACAATGGCTCAGATCCTCAGACACATGAAGAGATGGATAACTGCCAACTTCAATGGAGTTGCAATGTTTGAAAAGCCAGCTCTGGATGCTTTCACAACCCCCTGTAAATTTACTATTTGCTTGTCTGACAGCTCTTACACATATGTAATTCCATTTTAAATACATTTTTTAGTGACAGCATAAATTCACATAGTTTTATACCCTGTTTCTGCACTGCACATTGTGAGTACATTTTTTGTGAACTGAAATGTAATGATATTTCATTGGGCTTTGTTTTTGCTGTTATTACTAGACACACACCCCTTCACAGGTTGGCTGGCTGGCAAGAGAAATTACCTCATTAGTCTTTGTTTCTACTAGATTGCTGGAATTTTGTATTTTGTCACAAATATATATACTTTTTTTTTTTTTTAATCTGGGTTTTTAATGTGTGTTTCTTAGCCATCTTGGTGAGCCTTGCGACCAATTCTTAACTCTGTATTTTTCACTTTAAAGAGTATTCTCATGCTTATCAGAGTACCCATTCCTTCAAAACAAAAATTTATATTCAGTTCCAAATAGCATATACTTTTAAAGAAATATAATGTCTAATGGCTTTGTCATGAGTTTGCTTTTTCTTTTTTATGAGCATTTTAGATCCAATTAGATACCTGATATGAAGCATACTAAAATCAAGCCCTAAGTCTTCTAGTAGACATAACATAATTGTTGGAAAAATTTTGATTAAAAACTCTTAGAAAGCATGTGAAGTGCAGAGGAACATTCAAAGTTGGCTACAGATGAAGACCCTACTTCAGTAGTTTGATTTCAAAGAACCAGTGTTTTTAAACTTATGTTTTTTTTTCTCATTGTAGTTACACATTATCTTGTACTTTATCTTTGGCATGGTTAAAGAGTGCAGAAGTGCTGTATTCCTCAAAAGAAATGTCTATGCTAAATGACAGTAGGAATTATCAGTTAGCCATTACAAAAAAACTTTTGATTACAGAAGTATATGCTTTGGCTGCTATTTCTAGAATTAAGTACCCTCAAGGGATTTGGTTGAAAATGTCAATTGAGGTATGACAGACAGCTTGTAAAAACATTAGCAGTGTTTCATGTTCTACCACTGTTCATTATGTTTAAACTAAAACTCTACATAGATACAGTGTGACACTCTACATATTATTTAAAGGTAGTTCCCAAAATGTTAGAGATGAAATAATGTTTCTTCTGGACAGGTACATATGCTTTGAGATTTATCATATGACTGAGATGAAAAAGAATAGAAAAGGTAATGAAAACAAGGTTGGAAACTAACTAAATTTTCTCAAATTAATTTGTCAGCCATTACAGAGTTAGTTTCTGTGGCCCAAACACAAGATTTGTTATTGCCTACTTGTATGCAAAAAGTATAAAGATGTTACTGAGGTTCTAGGAAGAAGATAGCAGTTATATTGAATATTCTAGAAGCTTAAAAAAAAAAAAAAAGTCCTAAGCACAAACTATTCTAAAAAAAAAAAAAAAACCCCCTTGAAAGTCTCATGAGAAAGTCTAGTATGTTTTTTTTGTATCCATATGATTTCAGAAGAGTAGAAAATGCTATAAACACCAACAATAATAAGAGTAATATTAATAAAGTCCACAGCCTATACCTCTGAATACTTTTCCTTTGGAAATCTTTGGCATATATGATATAAACTGAATTTACAGTTGCAACACTGCCAGAAATAAGTCAAAAATACTGTTCAGTTTTACGCCATTAATTTGTGACTGAAATAAATACCAAGTTATAGACAAAGAACCGTATCAAAAGTAGAAGCATGAAAAAAGTTGAAAGTAAGGCATACTATACTTATGGAATGGAACTCAAAATCCTGGGTAATTCCCATACTAGTCCGTTTACTTCTTGTACAGCAGCAAGACAAAATATATCCCATATAGTCCATATGTTCTTATTCACTTGTGACTTAATATTTTCATAGAACAATGTTATTAGCTGAGATGGCCTCTTTCCAGTTTTTGTCTAACTGTTCATCAACTTTGCCATCTGCATCATTGTCCACTAACCATTCTTCTGTCAGCCAGAGATTGTGATGAGAGATAAAATTGCTTCAGACTGACATTACAAGGGATAAATAACAGATAGCAGTAGCAGCTGTTAAGATACTTTATTTCTTCGTGGTGGGGAAATGGCTGTTACCATGCTGACTGCCAGATATAGAGAGAAAAGAAGGAAGGTAGCTCGCATTCCTCTGATCTGCTTTCAAAGGTGACAGAACCTCATGTTGAGTGTTTTGTTAATATATTTTACCATTCATTTACCTTGCTATTTTCAGTTCTTGAAAATATTGGTGAAAATGGGCTCCATTTGAAATGAAACTTAGTACAGATACTGGAATTAGATGCAAGTTTGGCCTGAAGCAGGCAGTCAAAAACTCAGTGATATTCCCATTTCCTAACTTTGAATTTCCAGCTCAACACAGAATGGGATGAAAACACATTGGTTTTTTGTCATTTGCAATCCTAATAAATCTTTCATAAAGAAGGAAGGAAGGAGGGAGGAAAGAAAGGGAGGAAGGAAGGAAGGAGGGAAGAACACACAGCTCCTTCCTTTGTTCCAGTTCTCATTTAAACCAACAGACATATATAGACTAAGACTCAGATATGTTCAACATCATTTTAGCTACTCAGGCAGCTAGAATTCAGGAAAACAGGATTGATGAATTCTGGCTGTTCACGTCTCCAATGATTGCAGAGGAAATATAAGCCAATGAGGATCTTAATTATACCTGAAAATTGTGTTTCTTTGCATAGTGGGCTGCTAGTTTTAGCACTAATTACTGGATTTCTGAAATTCCTGTGTTCTGGGCTGTTTAGCCTCCAGGAATTTGAGCTGGGGGGGACAAACATGAGTCTGGCATGTCCTGGAGCTCTTAGCTGCTGTGCATTCACAAGGTAGAGGTGCTTTGCATACTTATTTAAAGCACATTAAGGTCCTTGTGCCCATGCAGATCAGCTTCACCATCCAAGTTGTGATTTCAGTTGGGATAGAGTTAACTTTCTTACTAGAAGCTGGCATAGTGCTACGTTTTTGATTTGGGGTGGGAATAATGTGGCAGTGCACTGGTGGTTTTGGTTGTTGCTAAGCAATCAAGCCTTTTCTGCTACTCATACCGCCCTGCCAGCAAGTAGGCTGGTGGGACACAAGGAGCTGGGAGGAGACACAGCCTGAAAAACTGACCCCAACTGACCAAAGAAATATTCCATGCCATATGATGGCACACTCAGTACGTAAAGCTGGGGGAAGAAGAAGGAAGGAAGGGATGTTCGGAGTTATGACATTTGTGTTTCCAAGTAACCATTACATGTGCTAGAACCCTAATTTCCTGGAGACGGCTGAACACCTGCCTGCCCATGAGAAGTAGTGAATGCATCTCTTGCTTTGCTTGTGTGTGTGGCTTTTGCTCTGCTTATTGAACTGGCCTTATCTCAACCCATGAGACTTTTTCTCACTTTTCTGATTCTCTCCCCCATTGCAACTGGGGGGAGAGAACAAGTCGCTGGATGGTTCTAGTTGCCAGCTGGGGTTAAACCGTGACAAAAATACAACAGCTTTATCAAATTTTAGACAGAATTCTGGGCATCCTGGTCCCCCTGTGTATGTGAAAAATAGATGCTCTGCACATTTAAAGACTCTACTAGATGGCATGAATACGATTTTAAATTACTACTCAGGAAAGCATATCTGGACCTTAAAAAAAAAGAGTTAATTTATGGTTTACACGTTACAGGATCAGAAGAGAAAGTTAAAACCATCTAGTTGGATTGGATAGACATTTAGACAGAATTTGGATGAACTAATTCCTATGAATTTTTCTTTGCCACTGGAAAAAAAAAAATCAAACCAAATTAATTTTTATTTAAGAATTTTTGGTCATGTAGAATCCAGGAAAATTAATTCATAACTTATTATTATAGATAAATAGTAAGCCTTAGTATACCTTTAATATAAATTTTATTCAGATTCTGTTCCAGTTACAGTCTTGTTTAGTAGACTGAAGAGCTCGGTATTATCAAATTTCTGTTTCCCCATGGCTCTTCAATATCTCCTTTAAATCCTTAATCTCAGAATAGCCACAATATTCATGTAATGATTCTTTCACTGCCAAAACTAGGATAATATAAACTCCTTATTCTTACACAGTCTACTTTGTGTACCCTAAGGGTGTCTATCTAAGGGTAACATTAGTTTTTTTGTCACAATGAGGCACTGAGGTCATCTCCAACTGATTATCCCCCATGGCTAAGTGATATTATATGAAATCATACAATTTTGTACTAAATGACATTACAAAGCTGGAGTCTGATCCATCCTGAGTAAGGGTAGCAGAATTTTACCTCCAAATAAAATTTAGAAAATCAAACAAATTGACTTCATATATTGTCCCATAGAGTGAAATCTGACATCTTAAGGTCAGTTTCTGGCAATCAGAACATGATGATACAGATTTATCTGTATCATCATTAGTATTCATGTTTTACTTTACTCTTAGAAAATAAATTTCTTTTTGCAACCAGATAAAGCCCTGTAAATCTTAGAGACTGTGTTTTAGCTGAAAAATCAAAGTCCTTAAGGAACTGTTGACAAGAAACAAAACCAACAAAAACAAATGAATAAAGCTAAAAAGATTAAAATAATTTGTTTATGAATAACAAAGCAGAACAGCTCCAAATGGTGGCAAATACAATTCTCTTTTATGTAAAAGGGCACAGCATAATTCAAGTGTATAATATTTGCAACAGCTGTGTCAAATGGCCCACAAACAAGTCAGTGCTTACCTCTTTTGTTTCAGTTCCTTTTCCACCTTTAGCTGAGCAAAGATCAGAGAGATCTGTTGTATGCCAAATCTAAGGGGGAAAAAACAAACAAACAAACGTGCTGTGGTTTATAGGCATCATATTTTTGTTCTGCTATTTACATAGCTGTTATTTTATACCTTAAATCGGGGAAATGCCTTAAGTAAGTAAAATAGCAGTCAAGAACGTACATTTTTTTCTGAGATATCTAATGTACTTGTAAGCAGGCGTTTTGTTTTGCATCATCTCTAAGTTGCTAATCCCAAGTATAAAAATATAATAATATGTATCTTCAAAATTCCTCCTTCCCACTCCCCCCCAAAGATATTTAATAAGAGCAAAGGTATTATTAAATACCTGCATGCTGGAAACCATTTTTACTTTTATGGAAATTAGCATATCTCTGAAGAATGCAGCATATTCACTCTTGACTACCATCTTTGTCACCTCATATGTTATCTAGCTTTCTCAGCATAAACACTTTTACAGAATTCTCCCATTAAACTCTTTAAGCTTTCAGATTCCCAGATGTTTTGAAAATAATGACAAATCATGAAAGTGCTTGACAGCTATAAGTAAAAAACATTCTAGAAGCCCGCTTTATTAACTCACTGACTTTCACATATTTTACTCTTGTATCAAGACTTACTTTAAAAAAAAAATAATAATTAGGAGAGGCTTGAACACTCTTCACACAATTTTTACTTGACTGGTTTGAGCCCAGTCTTAGATCAGAAGAAAACCTCTACACTTGTTAAAAATCAAATATTCCAAGTATATGATTCTGAGAAGATTGTATCTATGCCATTGACCCAGGATAGCATAGTGAGGACCGTTATATAAATTTCCTCCTTTTCAAGTGGCTGCTATTTCCAAATATTTTTTCTTTTTTTACATCTCCTTAGATTTCCTTTCTTTCAAAATCCTTTAGTTTCTTTCTAGTTGCACACATAAGAATGGCACCAATGCCCTAAGTGTGGTACTACAGGGTTCCTAAATGGTATGTATGGGGAACTAAAATTATGTAGAAGACATAAATCAATTCTCTGTACTGTGGATACATTTTACCCATAATGCTCCTGAGTCACAATGTCTACTATTCAGCTGATCATAAGCCTTCTTCTTCACATCTCTTCACAGCATAAAATCTATTTACTTTGCTCTATGTAAAGAAGTAGGTGAATTTCACCCTATTGCAATGTCTATTCAAGTGACATTTGATGTGATACTGGAGTAATTGTGTGTGCAAGAATACAAAAAGAAGTACAATTCAATGACCATTATCATCAGAGTAATAGCCTCCAGTTCCCATAAAACTTGGTCTGATATAATAATAGACCATTATGATAATGATTTTTATACTAACATGGCTCAAATCACAAAGCTAAGTCTTTGCATAATGTTTTCACTCTTGGGTTGCGATAGTATACTCAATTTTTGCCTGAGGTAGCTACATATTCCAAAATAGTATTGTGCTCTAACCTTCTTTGTTGGTTAGATATTTGTGACAAAAATGTTGACAAATTAGGCATGTTCAGAAGCCAGCTCCATCGCCTATTGCCCTAAAACAGGAGGGAAAAAAGATTACAACTCTAACTCTGGAGTGTGCTGATATTTAGGGCAAACAACTACATTTGAAGGAGGTAGTCATATTTTATACTCACAACTCAATGCTGTTTTCACATATGAGGATGTAGATGTCAAACAGAAATTGTTATGACCAGTTTTGTTGTTGCTGACATTGTTTTGCAATATTGTCATGAGAGGACCTGCCAACCTCAGGCCTCTTTAAAAAGGGTCCCTCTTTGGCGATTCTGGAGGATGGCAGAATTTTTATCACAAGCTGCACAGGAGATGCTCACTGACTGTGAGAAGGAAGGCCGAATTGCGTGCCTGTTGTTGTTGGTGATGTCAACAGCTACAAAAGCTCACCTTTATTACATGAATACAAACTCAGCATATGCAGGTCCATTCTTAGTGTTGTGTGGCAAGACTTGGTGTATCCTGGTTGGCTTTGTTCTCTCTTCCAGGTGAACACATGCTATCCAGACACAGTGTTGTTCAGTTGCTGGATGAGATTTCTGTGTAAAGATAAAAGCTTAAGGAGTTTTGCCTGATCCCTATTTGTCACACCAGGATAACAGGGACCACACAGTTTGAGAAGGTTATCCTTGGGCTTCCTACCTTTACATGAGGAAGTTTTCCACGTGTCATATCAATTTGTGCTATGCCCATTTACATCAGTTTGCACAGCAACTCAAATAGTCTTACTGTAACAGCACTTTATCCTTCCTTAAAAGACCTGTACCGTCATAAACAATTTAGAACAAGTTTCAAGCATTTATTTAAAATAGATTTTAAAATTATTTAATTTGTTAAAACGGCTTCTTAAATGATACTAAAATTATTTTGGAATAGGTGAGAACAGGGCACTCAGGATTTTGTAAGATTGCTGAAGATATGTGTATATTGTAGTGTTAAGCATTACACTGTCCAATATACATCTGTTCCCGCTACCTGAATCACTCATGTTATTGAAATTGGAGTCCAGGTTCCCCACAACGTAGATGATAAAATTCAAACTCTTCAGAAATGGACCGCAAGAGACATGGAACTTTTAGATCCTGTCATCGTTTTCTTCCCTACCCTACTCACTCCATAAGCAGAGTAATATGTGAATAGATAGAACTGAAACATACTTTTGGATATTTGTATTAATCTTCAAAATATCATAACAAAGAACTCTGCTTATATACACTGTTTGGCAGTACTGATGCCTTTGACTGATGCTGATCTGAGCTTGAGAAGAGAATTGATAATGAAGACATTAAAGTGATATTCACAGACCTCAGTGAATATCTGAGGTCAGCCCTTTATTTACAGAGTTGAAAACTGTAGAACAGATTGAAGTTCCTAGAAATTTATGAACAACTGTGGGGTGGAATTTGGTAGTAATCAGCCTATCCTAGCATAAGTTCTTGGGAAATACTTGATGGTTAGATGTGTACCATGTCATCTTTTATCTGACACTTACAATGAAAAACATTTAAATCCTATTAAATCCACAGTTTCTGTGAGACAGCCAATCATACAGCAAGCAAAAGCAATTGACAGGTTAATTATGAAGGGTTGGAGTATTTGAATCACATTTTCTTATGTCAAGTTTAAACTAGCTCCTATTTAGGTAATTGTACTGGCAACTGATGGGTTTCCAAAAAAAAAAAAAACAAACCAAAAAACCCAAAGAAAATATCATAGAAAGGTTTCCTAGAGAAAACAAGTAATGTAAAGATGCATAGTTTTTATTGTATGTAAAGTATATTATTTGAGATCCTAGACTTTTCATCTTTTAATATGATTAATAGAAAATAATAACAGAAGTTTCATTCAAATGGGAATGGAACAAAAGAAAAGATCCAGTAGAGGTGTGGGTAATACAGTGATTTTTCTCATCCTCACAGTTAGATGCACACAGGGCAATTGTATCATGTTCCCCTTATGAAATAATACTTGAGTTATATAGCTGCCTGTCTTCTGAAATATGTGCAACAAACGGTACCAAAATGACCATGACCTCATTCCAATGAGGTGAGGAAGTATCATTTCTATTTTACGGCTAGAAAAGCTGAGACAAGTGTAGCTGGAATATGTTTTGCCCAAGGTTACAGCAGAAGTGTATGTGAAAGGTAGATACGGAAACCAGATCTCTTGATTCATGGTCCCGTTTATTATCCAGAAATCTCATTTACTGTTTTTTAACATTATTCCTGTAATCTTCTATTGACACATATACAAAGTACTATTATCTGAACAAAGAAATTAGACATATGAATTTACTGTACAGTGAGATGTTATTTTTTTCTGGTCTTAGAAATATCACCAAAAATTCTGCCCTTATTTGTCCTGTTATCCTTTTGATTAGTTTCCAAATTTTTTTAATGACTTACTCCAAATCATCTTTATTGACACATAAAGGGGTCTTTTTGCCTGTATCATCAAGAGGTGCCAAAGGAAAATACATGCCTACAATGGGCTCTGCACATTTACATGCAAAAGTTTCACTTCCTTTTTTGTTTTTGTTTTGTTGTTGTTGTTGTTGTTTATTTGGGGTTTTTTTGGTGTTTGTTTTTTTGTTGTTGTTGTTTGGTGGGGTTTTTTTAACACTGTGAAATAGGACTTCATTATCTCTTTGGTATGAAACCTAATTAGATTAACACAGACACTGAAAGTTTTATGAGACCATTTCTTGGCCACAGAAAACTGTGCAGGGTGAAAATAAAGTATGGTGTTAATTATGGCCTTAAGATATGGATCAAGCAGTACAGTCAGCACAGGTCCTTCCTGTTCAAATGTTCCAGATTCTGAAGCTTTAGTGGCAGTCTGGATGTTAGTTTTTCTATTAGTGTAATCAGACCTATCTTTTCTTTGGGGTTTCGAGTTTATCCTGCATTTTTCCAAGACGAATATTTAAAGTTGATAATTACATTAACTTCACAGGTTGCATGAATGACTGGTATAAATACATGTACGAGTGGATGGTAATAAAAACAAGAATGAAACAGAGAATTTGTGAGTTAGACATTGACATTTGTTATGAATTGGCCTTCATATGTGCGCAGCTTGCAAAAAATAGCTTAGTTGCAGCTTCTCCTTTATGTGATATTTAGACAATCTTTTTCATAAGTTCTTAGACTGATAGTGTAAAAACTGGCTTCTGTGGAGACACATAAAGTTTTGTAATTGGTTTTAATGTTCTCAAGCTTGGATGTGCTTGTTATATGGTACGTATATACTACAGATCTTTCTCAGATCGGCTTGTTTCCACAATAAAGTCTCTCCACGTGCAGCAAACAGATTACATTTTCTGCATTCATTTGTATGCTTTCACAACTATCCTACCTTTCTAGACATTTTATGATTTTCCTCTTTTTTTCTGAATGAACAAACTCTTTGCAAATGCTACAGGCCATTCGTTATCTACTAGATTGTGGCAGAAAGGTAACAAGATCTGCAACTAAGATGGAAAAATAGTTTCCATTGTAAGTCCCTACATTCAAATGCCATTTCCTAACAAAATTTCCTCTTCTTAAACTGACTTTGCCATTTTTGGTACTTACTGAAATATTTTATTTTCCTCAAAGATAAGAAAGAGAAAAAGAGCTCCAAAAAATTGACTCAGCTGTGTTTTGACATCATTAGAACTGCCAGTCAGAAGTAGTATGAAAGTTTATTGCTGATGTCTACGTTGGCAAATAATGAGGTACAATAGGAGCATAAGCATAAAGTGTTGTCCACACCAGATATATTTCAGTAGATTTTACTTTGGAGTAGCTCCAGTCAGGTCCTGCAAACTGAACGCTCATTAATGTTAGATGCATTGCATAAGCTTCTTGATTGCACCTTCTGGTTCAGTTTCATTGAAATAAAATTTGGTTCTTCTACTATAAGGCTGCATTGTGATGACAACTAAAACATAGCAAATAGTGACAATCAGAAGGTTTCCTTCAGTGATGTATCTCTCACCTAAACTATATCACAAATGTAGGTACACTGTTCCTTTCCCCACATAAATTAGCAGCACCTCCTATCCGGTATATTTGAAAAATCTATACAACTTCATAAAAGCAGCAGTATAACATCGTGAGTTAATTTGAAGATTAGGCAGCTAAAATAATCATTTTTGGGAAAGGAAAAGCCAGTTGCATTTCAACCTGTCAATGCTGTTTTTTGTAATGCTTTCTGTATGGCAGCGGTGGGGGGTAGGTGTACTAGGTGTGGTACTAAGTTGGCTTTTTGCCTTCATTGGCTTACATTTTATTTTGTTCTGCTGTTTCAGATTTTGATCATGTTATCGTCCCTGTTCTCAGTACTTACCATGTCCTTATTTCTGCAGAGAAGTGTCAGTGTGATGTTGGGAATAGTAACATGGCTGCTGTGAGTAGGAAACAAAGCTAAGGAGAGGACTGATGTCTATTCCCAGATGAAGATACTGAACCTGGCTTCTTCTCAAATGGAACTGTCATTTACAGAAGGAACTAATCTCTTCCTTTCCCTGTTCTCTGCAGAGCTGCATCCATCCCAACAGCACAAGTCCACATGAAGAAGTTTAACGCCTCAAATAACATCCTGGAAAAGTCTTAAAAAATGCCTTAACGTTTTTAAAACATACTTTGAGAAATTAAAAGAGCATTAGTGGTGACTCCCATATGGTGTGAAATAATATCCTTGCCTTTTCTGGGACAGTAGAGCTGGATGGAGAAATGAGAGTATTAAGTCAAGTCGCATATAACAGTCCTGTAGTGGTAAATAAAAAAGAGCATAAAAACACCTGGGTTTCTTTCAGTCCAGTCACTGAAAGCAAGAACAACTTCTATTTCTTACACTAGTAAGCTGCATTTACCAGCACTTTTTGATGACTACACACTGACTTAATCTATGGTCTTGGACGGGCAGACAGTGGGATAGATAGCTGAAAGGATGAAAACCAGATCTCCTGGGCCAGTGAACACAAGGGAATAATTTGCCACTGAACACCTTTGTACTAAGTTTCACTTGATACTAGAACTGCTCAGGTGTCACTTAACAAACACTGCCTTTATATATGTTTGTAGGACATATAAACAGGGCTTGCATTGTTTCAGTGCTGGGAAAGCCTGCCATGTGAAATCAAGCTGCAGTTCACACCTTTGACCTTAATAGTATATTACATAATTCTTCAGTTACCACATGCCTCATTGGAGAACATGAGGGAAGAAATTTGGGGTCTGTGAAGCTTTTGGGGTATGTGCTTGAGCTTGTGTTATTTGTGGTGTTCAGCCTGGTGCACCACTGTCTTGTCCATTTACATTAAGTGCTATGACATGTCTGATATCAGGTGGATAAATAAACGATCCCTGATTTCATCATGCAAAAAAGCAGTAGTTCATGCAGGAAGGTGCACAGGGAGGGCGTCTCTTTGAAGGAGGGGCATTCCACTGGCCGAGTGGGAGAATTGAAGTACACATAACCCAGCTACTGGGCATCGTTCTGTGACCATCTGCACAGGTCAAGGGCACTCATCCTACCTGACCCTCAAAGCAGAATGGTCATATGAGAGCAAAAGCTGCAACTTCAGCTGGGGGGTCTGCACCATCTGCCTCAGCAGTGGCTGAGGAGTCTCAAGAAGTATTACAGAGCCCTGGGAGCAGTGGCAAGGGGCTCTGGAGCACAGGTATTTTTTTCAATCCTCCTGGTCAAAGGAAAGGGGTTTGAAAGGGCCAATAAAATCTAA
Organism: Charadrius vociferus; assembly: GCF_000708025.1. Classification (NCBI taxonomy): domain Eukaryota; kingdom Metazoa; phylum Chordata; class Aves; order Charadriiformes; family Charadriidae; genus Charadrius; species Charadrius vociferus. The sequence continues at coordinate 125,697 of NW_009649228.1, read as the reverse complement.
TGAATCAACAAATAGTTACAGGACTGGTGTGACAGCCAGAGGTTTGGCTACTTAACCATGGGACTCAGTTTGAGAAACCTGGTCTACTGGGGGCTGATGGGGTCCATCTGTTAGAGAAAGGGAAGAGCATCTTTTGGTCATAGACTTGCCAAGCTCGTGAAGAGGGCTTTAAACTAAAGTTGCTGGGGGAGGGCAACCCATCCCACTCCTACCAATTTGATGCCAGTGCCAGCAATAGCTGCCCAGAGCCTGGAGAAGGATCACAGATAAGCAGGAGAGCACGTGAAGTGCAGCACAAAGGGATTTCAGCTACTCCAGCCAGTAAGTCAGCTTCATCATCTTTCACAACTGAAAGAAGGTAGGGTTTAGTTCAACCTCTCCTGCAATGAGCAGGGACATCTTCAATTAGATCAGGTTGCTCAGAGGCCCGTCCAACCTGACCTTGAATGTTTGCAGAGATTGGTGCTTCTACTACCTCTCTGGGCAACCTGTTCCAGTATTTCATCACCTTATTGTAAAAAATTTCTTCCTTATATCGAGTTTAAATCTTCCCCCTTTTAGTTTAAAGACATTACCCCTTGTCCTATCATATCACAACAGGCCATGCTAAAATGTTTGTCTCCATCTTTCCTGTCAGCCCCCTTTATGTACTGGAAGGTTGCAATAAGGAGTCCCCAGAACGTTCTCTTCTCTAGGATGAACAACTCCAATTCTCTCAACCTGTCCTCATAGAAGAGGTGTTCCAGCCCCCTGATCATCTTCATGGCCCTCCTCTGGACCCGCTCCAACACATCCATGTCTTTCCTGTGCCGAGGGCTCCAGAGCTGGACGCAGTATTCCAGGTGGGGTCTCACAAGAGCATAGCAGAGGGGCAGAATCATCTCCCTCAACCTGCTGGCTGCACTTCTTTTGTTGCAACCCAGAATACAGTTGGCTTTCTGGGTTGCAAATGCACATTGTTAGCTCATGTCCAGCTTATTATCTATCCACCAGTACCCCCAAGTCATTCTCGGCAAGGCTATTCTCTGTCCCTTCATCCCCCAGCCTGTATTGACATCAGGGGTTGCCCTGGCACAGGTATAGGACCTTGTACTTGGCATTGTTGAATCTCAAGAGGTTTACATGGGCCCAATTCTTGAGCCTGTCTTGGTTTGTCTGGATGGCATCACACCCTTCAGGCATGGCAACTGCACCACTTAACTTGGTTCATTGGCAAACTTGCTGATAGTGCACTCGATCCCAGTTTCTATGTCATTTATGAAGATACTGAATAGTACTGGTGCCAATATGGACTCCTGAGGGATAATCCTTGTCACCAAATAGATTAGATATTAGGAAGAAATTCTTCACTGTGAGGATGGTGAGACACTGGAACAGGTTGCCCAGAGAAGTTGTTGGTGTCCCGTCCCTGGAGGTGCTCAAGGCCAGGCTGGATGGGGTTTTCAGCAACCTGGTCTAGTGGAAGGTGTCCCTGCCTGTGGCACGGGCATTGGAACTAGATGATCTTTAAAGTCTCTTCCAACTGAAATCATTCTATGATTCTACAATTCTATGATGAGATCTGTAAGTAGTCTGAGCTTCACCTACCCTTAATTTTCTAGGAGAAACTTTGGACACTGCAGACAGCACAGAGGAGTAACAAATGCAAACATTGCATCTACATCAGCAGTGCAAAAGGAGCAAGTGTTGAACAAAGCAGTTAGTGCTGGAGATTTGATGTACACACTGGATGCACCTGGGTGACTTTAATTTCATTTTTCTCTAGTTTGTTTCCAGGGACTTATGTCTATTAGCAGACAGAGAGCATTTAGGTGCACTCCTGGAGCACACCTTCTGGTTTAATTTCACCAGAAAGGAACCCATCTTGTGATCTCTGAGCCGATGCTAATTTATATGTGCAATAACAGGCAGTAAGTAGGATTTTCAGGAGATCTGAGTGAAAACTGCAGTTCTGATTCAAACTAAAATGTTAATGTAGATAACAATATACCACTGAGCAAGAGAATGTACTGCTTTTGGAATGAACTGCATTACATACAGCGCAGGTTTAGCCTAAGAATCTCATCAACTGGCATTGGTTACTCTCAATACTGTTACTTTGTCATTCCTTTCAGCCCACTGTGTGCTCCTTAGTAAGTTCTTATTTTAAAATGCAAAATTCTTTCAATGTTCTGGATTTTGGTTTTGGTTTGTGGGTTTTTTTGTTGGTTTTTTTTTTTTTTTTTTTGAGAAATTAATTTGTTACATTCTTCTCTGACAGCCTGAATGCAGGAGAATAATTCAAGCCAAAATGTTATTGTCCATAATGTTGTCTTCTGATGATGATTACTGTGCACACATTTACCAAAGAGTAGCACGTTGAACTACCAGCTAGCCTCCCTTATGAAAGGAGGGCTTTGTGAATTCTTTTGTTCCTAACTGCAGGTGCTTCTAGCTCTGAAAAGATCCTGTGATCTGATAGCTGTTTTTCATGTTCTGTGATCATGGGCAGCTTGCATAATACAACAAAGGTGGAAGATTGTTGCCTTCCCCAGGGTTGCTTAAAGTTACAGTCCTGATCTCCTGACCTTTAATTTCAGCAAGTTTGATTGCTCGAGGAACCCTGGTGTGCATACTTGGAGCTGGTATAGCATTTTGCTATTCAGTTTATTGTAAGTACTTTAACACTGACATAGTTTTAGAAGCGCAATAGTTTCTGGGGATCTCCTGCATATCATGGAGTTAAGGAATAAAGAGCGACTGCCAGCACAAAATAACCCCTAGATTCACAGTACACCATGGGCTACAAAATATTCTGTTATGGATATTATAAATGCCGATGTGTCACAGAACAATGGTGCAAATGTCAGAAGCTGTTTGTGTTATACTCCCCCAGAAGGGTGCTGTGCAATGATAAGACCCAAGCAAAGGGCAGTAGAGCTCAGAGAAGAGAGCCCAGAATAGAGGTTAAGAATAAATTATAAAAATAAATTACTTTTTTCTTCGTTTTAGCTTAGCAGTTGAATAAAAGAACAGTAATAGCAACAAACAAGACAGATAAAAATAAAAATTCCCTCACCAAACCTTCTTGGTTTTTACTTTTTTTCTTCTTCTTTTTTTTTTTTTTTCCGCAAGTAAATTAAAATCTCCCAATTCAAGGTTCAACAATGCATGTTTTTCAATGCAAAATATTTTTTTTCTGACTAGTTGTGAAGAAGTCGCAACAAGAGACTGAGAACAATCCAGTTTAGACCACCTCATTGTAAGGTCGCTAGTGTATTCTGCTAGGAGTAGAGTTCAGTACCTCAGGGAAAACAAGGATGTAAGCTCAGATGTGTAAGGAATTAAATTTAGATCATTACAGTGATGACTGGACTCCTAAGTAAGAGGAAAAAGAGTTTATTCCTCCTTCTGAACCTCTGAACTGAGGTCTTCACTTTGCTGAGAAACCAGAATGTAAAATATTCTGAAAATACCAAAAATCATGTTTTTAAAATATTTTCAAAACATTTCACTTCCATTTTTAATGTATTATAACTGCAGTTTCTAGCTGGGAAACTATTCACCAAAAGAGAATGTGTCCAGTCAGGAATTCTTAGGGCATATCTCAGTGTCTGTCCACTGAAAGGATGGATCACCCACAAAAAGATCAACAGAAACTGTCCAGTGGCTTACGGCATCAGAGGGACAAAGTAGCTGTGGTGAACAGCAGTGCCGAACTCAGAAGTTTTTCTTAAATTGGACTACTGGCAACAGTGAAATAACAGTCTGAGTTTAATTCATGTTAATGACTGTGAAACTTTCATATTCTATGGTGTAATAAAATGCAGCAGAGCTACAAGGGGAAATACAATGGAACATAGACAATGAGATAAGTAAAAAAAGTTACAATAATTTACATTGCAAGAGCAACTTGAACCAAAGAGTGGCACTGGAAACAATTGTGAGGTTCACTTCAGAACAGCCTTAATTCAGACTAAAAGACTTACACAGAGGCACCCACAAAGACATTGATATTAATGTTGTTCAACTGCCCCACTAAACATCCCTGCATTAGGTGGTCCTTTACTTACCTACAAACCTTGAGAACCACTCAACTTTACATCACAATGCCAGTTGCCTAATCATCCCAGCTTGTTTCTGAAGGTCTAATTAGCCTAGAGGGAACATAGGTTTCTGTATACCATCTTGCATTATACCGTATAGTGTAGTTTGGCCACTTTCTTCATAGGTACCATGGTTTTAAGCACACAGCTATTAAAACAGCAAGTAATGTTAATAGCGATTATTTTAACAATAATTTACTAAGAGCAAACAATGGAAACCTTGGAATCTATGCTATGTGTCTGCTTCTTCCCTCTGTTCCTGGCAGATTTTCAGTTATTAAATCTCTCATGCATTTTAATAGAGTATGAAGGTTGCACTTGTTTTATTCCTTTCACAGGTCTCAAGTAAGTTCTCTTTTTCCTTTTTTCTCTTTTTTCTCTTTTTTTCCTTTTTTTTTTTTTTTTTTGTCTAGGTTTTGGAGTCGACACATTAGGCATTTATCCAAGCTTCTATGTAAAAATTAAAGTCTTAGTCCTCATGGTTATGAGGCAAAACTTGAAAATATGACTTGAATGCAACTGCAACAACTCATAGCCAGGTGCAAAGGAAAAAACCAGCTTTTATTATTATGTATGAAAAAAAATTTAGTTGGGTTATCTCTCTTATTTATATCTCGATGAGGCAAGGTGCCAAATAACTATCTACAAATACACACACAGTGCTCTGATTCATTTTTGCAGGTGTTTACTTAGTCCCTTGTGTTTCTAAAGCAGATCCTCATTTGTAAAGTAAAGCAAAGCTCAACAAGTTTCCAAATGTTAATTTAATCAGACTACTACAGTTCTGTCTGTCACATGATACGAAATCAAAACTTGTTTGCGTTTTCTTTTAGAAAATGCAGTTTCTAAGGAGTTAAAAAAAAACAATAATGAAAAAAACCAGGGGCTGGGTTTGTACTTTCATCTGTTTATTTTCTGTTTATTTTGTACTTCAGTGGTCACCAGAAACAGAAAGATTTGTCCTGCAGTGGTAAAACAGTCTGTATCTGTTACTGTTCTCAGAGTATTATTCTTTTAATATAGAACTAACACTTTAAATCTTATCCACGATCCAGCTGCCAGCACACGGGGATGCAAACAGCAAAAAGCAGATGAAATATCAAGGTTTCTTGTACAATTGGGAGTTCCTCACCGGATCCATATGTCACATATATAAACCAGGACACTTGCTCAGACTTTAAAATGCTGCAGTACTGTTAGTCTTCTCAATGTGAATTAGCTACAGCTGACTGCTGAACAATATCAGCTATCCTCATTTTGTTTTCAGTGGAAATCTTGTTGCCTGGTGATCTTAATTCCAAATTTCTAGCATAGCCTTGAAGGCCCATTAAAGTATTGATGTTAGAAGAATTTTTTTGTAGCTCAAAACAAAATATAGCCAAAATGCCAGCAGTACCTATAACCACAACGTTTATTTGTTCAAACCAAGGATGAAAGGGTTTTCATCTTCTGCTGCGTTATTCTCTTCTCATTTTCCAATTAATTAAAAAAATAAATTAAAAAAAATAAATTGCAACAGTGTTATTATCATTTTCAAATGACTCTGTACCACTCTGCCCAGTTCTGTCAATGAAGACAAACTGACTTGTGAGGGTCTGAATGTCTCTGAAACAACCGATTAAGTCACCCTTGTATTGTTTAATGAAGACAAAATCCATGTCAGAACAGCTTTTGAGAACAATTGCTGAAACACAATGTTCATAGACTTTTAAGTATTGAGTTGAAGAACAGTGATCTGTGGTAAGAAAAGTTTGTGTCACAAAATTTATACTTTTATTGTACTACCTGAACATATCCAAACGTTCTTGTCATTGTACAAACATTATGTATTTGTCAGTTCTTACCCCAGAGATCTCTAATCCTTCCTCTAGCATAAACTTAAAATGATCATTTGATCATTGGTAACCAGCTGTGACTTCTTCTGAAAAATGCCCATAATACTATCTAAGAAAAACAATATGTATTATGGAAATGAAGACAAGTAAGTGAGAGGCTTCTATGTTTTGGGGGGGTTTTGGTGAAGTTCAAAAGTATTGTGCATATCAGTTTTTAAGGTAGGTTAATAAATTTTTATAGCCTCAAAAGAATACTACAAAATGCCAAAAAAAAAAAAGAAAAGAAAAAAAAAAGGAAATAATTTTATTCAAAACCAAGTATTTAATTTTACTTAAAAATAAGAAATAGGTTAAAAATCCAAACTGGAACATGATTTCGAAATCTTTTTTCAAAAATTGTTCTTCATTTATTAAAAATAATTTTCAAACAATATTTCTATACCTGACATTTTTTTAGAAATCAAAACATTTAATCAAATAATTTCCAGAGTTCTAATTAGCACTGATTTCAGTGACAAGAACTTGCCTCAATTGAGATATATTAAACTTCACTCTGAAACCAGCACTTTTCAATGTGAATAAACGTATCACGAATCTGATTACTACTTAGTAAAAAATCCTCTGAAAATTTAAGTACTTGTGATTGATCTGATTGATCCATGACCGTTAACTTTCATAAGAGTCTAACATCTTTTGTCAGCCTCTCCATACAGCTATAAATCACTTGATAGAAAATGCATATGATTTATATTTAGGCTTTATTTATCTTTACTATTAAACACTGACATCAGCAAGGCCTTCACATCCAGGTGCATGACCTGGAGACTATATATCTGACTGATATATAGTGTGTTGGATTCAATCATCCAATAGTGAGACATTCTCAGAATTTCTCAATAAATTTCTCACCTCAACTTCTCTAAGTTCCTTATGTTCCTTTCCTGGATGGGAAGATAAGAACCAAAGTTAGTTCATGTGCATCCCAGTGGAAAGCGTAGGATCCATTATTTTGCTTACACCTTTATAATTTTAGTGACCTATAATAAGATTGTAGACCAGCAAGAATAATTTCTGACCCTAGATATAAGTGGAAAAAAAACCTGTTAGTTCTTTTTATTCGTCTTCCTGTCACAACTACTTATGTCCACTATAAAGCTAAATATATCAAGCAATGGGAATTTTCCATATGCTTGGGAAAAATGAATATAGTCGTCATTGGATCTCATTGTACAGAAGATTTTAATTTCAATATGTAAATCGCACCATTCCTAACTATGAATGCTTTCATTCTACTCAAGCATATACCCCTTATCTGGTATTCGTGCACACCAAATATTGTAGACTGCAAGCATTTTTTTTTGGCAATTTTTTTAGTAATTTGTATACCAAAATATCATTTGTCTCCTTTCAACCACTTGGATTGTTCTTTTCTAAACATTTATTCATTGTAAACTCACCAGTGCCAATGAAACTGTTTCAGCTTTGGCATTCCATGAATTCTACTGTGACAATTAGTATGACTTCTATTTTTTTCTAATTTATCTTCATTTATTATTTTAGATTACATCTCTTGAGTCTCAGCTGAAGATTCTTACTATAGCCTGAGTTTTCAACCTTGACCTAAGCTACGAGTGATCTGACTGTAGTCCCCTGTCAATTTTAAATGTCTGTCCTTTTACAGCATGGCAAAGGTGCTCGTGACATTTCTTGCTGTGAATGAGTGGCACCAGGGCTGGTTACAGAGGATAAAATAGCTAGGAATTTAATACATCTGCCCCCTTGAGGCTCTCTGTAGGTGGTCAGCCATTCCAAATTATCTTTGTTGTCTGATTTTTCTTGCTCATATAATACTCTAGAGTACTATGTTTCAAACCAAGTGCTCAGTCTTTGAGAGCGCCTAATAGCCACACCATAGGGTTACTAAATATAGATCTTGTGTCAGAAGGGATCACTTTGGTCATTTAGTCTGACTCGACACAAAACTGAAGTTAAAAGACTTCCAGGACAATTACTTTTTCTGAAGTTGTACATTGTCTCCTAGAAAGCTCATTAAACACTCTTGACAAAAGTATAACCTAACGTTGAAAAAGTATGCACCAAATTACAATAACTTCTAGTAATATGAACTGTTGGCTTCCCCTCCCCCCCCATATTGTCCTCCTTGCCTGATTATTTGGCATTCTGTTCCTACCTTTGCTTCATGACATCTTTAGCCAAGGCCATGGTTCTATTTAAATAAAAATCACTTTCCATTTACTTTGACATTTTTGAAATTAGAATTCAGGCTCTGAAATGAAGGGCCTGTCTTATGTCCTTTTTCTTGATTCTTAGCTTGTCCTTTATTTAGCTGCAGGCTAGAACATGCATAGAATTGCTTCACAGAGAAATTAGGGTTAGTGAGGTTCTGGCAAAACCTGACCACAGCTACATTTCCATTTCACAGCTCTGCCTTTCATGTAAAATGTACTTGACTAACAGGACTATAGTAAAGTATATCTTTACCTTCATATTTCTTTCAGGATTTGCACTTCTAAAGAGAGATGTAAACACGACATGTATAAGTTTCAGTTCCACAGAGCTAGCTGTCTTTGTCCTCAAACCCTTTTTCTGAATTGTCCTGCAAACAGCAGTAAGAACAGAAAACAAGATGAGTAGATGACAGTCAGTGACAGCTGTCAGATTTTTCCAAGCCAGTAATAACTAGAAACAGCCAAGAACATAGAAGGGAATAATATCTTTTAGATAGTTCATTCCTAAACTTTAAAAACTGGTAGCTATAGGCCGACCTTACCTTTTGCTTTGGTTTTTTTTTGGAACACAGTCTCACACATATTAAACTTAACCTGTAAATATTACTGAAGACATGTTACTGACTGAAGTCATTAAACCTGCCTAGGTGGTATAGGGTCTCCTGCGAGGAGCTTTAAAGAAGAAAGCAAAAATGACACTATAAAAATTATTTCAATTTTTTTTTCTTTTCTCAGATACTAATGTAGAGGGGATTTTTGAGCTAGCACTGTATCATTTGGGTTGGCGTCTATAAGGGTTTCTGCTTCCAACATTTCCAAAATAGTATGAGGCACAGCGGGCCCTCTCAACCTAAAAGACTCAGTAGAAAGGACTGTCACCAACATTTGAGAGACTAAAATTTATGAAATGGCTTGGAGACCAACAAAGCAAAGGGGATCATTGATTGAGAAGTATCTTTATATGTTCTACAATTTGTACTGTCTATTAACTTTTTGGATGGTGGACAAGTAAAGCTACTACACCTTTAAGACCTAGATTAAATTGGAACACCATAGGGAATTTTCATTTGACTGCTGTATTTGTACAAAA
>NW_009649228.1:100143-116398 GCF_000708025.1 Charadrius vociferus | reverse complement strand
AAATACTCTTCTGTTAATTAGCTTATCTGCTATTATGGTTAAGCTTTACCTATTAATTAAGTTTAATTTTGTCATTGCATTCCCCCTGAAAACATGCAGTCTTTAAACATTGCCTACAGTATGAATAATAGATAGTATAGAATCATAGAATCATTATGGTGGAAGAGACCTTTAAGATCATCGTGTCCAACTGTTAACCCAGCACTGTCAAGTTACTACTAAACCACGTCCCTCAGCACCACATCTACACATCTTTTAAATACCTTCAGGATGGTGACTCATCCAGTTCCCTGTTCCAATGCTTGATTACCCTTTCAGTGAAGAAATTTGCCCTAATATCCAATCTAAACCTCCCCTGCTGCAACTCAAGGCCATTTCTTCTTGTCCTATCGCCTGTTGCTTGGGAAAAGAGACCGATCCCCCACCTCGCTACAACCTCCTTTCAGGTAGTTGTAGAGAGAGATAACGTCTCCCCTCAGCCTCCTTTTCTCCAGGCTAAACAACCCCAGTTCTCTCAGCCACTCCTCATAAGACTTGTGCTCTAGACCCCTCAACAACTTTGTTGTCCTTCTCTGGACACGCTCCAGCACCTCAATGTCTTTCTTGTTGTGAGGGGCCCAAAAGTGAACACAGTACTCGAGGTGGAGCCTCACCGGTGCTGAGTACAAGAGGATGATCACTTCCCTAGTCCTGCTGGCCACACTATTCCTGATACAGGCCAGGATGCTATTGGCCTTCTTGACCAGCTGGGCACACTGCGGGCTCATATTCAGCTTACTGTTGCTCAACACCGGCAAGTCCTTTTCACCAGGCAATTTTCTAGCCACTCTTCCCCAAGCCTGTAGTGCTGCATGGGGTCATTGTGACCCAAGTGCAGGACCCGACACTTGGCCTTGTTGAACCTCATAACATTGGCCTCGGCCCAGCCAGCCAGCCTGTCCGGATTCCTCTGTAGATCCTTCCTACCCTCAAGCAGATCAAATGTGGATTATTTTTGCCCATTCAATAGAAATGTGCAGACTATGTTACAAAAGTTTGTAAGTGAATTCAAAAAATCTACAGCAATCAGAACCATTTGCTGTTTGCAATTTGCAATTTTTGCAATGTATACACTTTTAGCTTCTTCTTTACTCTATTTTTTTCTATTAATTCTGAATTCCTTCTTTTTCAACAACAAATATTCTTATAGTTCCCTTAACAGGCAAATATTGTTCAGTCACTAGTTCAAAACTTGAGGAATGCTTCAACCTGCATGCTACCCTTCCTGTGGGCATACTCTCCATTTCCATCCTGCTGGTTGATTCACAATGTTTGGATATTTCCAGCGTCAATATCTATTATAATACTGAAATCTTAGGGTTTTTTGTCACACATACAGGTCATAATTATTAATCAACATTTTGTACTCTGCATTTTTTTTTTAATTCTTCTTTTTTCTTTCTTAGTTTTCCCTTTCACTTCTTTTGTGAAATATAGCCTCCTGTGAAATATAGCCTAATATAGATGCTGTAATGATTCAGGACCATCAACCAATGAATGTTCAGCCCAGTGTGGTGAATGCAGTGACTGGCATAATCAGTTATTCATCGGAGTGTAATAGACTTGTCATGCTGATTGATGCAACAAGATTTGTGATTGTATTTTTAAGGTCAGGAAGTGCTCAGCTGTGATTAGCATGACAATTCTGTTCTATCAGAATCAGTAGCAGCCTGTTGTGCACTTTGTTCACAAATCTCGCTAAGATTTGTCTCCTGTTATCAAATGCGTTGTGTGATATACCTAATGGATGCAAATTCTGTTATATTAAAATGAAGAACTGATACTAACAGCCATATTTGTTTTAAATAATTTTTAAAAAGTGTCTTTTAGATCGTTGGAATATTTCTTTAGTTTTGTTTCCTCTACTGAAGCAGATAATATATATGAATGGCATTTTTAAAATATTCCCCTAGTTGGCACTCCACAGATCTGGCGTCAGGAATTAAATGTACCACACTATATTTTCAAATGAATTATATAGGTATGAGTGAAAGAAAGCCACAGAAACCCCATGTAGAAGTTCTGACCTTGCTGTATTCCTTTATTTCATTAACATATGTGGAGATGATTTCTTCTTTAGTTTAGAGACTAAAGGCTGTTTTGTTCTGAAGAAGAAGGAACAGGAGAAAGGGAAATTCTTAGATGAAAAGATTCATAGGCAAGAAAAATGATTTAAATAAAGAGGTGTCATCATCAGAAGAAAGAAAAAAAGAAACCAACAAAAACCCCCAGAAATAAAACAAAAAATAAGCAAAACAAAAGGTGTTGAACCATGGAAATGTGATACAACAAATGCATTACTTTTGAGTATACATAGATGAAAGCTGGCTGGTGTAAGATATGTGGGAGATACCATAACTTGTCTAGTCAGTAAGTTATCAGTGTTTTCTTATTAAGACATCTGCTGAATGTCCTGCTGTCTGAAGCTTAGCTCCAAGAGCCTTCCAAGAAGTTCCACTGGTAAGTGATGGGCAAGAAACAGAAGGGTAAGACAGAAATATTTTTACTACTTTTTTCTTATTTCACTGTGGTGGTTTTTATTCATTTGTATGTTTTTGTTTGTAATCAGTTTCCTCACCTTAATACAGTTTGACCATTATAACACATACAAAAAGGATGTGAGATCCTTTCTGCTTAGTTCATTAAGGCTTGGATTAATCCCATACTGCTAGGTTAGGTGAAATACCTACTTAACTCCTGCAGATAAGAAAATTTGAAATGCGTTATAAGTTTAGTAAATCCAAGTGAAGAATCCCTGCAAGAATTCTCTTCAAGTTTGTCTCTGTTATCTAAATTATAATGTAGGCAAAGCAATGTAACAAAAACTTTTGCTACAGGTCTGATCATGGAAATGTCTAAGGCTAGGCTTTTCAGAAGCAATTTAAGGGAATTAAGGACCCAAATCCAAGAGAAATTGAAATCCAGATCCAATTGATCTATTGTGTCTCTTAGGCTTCTTTTCAAAATCTTTCATTCATTATTCCTTGCCTACCTATTTTATTCAGACTGAACTCTGCAGCCCTTACTCAGTGAAAACCTCCATTACAACTAGACTGCCAACGCATCATGAAAAACAGTTTACTGATTCAGTTACCGAGAAATCTGAGCATCTAGTAATGTTCTTTCATCACTCAGGTCGTTATATCAAAATCAAAGGGAAAATAAAAAGAAAGGAATGTTAACCATTCGTCTGATAAAAACAAGATATATTTTTCAATATTTAAATTATAATTCTGTATTTTGTCTAACTGTCTGAGAATGTGGGATCACTCCCAATGTGTGGTGGATTCCCAGACATTTCTGCACCTGGCTTCTTGGCACTATGTCAAAAAGTGACAGGGCAAATCATAAAACTCAAATGTGAGACACATAAAGCAGAGGACCTAATATATTTGATAACGCTTGAACTTCAATTTGAAAATCTCTGGAAAACCCACATTGGATTTGTTATCCTCAGTAGTGAAGGTGATGAAGGAAAACGTGAGTGCAGACTTTTCTCTGAGCAATGTTGCATAAAGTTCAGTCACAAAAGATAGCAAATGGGACATAAATATCTGAACCTAAATGTCTGTGTCCTGCGAGAGAGCTGAACCTGTCCTGCTGCTGTTACCACCTGTGAGCAAGATATGATATGGGCTGGCTGCAGGTAAGTGTGTCTTATTTGTTAGTATTTACTGCCCTGCCTTGGTGAAAAAATGAGGCCTTTTCCTCAGTACTTCTGATCCTTAAAGGTTGCTTAAGGGAATCACAAATCTTGCTTTGTCATATTTTCTCGTCTGATTGTTACTTTTTCCATACATGCTTTTCAGGATCACTCTTTTAAGTCTTGGGTTTCAAGCTAGCCTGTCTCTCTTAAGGCAGAATATTTTTTATTTTTTTTGTTTCTTCTGCTTTTATCTAAGATCACGCAATGTTTATCCTCTATTTAGCACCTGCAGTTTTTCCCCTGCAGGAACAGTCACATCACACCTATGACTTGAGCTTCTTAAAGAAAAATATGACTTAAAATAAAAGAATTTAAAGGAAAAGTAGATTTTAAAAGTAAACAGTCTGTGTTCAGGCCTGCCTTTCCTTAAGGTGTGCCATCCTTTAGAACAAGGCAATGCCCAATATGATTAAAATCTACTCAGAAAAACCTCTCTTTATGAAATGCGCTATCTTGTGTTGTGCTTTTTCCCTGCTTGACACTCCCAGAATTCCTCCCCATTAAGTTGAGAAAATACCTTCATAAAACAAAACCTTGCAGCACCATAAACTTCAGCTTCATCTATCAGCATAGGAAATTCAGAGAACACTGAAGATCCATTGAAGATAAGACTATGTTTAATTCATAGCGTACAGAATAATAGGAAAAGATTTGCTAAACAGAACAGTTTGTGCTAAGTTTTCATATCCACATTAGCCACATTTCAAGATTTGGATTTGGTGGTGGTTTTTTTTTTGTTTTTTTTTTTGTTTTTTTAAACAAATACCCATTGGTGACATTAGAGACACATAACTTCTCAAAAGGAAAACAGTTCATGCTCTTCAAGATCTCTCCAGAAAGCAAACCAGAGCACAGTAAGTGAGTATGACTGAGAGATCTCCCTCTAAATCACATTCCTCATCTAAGAAGAAGAGGGGTTATGGATTATGAGATGATCCAGGTAGACATTGCCAAATCTGACAGCAGAACTGTGTCTTGAATGAAAGGGGAGCTGCAAGCTGGGCACTGATGCAGAAAGGCAGGGAAGGTCTGAACACATTGAGAAATTGGATCCAATAGAAATTAGATGCCAGATGTTATACTTTAAGGAGATTTTTCATAACGTGCACCTTGTCCCAGTTCACCATCACTACTGTGAGAATTTACCGCAAGTGGCTGAAAGCTTCTGAATGTCTCTTTCCTTGCAAATCCATCTGAAACACTAAAGAGGGAGACATCCACTCTTGAAAAGAGAAAAATAAGGTTATGAAGAGGGACATTTGTGTCCATTCAGGGAAATTAATGCCCTTTTAAATGAAAAATGGGTGAATGCTGTTAATAAATGATAACATGAGATACGTTTTTTATTTATATATAGCAGTATAACTAGATTAGGATAAATATCATGACAGCCTGTGAGAAAGTGGGAAAAAAAAAAAAATCAAGTCAAACGGGTGGCAAAAATAATTATAGGAGAAGATTATAAAGTACACTGTACACATACCCTCACTATTTCTTGGTGAGTTAAATGCAAAAAGTACAACTGAAGTAAAGCAAAGATCAGTAGTGCTGTAATGCTGGAAGATCACCTTTCATTAGGTGAGAACTCCTGTTTTAAGAACTGGGCTACTTCTCATATAGATCAAAGGATCAAAGGCTGGTATCAATATTATTCTGTGAATTATCTATGATGTGTGTTGTCAGTCTCTTTTGAGTACTCTTTTGCTATGCTGAGAGGAATTCTCTTTTGTTCATGTTAAAATAAAATGTTAACAATTATTGAGGCATGAAAGAGGAAAGATTTAATGTTGGTAGAAGTGCTAGATATTGGAAAATTTAGTGTAATCTTTTCACACTGTAGGATATGTAACATTCAGATAAGCCAATTCAAAATAAAGGAGAAAAAAAAAGCCATAAAACACACCAAAAAAGAATGAGCAAGATTGAGTGAGACAATGAGAGGTGGAAGGAAAACAAAATGAGAGGAAAATAGCAAACCTATACAATAACAAACCTGTCAACCCCTCTGCATAGCTACCAGAAGTACTGGAACCAGCCCTACAGCAGACATAAAGAATCATATGGGCAAAAGGCCTAGCACTTGAATTACATGAAATTTTTAAAGGAAGGAAATAAAAGACCTTGTGGTGGGGAAATGTTTTAGTTTTTTAAAGTACTGGAAAGTATTTATGATTTTTTTTTTTTTTTTGTAATCTTTGGAAAAGAGATGATTCTCTGTAGGCTACTCATTCTTCACTGTCTCTTTTGTCCTGTCCCTATTTACTGCCACTGTATAACTTTGTAGCTATGTTTTTATGTCTTGTAACTTTTAAGAAGCTTCCCCTTCCCCAAACAGTGAGCAAGACTGAAATTTTGGCCTTGACTTCTAAGGGAATCCCACAGGATGATCTGTGGCCAGACTGCACTATTTGCTTTTGGGGACTGTTGATGTGAATAACTTGCTAGCAGTAGTAGTGCTTTGTTATCTTTGCATTTCTGAAAGTTTTGGTTTAAGGATTAGCTTGTCCAAGAGACAAAAATACTGTCGTAGTTACCCTTGATTATTTTTTTAATTGTTTTCCAGAAAGAGCCCCATAAGTTGTAAGCAGCACATTAAAATCACCACTGTATATAATGTAATGGCAGTTTTGTCACTGATTTCAGAGACACCAGGGCTGTAATTTTTGAGGTTACTCTAAAAATAGGCATGGATGTGCATGCTTATGAATGCGTGACTGAGGAGGATTAAATCTTATCCTCTAGTTTAGTAACTCATTGGTGACTACTAATATTTTTCCTCACTTATTTTTTTAAGATCATTCATAATGCACAGCTTAATGAAAAACAACATTTACTTGGTCCCAGGAGACGGACAGCTATTCATACCAACATACATTCTTATGACACTGCACTTTATATGGAAATGCAAACTACATCATCTATACAACACTGTTTATTAGCATAATGCCAGCTACATTCTTGTTGTTGTAAAATTTACTGCTAATATTTATAATATATGAAAACTCAGTATCTGAAAAACCTTCATGGGCTTACATAGTATGCTGAAAATCTCAGTTCATCCAAACACAGGCTAGACACCTCACCAGAAATAGACATGGAGTGGAACTAGGTAAATGGAAGAGTATTTTAATATTATTGGCATGCGAGTGAGCACAAAAACATTCTAATGCTCCTCAGAATATAAACTTATATATGTGTGAGCAGAACCCTATAGTATTTATTTAAAATGCTTTTAACTTTTACCTAAATAAGGTAAAAAAAAACCCACAACAAACCCTCCAAAATCAGAGTTTGAATCTGTATAATAGACATCACTCATTGATATGTCATTTCAGTGTCACTTCTTATTATAATTAATTCAAGTGTACAGTGTGAGAGAGTTGTGCATATACCAGACTGGCCTAAGCACTTTAGATTACTATGCCCAGCTTGTCAGAAGACCATGTTTTAGACTAACAGCATGCAAACATAGTAAGATAATAATAAGGGAATGCAAAGCTATATGGTACTACTACTGCACAAATATTAGTTCTGGCCAAAATTAATTTACATGTTTATCCAGTGTGGTATACAAGAGTATATTACTATACAGGTTTATATTTTTTTTTAATCTTTTAAAACTTTCCTGGGTTTAAGGGGTAATCCATTTAAGATGAGAAGAAATCAGTCATGGGAAGAAGCAAAGAGTGAGAGGAGATAAAGATGAAGAAGCTCATATAATATTCAACAGTAAGGAACACAAAGAAATATTTTTTTCCATCCCATTGTAAAAGTAATTCCTACCAAATGTTTAACAACCTGTTCCTTAAAATATCATCCAGGAACAGAAATTCTACAGCTTTACTTGGCAATCTTTTTCAAGGTTTAAATATCTTCATAGTAAGAAGCAATTTTTCTAGTATCTGGCCAAATTACTCCTTATCAATGTATAAGCCCAATACCAGCCTTACTTCCAATCTGGTGGAAGACTGGTGAATGGTGCCTTCTAGTAAGCTTTTCAGTACCATTTTTCATACTTGCACAATACTATCGATTCTTCTTTGCCTTCCCCTTTTCAGATTACAGAAAGACAAATTGTACACTTCCCTGCTGTTCATTTTTTTTAACCTTTAGGACCAACAAACACGTATTTTGGAGGGAGCCAATTCTGTATCCAAAATGGAGGGTCTTTTTTTCTTTCTTTTATCAAACAATTCTAAAATGTGCCCATTTATAAAGCAAATAGCTTTAACAAAGAGCAATTAAGTAACTACCTTCTCTATCATTTACTAAAATGATGCCCATTTTCATAAATTTGTAGGACCAAGGTATTTTAAATGAACTTTCCAAAGTTCATTCTTGCAAAGATTTTTTATCATAGCAAAGAACTCCAAAGTATGGCTTCTCTCTTGAATCATCAGCTTAATGATTGAATCTCTTAATCAAAAAAATCTGAAAATTAGTGAAGTTACAGATTTGATGGAATATTTTTCCTTATATTGACACTTACATTTATTTATAATTCATCTTTAATATATGCATATGTAAACAATTATGAAAACCTACACTATATAAATAAGAAATCATATGTATTTCTAGATATATACAGACACATAGATATATTTCAGTGAAATACATTTCCTAGTTTTTCAATTCCCCACTAGGAAAATCTAAATATTTTTAGAACATTTGATCCATGTATTATTATCTGTTGCATGAAGCTGAAACATTTTGTGTCATATTACTTGAAGGAATCTGTCTGCTTATGGTGCATATGATAGAGGTAGTAAAAGTTAGCACCATTAAGCAAAATTAATTCTCATATTTGTTACGATTTCTGAGGAAGGCCCCACAGGTAAGCCAGCATTTGAAAAGATGAAGCAATACCATGACGAGAAGTAAAATAGATGTAGCACAGAAGAGGGAAGAGTGATCAAAGCTGCACATCGTTACAGTATTAGGCTTTCAAGTGGTAGAATTTCGTTGCCTTTAAATGTCCCAATATCAGCCTGAGAGACTGCACCTTCTTAGGTTATAGACTTCTCCTGCCCCCAGCTGTCCCTTTGTCAACTAAAGATGAGGATATTGTCCTCCTCATCAACTCTGGCTAGATATTTTTACCATATTAATTGTTTCTATGGCATCTGAGAACTTACAAAGAGCTACCACTTAAGATATGTTGAAATTGTTATTGATAGGATATGGCATAATCTTTATATTACTTGTTGTTTGAGGGTAAACTATCAGCACTCTCACTTGCTTTTACAGAGGAGTAGCACATTTGGCTTTCTCAGTCCTTCTCTGACTGTGAATCTAGGCAGAAGAGGGAGAGCTGCAGCATGGAAAGAATTGTAACTCTAATTTCTTTATCTGCTGGCCAAAACTGGCACAAGTGGAACAACACTGAACAAGATTCTACTCTCTTTGCAGGTATCTTCAGGGAGAAACAATTAAAACTAGATCTTGGCATGACTTTGCAGAGCTGGCAAGTAAAAGGTTGCAGTGAAATTTTTCTAGGAAGTAAAATCCAGTGCTTATTTTTTCCATGAATTTAACATGTGAATTCCACTTAAAAGTCCCATTTCACAAATATAAATGGCAGTTGCTGTTGATGTACTACAGTCTGAACAGTGCAAAAGGATTCTGTCATATCACATTAGAGATCTTTCTATTAGACTGTGCCAACACACAGCTCCAGAAGATACAGCATCAGATGACTGGACAGATAAAACATCAAAGCCAACTACACTGACTAGTTACCTGCTGCCAGCCTAGTGTTTGGGCTCACTAGTCTGCAGCTGAAGCCCTGCTAGAGCCAGAGAGAAGACAGCTGGAAGTCTCTTGGCACTTCACTGCCCACTAATTTCAATACATCCCCCAGATACTGCAGGAAGAAAGCTAGTGCAGTAGTTTTTAGAGAGTATTTATTTAATAAAGGGGACATTTTTAAATATCTATATCCACAAAACAGAATAAGATTTTACTTTTTTAAAAATAATTATGAAGTTAGTGTTTCTTAAGAGGAGACAAATGTCAATCACAGAAACCAAAGGTTTCTACCCCTTTAACAGACATAGCACAACAGCAGCAATGTGAGCTTCCTATCTTTAATCCACAATTATATTCTGTGATCTAGATAAAATATTTCTAGAAATGTAAGGGACATACCATTTACTGATAATTAGTTCCAACGCTCTATATGTGCAGTCTTGGCAGCTCAACAGTTAGTACCCTCTGAACATGCTTCGGTCTCACTTTTGTTGAAATACAGGATAGAAAAGAGCATTTTAGGTCATCATGGTCATTGCCTTGCTGTCACAGGCACCATATCATATAATCACCTCCTTAAATTTGCAGCTCTCAAAAAGCAGTTTGGTTGGTTTGTTCCTACTGGCCTTACTGTATGTCTGCCCCAAAACTACACATTACTGAAGCTCAGGAATATTCTCATTCTCAGCCCATTGCTGCCCAGTGTATACCCACTCATTCTTCTGTCTGTACTTTACACTATATATATACTTTGTTAGACTAACCAAATAAAGATTTTCAGTTCTTTCTTGTAAAATAAGTTTTTCCTGATCATCTTATACTTTATTCCGTTGAAGACTTGAATAATCTTTCATGTTGCTTCTGAGAAATTGCTAGCAAAGGCAACTTTTTTCAGGTACTTTTGTTATTGTTATGTCAATATCTATCCAAATATCTATTCAAAGTGAAAACCAGAACCCTGTCCTATTTTAAGAAGGCCATAACTCCTATGAGAATCTGCCAGGCCTGAAGACATTGGCAAATGCTCTATGCATTATTATCGAAAGGACAATGAATTTGGATCAAGATTCCTGAATAGATCAGTTGGATGATTTGTGGTCTGTGTTTAAAGAATTCTGTGTTTGCACTTCTTTCATAATGAGTTGGAATAGATCTTCCCTAACAGCATCTAAAGTTTAATAGGTTTCATAAATACTGTAGAAAAAAACAACAAAACAACAAAAAGGTAACCAAAAATAATAAAAAAAAAGGAATTATTGAGCCTTCCTGACTCTCTTTTTTTTTTTTTTTTTTTTAATAAAACTATCCTGAGCATTTTGGTACTGCCTTTTCCCAAAGAGTCACTTGACAGAAAGAAAATGTTTTACAGCAAGGATTGTCTACTAAACAACCTAATCAAAATATTATTAAACAATTACACTGCAGTAGGCTGTTTAATGAAGTGTTTTCAGTGCAGTTTGAACGTTAATAGCAACAGTGTTAAGCTGTTTTGTGCTCTGTGTATCAAACAGCCTGGAGTAATGTGAGCTGACTAACAGCCAAATAAAATCTTGAAGCGCCTTTGACAGACAATATACTTGTGCCAGTCTAAATCTTGTCATGCATTATTATTGAGCATGGAAATCACAAAAAGGAATGTCAAGAGCTTCTACATAGTGTATATCATAGTTAGCTCCCTGATAACGGCGGGCCTCCTGCATTCTTCCTCACAGCTGTCCTGTGCTCTAACAGGGATTCAAATCTGAGCAGGAATTTGAAGCTGTATATTCTGTAGCTGTGTGGAAAGAAAATTGAGATTTCTATTCAGATCCAGAAACTCTCCTGGGCTGTAGCTAAGGGGTGCTGCATCAGCATGTAATTTACAGATAGTCACCGGATCCCAAAAGTTCAATTGGCTTTAAATGAAGAAAGGAATACTCAAGAGAATGAGGAAATGGCCTGTTAGAATCTTTGCTGACTAAAACTTTTCTAAAGCTCAGTATCTCTGATATTTTTTGCTTGTTTTAGCAAGAGGCCAACAATGGGATATCCAGCCAATCTTGAATAGAGATATAGGAAGAGTATTTCAAGAGTTTGTCCCTAAAGCAATAATCTAAATTTCATCAAGAAGATCCATTGTTACTGAATATCAACAAAGAAGGAAATTGATAGAGTGTGAAAACACAAAGCCAAATTTAGATTTAAATCTGGACTTCCTAGGGAGGGATTGCATTACCATTACCATAGGTGGGTGAAAAAAAGGTGGATAATGTGAAAATTTGTACCATTCCAACAAACTTCCATAGTTAACCAAGCTACAAAACTTACAGTTATGGCTGATGGGCTATGGTGAATCATCTTTAAAGTTACTGTCAGCTCCACCTCTCTGCCACCCTAACGCAGAGTCGTCCTGAAAGAGACAATGTCTCTACTTCAACTTACCTCAGTCAAAAGGCCACAGCTTATCAAACCACCAGTAGAAGTGTCTTTAGGTCAGTGTGCTGGACTTTGTGCTGAACCATCTGAGCTGAGGGCATACTGTCTTGTCCAGTAACTCTGCTGCATATGGTGGGGGAAGAAACACAACTTTTCCCTGGTTAGCTGAGTAAATAGCTAGGGATTACCACTACCACTGTAAAGTGGCTGTGACATTGCCTCCAAATTGGGCCTGCGTCTGTACGGATACCTAGGTGAAGCATGCACCCTGGGTAATTTACTGTAGCATAGCCCAGAAGCCTTGCAGAAGCGGTGAGCAACTGTTGCCATTTGTCTCTCCTCACGTTTAAGGGGAGGTTGAGCTCCAATGTTCATTTCTTCTAGGCCCAACCTGTTCTGCCCCTGTCTCAGTGTTTCTGTACATGCCCTTTGCCAGAGATGTGTGTGGACTTTCATAATTTTATCACACTGTCACAGCAAGACTGCAATTGCTGGTGTTAAGATGTGGGTAACAAGCACTGTTTCTATGATAAAGTATAATGTCATCTTACGGCAGTAAATGTTGCATAGTACAGAACCTACTGTACTGCGGAGACAGGAACAAGTTGCATCGCAGTTGTAGCAGGATGGGAGTGCAGGAAAAGTTGGTGAGTTCTAAATCAGTTACACAGTTTAGTTGGTGAACTTACCCTACAGCAGTTTGTTCAGTTTCTTACAACACCTAATAATTTTGTTGTCTACAAAAAAAATATTAAGCTGAATTCTCCTGAAATGTTGGAGAAATTGCTAGATTTTTTTCTTAACAGCTACAGAAGCCAACAAAGTTGGAACGTTTTGTCTCTCTTTTCCAACTTAGCAACACAATGCACCAATTATGGTAATTCTCTCTTCTAAACAACGTCTTCCTCCACTTCCGAAAATATCTTTTTCCACCCACCATCAAAGTGTTTCCTAATAGCAGAGAGAGAGTCCTAAAGGGGTGGTTGCCATGAGATAATTGGATAACATACTCCTGAGATCTGAAGTGTTGGAGGCATGGCTTAGCTGTGCTTTGCCTCACAACACCCCAGGGATGTGATATAGGCAATTGAAGTTTCTGTTTCCACTTATGCTTCATTGCCTCAGCATGCCAGATCACCCTCATGCAAACCTTGATGGTACTTCTGTGTCTAATATAGTCTACGCTTATGGGTTCTGCAACACAACAATTTCAACAAAAGTAGCTATAGCATGACACAACAATATTAGATCTGGCCACAGAAAATTCCAAAAACATGGGTTTTCATTAGCAGATTTGGACTTGTGAAAAACAAAGCATTTTATGGGAACATAGTATCCATGAAGGAAATTACCAAGCTATTTATTTGCTCTTCTGATCATGCCTGTTGGAGGCATTCCACTGTCATATAAATATTTAAATTCTGATAAATATTTAAATTCTGATTTGGGCTGGGAAAAAGTGTGACTGGATTTTGGAATTCCAGGTTCAAACTCCTGCTTCAAGCTCTGCCAGAAATTCTTCTTAAGAACAAATGCCCAGTGCCTTGGCACAAATCACAGGAAAGTCTTGTGAAAATATTTTCTCATCACAAATCATGTAAGAGAAGTATCAAGGAGGCAGGTCTTGAGTCACAATTGCTAGCAACAATTAAGACTGAAAAGGAGAACTTAATTATTAGAGATGAAAATAAAATTTTGCATGAGGGCCAAAACCCCATAATATCTGGATCCACACAGCCTTAACATTTGATGAAGAAGATATTGAAAAGCAAAAAATGGGAGATCCAGATTTTCCTCTTTTTTTTTGGCTATAAGGCACATAGTTGAGTTAAAAAAAAAACAAAACCCAAACCCCCCCAAAACCAGGAAGAAAACAGTCCTTTGTTTCTATTACTTCTGGTTTTCAAACCTCTCGGGCATAAGCAGTCAAATATTTACTTCCAGTAAGGTGATTGATTTACCTTTTACACAAAAATAAAAATAAAAAAAAATATTTTATAGAAGAATCTGCAATACATTGTAAAAATATTCAGGGTTGATATTTCCCTAGAAACTTCATGTAATGATCTATAATGGGAAAGCTCCTGGCTGATAATGTTTTTCATAGTTGGTTTTTTTTTTCCTTCACAGCTGATCTGCTCAGTGGTTTTTTTTGTTTTCCTCACTGAAATTGTGATAATAGACTAAGCACTGCCTTTCAGAGTGCCATTGGCAATGTCTTTGAATTACTAGGCATGGAAGCGCACAGCTCTTTAAAAAGCCTGAAATCTGAGACCACTCAAACTAATTGATTTTTCATCCTCAAGTACTGGTATTACTGAAGTTGGATGGTCCCCAGTATGGCACAGTTTATCCTAGCACCTGCGCTTTGGTAGCATTTCTCATAAAGAGAGTTTTTCTTCTTTTTCTAATTGTGTTGATTTCTTAGTGCACACTCTTAGGAGAAGAAAAAACAAGGGTGACTCCATGAATTGATGTAGTTAGAAAGTGGAATTTGTTTCTTAAACATTGCCTGCCTTGCTGTCACTAGCTAATTATAAAAGCAGATATAACACAAAACATTCTTAGTTCTGTCACAAAAAACCACAAAGTAAAAGTGTGACATATGTTACATAGCGTCAGGATCACATTGCATTTTTTTCTTAAGACCAATGTCTTGGGTTTTTGCTGTTTTGTTTTGTTTTGTTTCAGACAGAAATAAAACTCAGCATAGCTTTGTGTCTAGTTAAAAGATTTAAGTCCCTCCAGTATTGAAAGAAGTGTGAATTATAAGACTTATACACCTGTTTATTTTTATATTTTTGGAATATTTATTTGTGGAAATATTTACATAGCAGACATGTTTGGGTATGTAGGATGTACTCATTTATCTGTCTACTCAATACCTACCTACCTACCTACCCACCCATCCAATGCAGCTATGGCACAGACTACCTTTTAAAGGCTTGTGGTAACAGCCCTCTAACTACAGATGAAGCTCTACTCCTCTATCAATTACACCCCCAGTCTGGGGAAACTGCGCATTTCCTCACCGATTTTTCGATTTGTTTGGGCGGTTGCCAGGTAACAATAGCTGTATTGTGAGGTTCGTACGTTACATATTTGCTGCTGTCACACTTCATTATTTACTAATGCATTGGAAATGAGTAAAGGACCAGGATCCAAAATAAGATATTTTCTTTGAAACAAGGTGCATTTTGAAGACCACATCATACATCAGCAAGAAATCAAGTTGGCACCAATATTACTGATACCAAGTATCGTCCAACCTAATTCTTAACATATTTAATGTACCTGCTATCTTCATGTTCTAGAAGTGGAGTCTTCACTTGAACAGTTTATGCTGAATTTTCTTATAGTAAATAAATATTCAAGACGAGGTGTTTGGCCTCTTCTGTCAAACACACCTAGAAATTATGCTGCTGTGACATGATTCAATGACTGGTCAAGAACAGAAGTTTTTCTGTGGACATGAAATAACAAATCTCTGAATAACTGTTCTGATACCTGTTTGTATGATACCCTACAGTCAAGTTCTAGGCTAAATCATTAAAAACAATGATTTCCAGCCTCAGAAGAGGGACTGTTCCACTGGCCAGAATGGTTTAACTGGCAGTGCCAGAAATGGAAGGGTAGTGCATGACCTGGTCTCTGCTCTGTATTAATTAGGGGTATCAAAATACTATTAGGCCCCCCCAAAAATACAAACCTAAACACTTGGTAGAGTTAAGTCCTTCTCCAAGTCCAACATCAGAGCAGACTTTTAACCAGAGCATTCTGAAATACTCACAGACTCTCATAACTTTGCCTTTTCTTACATTTGCCTCTTCTGATAGGTTCTGAATCAGAAATGCACCTGTATACTACGGCATGTTTAAGCAGGCACTTGAATTACATTCCAACATAGGGCTTAAAGCATATCTTGATTATTTATTTTTTTTTAATTAAAGATAGCTTCACTATACTATTACTGCTTTAATACTTGGCAGAATCTAAAATCTACTTTATATGCCAGCATCAAGTTTGACTGCATTGGAGTTGCATACATGACACATTCAATTTATCATAGAATGGTTTAGGTTGGAAGTGTCTCTATAGATCATCTGGTTCCAACCCCCCTGCCATGGGCAGGGACACCTTCCACTAGACCAGGTTGCTCAAAGCCCCATCCAACCTGGCCTTAAACACCCCCAGGGATGGGGCATCCACAACTTCTCTGGGCAACCTGTTCCACTGTCTCACCCCCCTCACAGTAAAAAAATTTCTTCCTAATATCTAATCTAAATCTACCCTCTTTTAGTTTAAAACCATTACCCCTTGTCCTGTCACTACACTCCCTGATAAAAA
>NW_009649228.1:59301-99821 GCF_000708025.1 Charadrius vociferus | reverse complement strand
CTCTCCTCTTCTCTCCTCTCCTCTCCTCTCTTCTCCTCTCCTCTCCTCTTCAGGCTGAACAACCTCAACTCTCTCAGCCTGCCCTACCCCTGCATGAAGGGGTGAAGTACATGTGGTACTGAAGACCCTTCTATTCTTCCTGGAGAACGAACAAGTTGCCAGCCTTCTGTATCTTCCGTGTTTTTTATTCACATATTACTTTTGTAACCTTCACAATGAATTTATAGACTTCCAACAGCTAACATGGGTTCCTTAATGAATTTATGGATTTTCTTTCTCAATTGGCTCTGGAATCCCTCAGACTATTAATCTAATATGATTTCAATGTCCATGTTGACAATGTAGACGATATGTTTGCTTTCATGCTCATTGTCCGCTTTATAGGCGAAATCATGTGTTTATTAGGTTTTTCTATTATCCCTCTGATGACTCATGACTGCAAGATTTACTTGTCTTCTTTCCATGCTCATCATTGGAATGAATGACAGTTCTTCAGTCTCGCCAGCTATACAGTAGCATTTGCAATAATTCTGTCTAGTTTAATATTACCAGCTATGAAACCATTCTAGCTTTTTCTATTTAATTTCTGCCATCCTCTGTTTTCTATATCTGTTTGTGCTCAGTAAATGCAACAAATAGTCTTGACAGTGTCTTTCATGTAAAAGTATACAATATTTCTTGCCTTTAAAATAAGTTTTTAGATGTTATTAGCTTTCAATTTTCTATTTTTTTCTATTTTTGTAGGATTTCTGTAGTATTTATCAGCTAATTCAATTATGTTAGCCTTCTTTTTCTTCATATCTTATGTCATTAATATTGTCTGTACTTGGATTGCTTTTGGTCTCTGTTCTCCAGTATGTTTTAATTTATGAGATTATTTTCTTCATATCTTAATATTCATATTTTCAATTCATTTATCCACAGAGATATTTATTTTAAATTTCCTGGGTTTAATATCCTTAACATGCACATTCTTTTTAAGTCTTTTCTGATCTCCGGAAATTACCAGTTTCTAATAATGCTGTGCTTGTGTTACTGTGGACTAGCTTTGCTCCAACTAGCCCTGAGCGACGTTACGTGCATTTACCATAGACTTGGGAGAGGGAGGAAATGCATTCAGCTACCAGCAAAATGAACAGGACACAAAGTGGAAGCTGCAAAATCTGGTGTAAAATTAAGGTGAGGGATCAGACTTTTTGTCCTTCAGAATCTGAACTATTTGGCTGATGTTCATTGCTCAAGTTATCTTCAGAAACTAAGATACAAAGGTATCCCACAAATGCTCCTTAAAAAAAATAGTATCCCAGACACATCTTTAGATCTAAGCACACAACTTGGGAGCTACAGTCATATTTCACAAAAGCCACTGAAATAAGAAACCTTCTTAGCAACCTTCCCCTGCACGCACATTTCGTGCAGTTGGTAAGGAATACCTCTGGGTCTTTGGTTTGGTTTTCCTTTGGTGCTACACAGCAGTAATAAAGGGAGGAAGAACACCTACTGAGGATGGTTTTGAAGCTCTGTCTTCTTGAAATTCTTTGGCAAGATCCTTGCCAGTCTGATGAGATAATCTTCTTTTACCCACTCTCTGAACTCTTATTTGTTTGAAAGGAATATTTTTTCTCCTTTCCTAACACTTGTGAAGTTTTCTATTGTTGCTCTCCTCTCTTGAGAAGGGTTTAATTTTCTTCTGATGATGTCTCTGCATTGTCACATACATTTTGTCTTATTTAAACCAGGGCTTTTTCCCTTCCTTAGGGACCGAGAAGCTATCATATTAAAAAATCCTATTGAAAAATCACCCATGGTCATTGCAAAGAATATTATTATTGTTTATTCATGTAATGGTAAAAATAAAACTGGTACAGAAATAAAGGATTTCTGTGGCTGGTTGTTGTTGTCTTGCAAATGTTTAGAGTACAGCAGCTTTTGGGTTCCCGTTGGTGTCTTTGAGAGTTTTGTCATTTAGTGTTGTGAGAGTTGCATAGTGCCCGAATCTAAAGAGCAGAAGTAATAACTGCATTTTACAGGTGTGGAAACTGAAGTATGGAATCATGAAGTGGCTTCTTCAAAGTCAATGACAAAACTGAGAAATGAATAAAGAATTTCTGATTCCTAACCTGCAAATCTTAACCTCTTCCTCTGAAGTGCTTCATTTCACAAGTAGGACTTGATGGCCATTGTTAACAACATTAATTCACATTCAAACCACTTATCGTCCATTCTTGCTTTCTGACTGCCACAAGTAAACAATTTTCAGACACAAATTAAAAAAAAAAAATGCTTTGACTCTGTCTATGTAAATAAGCTAATACTAAACAGAACTCTCAAAATCAATTTTAGGACAGGCCTTTTTTCTTTTTCTTTCTTTTTTCTTTTTTTCTTTTTTTCTTTCTCCTAGAAAATGATGGTGATTTTAGGGGTGTCAGGCTAAGTGGCATTCCGAAACAGTTTTCAACCCAGACAGATCATAGACTAGGATTCTTTCCCAGCATGTTTGTTTGGGGCCACCCTGTATTAAAGACTAAGAAAGTTTAATATTACAGAGGCAGCCAGACTTTGCTATTGGTTCCAGGGTTAGGGAATAGATCTCGTTTAGTATATTAGTGTAGATTTAGTTCTTGTGCACTGATTATTTAATTTATGTTTCAAGGTAAAGAACCGTATTTTTCACTGGCTAGAGCTACCATGCAATTAAAATTAAAAAAAAATGAGAACAAACCAATTTGAAACCCACAGAGAACTTACTTAATATTTGGCTTTATGAAAAACAAAATAAAACAAAACAACAAAAAATCAGACAATGGAGGAAAACTCTTTTCAGAAGTGGCAAACAATATAGCAAGGAACAAGACATAGCAATAATAGCTTGAAAGGTTCAGACTGAATACAGAGAGGTCTCTGGGGAGGGGAGAAAATGCAGCACTGGAAAAGGTTGTCCAGATAGGTTGGAGAATCTCCATTCTTGGAGTTTTTCAAGACTCAGGTAAATAAAGTCACAGCTGACCTGATCTACTGCTAGTCTTAGTCCCCCTTTTATTGTACTGGATGACCATCTGTCTATTTCATGGTAAATCAGTAAAAAACTTATCCCAAAATATGTAGGACAACACTGGAGGTAATCTGGGAAAGATGCATTTGTTAAGGCCATGCACTTCTAGTTATGTGTGTCCTGTCATGGGTTTTAAAGTTGTCTTTCATGGTGGAAACATACAGGGATACAATTTGGATTCTTTATAGACACAACAGCCGCTATGATAATTATTCTGCTAATAATGAAATCCTGGAAGGGTCATCACCTCCACCAGACTGCTTCTGTTCCAGCAGTTCACTCTTGTGATTTCCTCTGCCATTTTTTCCATTCTGTTAAATTTTTCTTTTAACTATGTACTTTTAATAGGGCTTTAAAAGTTCACATTAAAGAATAAAACTTGTAGATGTCAGGAAACATACAAACTTTAGGGGTCTTGTTTCTCTATTTTAAAATGCTGCCAAGAAACTATATAGGTATAGACACACTCATGCATAGTCTCCTAAAGGCAGGAAAAACTGCTTTTCATTCAGTACAGGAAATACCTTCTGTCTGTGATTTTCCTGTGGATGAAAGAAGTAATCCAGATTCTTTTGCACTAAATTTAACAAAACAGTGATTATCATTGCACTGCTAACATACCTGTGTAATCATCTGAATAACAGCATGGTGCACAGTTGTTTCCTCTGAATGCACTTTGTAGGCATCTACATTTGGATTAAAAAGTCTTACTAATAATTCACTACAAAATAAGGATCCTTAATTCTCTACCTGTCTCATCCTAGTTATCCATCTCATTCCCACAAAGTTCCAATAGCCCAGAATTTACTCATATCCACAATACATAGCCAACAATATACAGACTACTGCTGCCACTTTTTCAATGATAAGACAGGCAGTTATAGAAATACAGCACTAGAAAGAAGCAAGCCTTTAAGTAAAGTCTGCCCTTACACAGGTCAAGTATTAGTGAGAGCTGGTGTTTTTTCCACTCCAGCATTTCTACAGTAACTGAAAATGAAGCAATAGCAACAACCATGAGAAATTTCAAAACATCCATAAAAGCCTTTAGAGCACATTCCTGGAAAGAGCTGAGGCCCTGACCCAACACAAAGACCTTGTGGGGACTTACATGAAATTTAGACACCTTTGTATAAAAATGCAGTTCTCAGATTGCGCTTGTTAGCTGCTACCTACCTTTGGAAGCACTAGAACACTTCAACTCTCTCAAATGTTAGCTTTTTCACCTAAGAAAACCAAGTTTATGCAGTCATGCAGTCTATTTCTATCAGTTTTTTTTCTCATAAATCATTCATTCCAATGGCTAAAGGACTGGTGTCTCTGACAGCCCTGCATGGGGTACACAAATACAGACTAACATATCTGGAGCTGCAGAGTCTCAGAACCCACGAGCCCATTCAGATCCTCAGCAATGAGGGTACAATGTCCAGTAAAGATGCATAGCACCAGCCAAAACTAATATAATCTCTTTATTCATTACAAAGAAAGGAACTTTATGTAGATGGAAGCTAGGAGTGTTGGGAAAATTAACAAACGGTATTGAAGGGATGGAAGAATTACAGTGAGAAGAGGCTGCAGGAAATACAAGTTCACACTTAAGTTTGTTTCAGTTAAAAAGCCAATCAACCACTAATCTCTGTAGAAATTAGGCTCTCTGATTTGCTGCAAAGATTCCCCTGTGCCTAATCTTCTGCAGTTGATAAGTGACTAGCTCTATGACTAGATTACACTTAAACCCTGTCCCCAACATACAGTAGAAAGTGTTTCTTGCAGTGGGTTTCCTGCAGAAGGGCTCAGTCTTGAGGTTATTCATTATGCTAATTTAATAGAGCATGCTTCTGTTACATTTTGGAAAGAGTTTCTTTTAAAATTTAGCAAAAAGAGACAACTTGCTTGTCTATATTAAAAAGCTCCATGTTTAAAGCTCTCCAAAGTTATGAAAGAGTCAGAGCTTGTTCTTTCTTCTGCAACATACACTTTTCAGTGGAGTGTATTTCTTGATCTGGAAAAGGATGAGTATGTAAAATTCAACTCTTTTTTTTGAGGGAGTTGGTGAAGTTGTTAAGGAGGGAATGGAGTGAGTGTGTATTATATCTTCTCTCAAAATGCTAGCTATTTAGCCATTGATGCTTTAATGCAAATATATAAAGAGTTGTTACAAAAAAACTTGGAAAAGTGATGATCTTCTACAGCGTAGGATGAGACAAAATGTTAGACATCTACAGAAGTTTCAAGGATTAAAATATGTGCTGTTAAAAATATTTGTTGTGATCACAGAATCACAGAATGGTTAGGGTTGGAAGGGACCTCTGGAGATCATCTAGTCCAACCCCCCTGCCAGAGCAGGGTCACCACTATACTCACTTTTTTTTTTTCCTAAATGCAAGTATTATGTCAATCAGATGAAACACTGAGTGTTGAAAAGGCTGCTTCTGGAAACTATTATGTGATGAGTCTGAGATTTCTTTCACTCTTTCTAACATCCTTTGCATGGTCATGTTATGTTAGCCATGGCACAACCATTTCATACAGGTCCAAAGGTTTATCACCTTATATTTCTTTGCATGAGCAAACACCTTGAAAGGCAAATGTGTGAAAGTACAATTTATCTGAGAATATGTGGACACTGTGACGATTTTGACTTGTAGGTCTTGAAAAAGGATGAGATTAAATTGTTTCCTGTAGTTTGGCTTGTCAAACGGAAATAATTGAGATTATTCTCTCATATAAATGGGGCAATGCTATGTTACGAATTGTTAGTTGATATTTAGTTAAAATTACTTGACTGTCACATATAATAGTAAAAACCTTATGAAAACGCCCTATACATTTTTATTGACAAAAATATCCTGCTTATAATTATAATTAAAAAAAAGTTACAAATAAAAGTCTGAAGGGAGGTTTAAAAATTCTCACTTATACAAAAAAAGAATATCGTTATACATTTTGTAGACTGTAAGAGTAATTTATCTATATAAAAACCTCTTCATTTTATGCCTATTTAATTCTGTAGGACATTGCATTCACTCTAGATGTACTTTGCTTTGTACAATGAATTCTTAAAGAATACCTTTTAAATGTCTAATCTGTATTCATTTACTATGCAACTGACGTACTAAAGTTAATTAATTAACTGAATTGAATCTGAAGCACTGAGAAGTGTGGTCTCATAAGGTCAAAACCAGCTTGTAATTTTTAAAAAAGATTCTAATAGTTCATTAGATATGTTCACAGTAAGTAAAATAGTTTTTTGAGTTCTGCAGTATTTGCTTGTTTTCTTCTACCCCAGCACATTGGTGGTGGCTATTGGCAGAGCTACAACTTGATTTGATTTTGATGAACAAAAATTAATGCTCGTCTGTCATCACTCTGTCCTGCTGAGATGTTTTCTTTCACTGGTCCAACAATTTGTCATACTGTTGATTGTATAGCTTCCATCACTTTTTAAATTGTTTTTCTTAGTGCAATTGTAAGATCATTAATAATTAAAAGAGAAAGATTAATAAATAAATAGCATGGGATACAATTTAGCTGAGTTGGAGATTTCATCAGCTGTGAGTCAACATTTACCGCTATCAAAAAATATTCATGACTTTGATGGAAAAAGACCAGCAATGAAATTTTGTCCCAGAGGATAGGTATCTTAGTAAGGAAAGGAAGGGAAAGAAAAAGAAATTTAGGGCTTCCTGAGCACATGCCGTTTTGGCTAAAAATAAATAAAAATCCCTCATGTTCCTATGTTTTGAAACAAAAGGGTAGTGTGCCTCACATACTTATACCTCATACAGCCAGACATCTAGACCTTCAGTCTTCTCAACTGTGAATCAAATAATGTAAAAATTATAGGTTTTTACTCAGAATCTTAATATTATTCAGCTGCTTTTACCTTGTGGGTTAAAAATATTTCTGTTAACAAAACACGTTGCATCCATTGCACAGGCCTGTCCCAGTGAGTAAAATAAATGGGATATAGCTCATCTTAATCCTTAAATGAAGAGTTTTTCTTCTTCCTTTTTTTGCTCAGCAAACAATACATTCTTCAGTGTTCAGCAGGTCAGAAATCAACTTCAATTTCCACAAAGGACATTTATCAGTATGAACCACATGAATGGTACTTAAAGATCTTTCAGTTTGTAACTATTTAGATTATCACAAAACGTATAATAAAAAGTTGTCTCTGATGGACCGAGGATTAAAGGCATGCAAACACTGTTTTCTTTTGCCCTGGTGGATAGATAAGCATTTCCTTAAATTTCATTTATTAAGTTGACTGTGAAGTTGAATGAATTGCAACCCATTCAAAAGTCTGAAACTCACTGACACTCAGCTTTCTAGAACACAGAATGTGTCTGTTTGTGATTATTTTTCACAACATATCTAACATAACCATTTCTGGTGTGGGTCCCAAATACTACTAGCCATTATAAATATTCTGTACAGTTCCATACACGGCAAGGAGGATACATTACCCTGATCTACCATAACAGGAAAAAAAAAAAAAAAAAAAGATGATAACACTGAAGGTCATTCAACTAAATATGAATCAAATCCTCCTGGCCTGTAAGAACATTACTGTCTTGCTAATTTGAAGTGAGTTTAGATTTCAGGTTTTAAGGCTGGGAGACCTACTTTTATCAAAACTGACTTCCTGCATATTACTGGGCACAGAATTTCACCAAGGAATGTGAGTATAGAGTTCAGTAACTTGTCACTGAAACAGAACAAGCTTGAATCAAAGACCTCAGGTGACAGAGTATGTGTCATATTCTTTTCAAAGCTGTTACAAGCCTGAAAGGCAAAAATATGTCGATTTTTTGACATTTACACCCATTCCCATTTTTATTTGTCTAGCTTCTCTTTCAGCCATTGAATTCTCTTACACTTTTTTTCGGATTAGAGAGCACTCTATCTCTTCACTGCCTATGTATCATGTAAAAATCACTAATCTAGGTCGGTCATCTCATAAGCATTGCTGATGCCAGTAGGTGGAGTTTCTCTTAGTTTCTTACAACAAGATGTGTCTTCCAAGGACAATGATTACTCTTGGAGCTGTCATATAATATCTCCAGAGAGAAGGACAATTTCCCTATGATGGTCTCACTTATGCTAAATGATGACCCTGCGTTCCGAGCAGAGTTAATCAAAAGTAATTTGAATTCACTGGAAAGAAAAGAGCTTGGTTGTCTCAGAAAAAGTTACCTATGCAATTTGAAATGCCAAAGATTTTAAGTAAAATAATAACCATCCTTATTAAGGGTTAGATTGACAGTACAGGATGTGACATCCTATTTTTAGCTATGTGTTAGGAACAAAAATTCTCAGCTAGCCACAGTGTCACTTCTGCCTGAGGAAACATGAAACCACAACTCCCACTTATCAGAAGTTATGAGGTACACAGTCTGCGCATGTAAGAGATGTTCTATGTTTTCTCTGTTGACACTGTTCTACAGTTTATGAATATTTAAACATTCATTGCAGTAGTGTGGGAATGCAGATAAATTCTCGGTTCAGTGTCTGACAGCCTTGGAAGCTTCGATCATTTGTGCTCTGTCTCAGAAATAATTTAATTCCAATAACAAAGATTCGAGGAGACTTGTTTTAGAGTAACGTGTGGTTAGAAAACTCATTTGAGGTGTGGGAGACGCGTTTTCTAATTTGTTTTCTGGCTGATTTAGAGTTAGCTCTTTCGTGTAATGCAGCCTAGGAATGGCATTTACTGTTTTCACTGCCACATTAAACTGAGAGATTTGCCTTGAGCTTTTCATCTTTCAGTATCCCTAGCTCCATTTCAAACTTACCTCTTTCCAAACTATACTATCATTTACTTTGGGAGACTGACCTTACAGCATTCATTGCTCCTAGAGATGTACCTTGATTTGATTTTGACTAACAAAATACTGTGCAGTCCCCAGGTTAGGCAGTAAAACTGCAAACATCCCACTAAAACAGTGCTGTAATAATTCATCATAGAAATCTAGTTTGAGCTCTTTAAAGTAATGATTTTTGACAACTCAAAATGTTTTATGTATTCATTATACAATTCTAATAAGAATTTGGTTAGGAGTTGCCAAATCTGGAAGACCAGTAGAGGTGAGCCTGCCACAGCTCCACATTTGCATATATAGCCATTATTTAGGTTGAACATGTATTCCCCACAGGCACTTGCAATCTGTATGGTGTCTGGCTGACACCTTCCTGAGATGCCCTGGGAGGAGCCAGGTTAAGGGCCCATTTCTCTAAGTTATTAGGGTCGCGCTGCCTGCAGCCGTACCTCTGTGCATCCCTGTGTGTATGGATTTTAGCTTTTAACCACGTACACTGCCCTGGTGGATCAGGACTGGTTTGTCCATGCTGTGGGTGGGATTCATGATGAGTTTCAGCTTGCACAAAGATCAATAATGGCTGCAGTACTTACTAGCTCACAGCGTGCAACACATCACTTCTTTGACTCGGGTATAACATGGAAGAGTGGGAAAGATGTTTTACAATCAGCTTTAGTTTTGTCTTTACACTGCAGTGCGTATGGTGGGGGGATGCAAGCAGTGGGATGTGGTGTGAGGGTATGTTAAACTGGGTAGCTGGGGAGAAGGGTCTAGAAGTAAAGCAGACAGTCAGTTAAAGGGGAGACTTTCCCAAACCCACATGTATTATTTCAGCTTTTTAAAAAGTTTATTGGGCAACTCTTAGGCTTAAGCTAGTATTCTGAACAAAACTGAATATAATTCCAGGCAGTATGTCCTTTAATATCACAAGTGCAACTAACACAAAGGTTTTCTCAACATGTTCAAGCAAATCCACTTGCTCAAATTCTTTTTACTGTTATTAAAGAGGAGTGTACTCTTGTTGACTGAACTTGTTATCTATTCAAGGAATAAGTTGCAAGCAGTTTTCACTGCTGTTTATCACCTTAAATGACAAAGATGTGTTGATTATCAATAAGAAATAAATCAAGCCTGATTAGAAATGTAAACGTAACAGTTTGCTATTGCACACATTCTTTTAAATGCATTTAATCAAAGTTTAGGTTTTGCATGTAAAAAGATTGACTTTGTCAGAATACGAAGGAAACCAAGAAGAAAAAAAATTATATTTGGTCAGCCAGAATTTAAAATTCTGTTTTGATTTGTCAGCATGACAGGTTGTTGTAGTTAATTTACTACCAACTGTTTTATCAACTTCAGAAGCTTCCTTCTTGAATGAGCTAATTTAATTAATGTGGTGTCTGTATCATGAAACATACAGACTACTCAGAAAATAGAGTCCATTGACTGTGTGTGTATATATATACATAGTCTGCAGACTGCATGTACAGGGCAGAGTAAAGTGGATTCACAATTGTTTTACCTATGAGAAGCTACATTGCCAGGCTGCACTCAAATGTCTGTTTTGGCTGGAACCTTTTAGTTGATTTTAAATCACATATTTTGCAATTTCCCAATTTTTAGTTCAATTTGAGATGCAAAACATGCTGAATTATCAACATTTAATGCAGCATTTCACATCAGAAATGTACTTTCGAAGCAAATTTCCACTAACCATACTTTGGTTCACTTTATGGAGTGCGTAAACTGGATTCCTTTTGGAGGAAATTAAACTAAAGGGCCTGATATAGCCTATGAGACCAGACTGGATTTCATCTGAAGTAAACCCTTTTAAATTGAGTACAGCACACACACTAGGTCTTCCGCAAAAAACACTTTCTCTTCAGATGTTAGACCATCATTTTTGTCAATTTAGACGCAGACTCCATCACTACTGCAGCTAAGGGCGTGAACTAGCCACAGAATGCAGTGATTCAGCAGCATTATGCAGAGTATGAACACAGAAAAAATAAAAATAGTTTGCGGGTGTATGCATGATGGATAAAGGCATCAGGACAACAAATGTCACCTTTTTCACATTTCAAAGAAACAGAAATTTCTGAGTAAGTGTTGTGGTTGTGGAGGTACTGCAATGCTATAGGGCTTCAGCAGTGAATCAGTCTTTCCTCCACACCCAGACACCAAATAAACCAGTTAGACATGCATTAGAGTAGGACTAAAGCATACATGAACATGTGAGCAGATTTTACACCTGGCTACAAGTCAAGTATGAAGTCAAAACATACCTAAATAGCTGTGCAGCTGCATTATTTCCGATCACGTACTTTGACTTTGGTACTAAGTTCCAACGATGGTGTGATATAGCCTACAATCCAAGCCATTCA
Organism: Charadrius vociferus; assembly: GCF_000708025.1. Taxonomy (NCBI): domain Eukaryota; kingdom Metazoa; phylum Chordata; class Aves; order Charadriiformes; family Charadriidae; genus Charadrius; species Charadrius vociferus. Next base: position 88,563 of record NW_009649228.1, on the reverse strand, counting down.
TTTAAAATTCTTTCACACCATAAGGCCTTATTTGAGGAAAAAAAGGAACACAATAATAAAGAAAAAAAATTCTTATTTCTTTGGAATTATGTTCTACAAAGAGATGTCACAAAGCACAATGAACCATTATAACTTACTTTCATTGAAGCATTTTTCTAGCTACAGCTATTTCAACATTTCACTGTTAAAGAAGGGTGTTTTGAAGTAGTATCTTGCATCTCACCATAGATATATGCCCTAATTCCCTAACAATATATTTTATGTTATGTTGTGTGGTCTACTCAGTCCATTTTATTCTCTCTTTTACCATGTTAAGGCAATGAAGATTACATTGCACAACAATCACTTGTTAAATACATTTCGACAAAACTGGAGCTGGAGCGAGACCAGAGGAGAGCCACGAGGATGATCCGAGGGCTGGAGCACTTCTCCTATGAGGAGAGGCTGAGACAGCAGGGGCTGTTCAGCCTGGAGAAGAGAAGGCTTCGGGGAGATCTTATTGTGGCCTTCCAGTACCTAAAGGGGGCCTACAGGAGAGCTGGGGAAGGACTTTTTACATGGTCATGTAGTGACAGGACAAGGGGGAATGGCTTTAAACTGGAAGAGGGTGGGCTTAGACTAAACATTAGGAAGAAGTTTTTCACTTTAAGGGTGGTAAGGCACTAGAACAGATTGCCCAGAGAGGTTGTTGAGGCCCCATCCCTGGAGGTATTCAAGGCCAGGCTAGAAGTGGCCTTGGGCAACCCAGTCTAGTGGGAGGTGTCCCTGCCTATGACAGGGGGGTTGGAACTTGATCTTCAAGGTCCTTTCCAACCTAAACCATTCTATGATTCTATGAAAACAAATATATTTTAATTTTGAATTACAATGTTAATAACAGTGGAGGTTAAGCAGAAGGAAAATTTCATCCTTGGCTTCTGTGGTCTCATCTTTGTGATTCAATGTTCTGGACAGCATAGGATATCCCCTATGTTGGGAGTTTTACTTCAGACTAGGTCTAGCCTGGTCCCATTAATTATATTTCAGTAAGTTTTCACATTGATTAACAAAGAGCGCTGTCATTATTATCATTTAACTCTATGAACTGTTGATATTTTTAATAAAGACCTACTTCCTATTTTGCATTTCTCTGAAGATGTGTGATATTTTCATATAAAACAGAGAAGAATTTTGCTAGGATATGTCTGTGCAAATTATTTTCATATAGTTAATATTTATATTATTGAATGAAAACAAAATGTAGGAAATTGGCATATATCTGATTTAAATTATATGAAGATAGTTTGAATTATTTATTTCTACATGTTTATCTCCATTGTAATTGCACTGCTATTTCCTGATTTTTAAACAAAAAGAAAGATTTAAAAAAGATAATGCGTTATGCCTATTTTGGTGGGAAATATTTAGGCAAGCTGATAACTCAGGCAAACTGAGTTTTTAATTTGATATTTCTTGAATTCCTTCTTGTTATTTGAGTAAGTACTATATATTATTCCAGCTATATTCTCTTTCTTGCTTGCATTTCTACTAATATAAGGTACTTTAATTAAAGGTAAAGTATATCCACCATAAGGAGTACAAATTGATTATATTTTTAGAAGTTGAAAGGCTTGGAATTTTTTGTCATATGGTCTTGAAGAAACCAAATTTAATATTCCTTAGACAGTTACAAGGAAAAGTTTCACGGTATAAATTCAGATTCCAGAGGAGAATCATTTACCAAAAAATGGACACAATGGTTTTGTTGTTGATCTTTTTAAACTTCTTTGGAGTTTTGGATCCTTGCTTTCACTGGAGCATACTGAAATAAGATAAATGATTATGTTGTCTTTGTGTTTATTGCTTGTATTAACTTTGACTAATCTATGTCACAGATAAGCATTTTCACACAAAAAAAAAGGCCAATGTTGTCAAAAGTTGTTAACTGTTTATTTATTTGATTATTTGTTGTATCTTTCCAGCAGATGGAGGATCAAATATAACTTCTGATATTCTCAAGTTTTGCACAGTTATGTCTTTCATTAACTTAATTTCATTCATTCATTGCACTGGTGATGCAGTGGTGACTCTGGTGGTGGGTTGAGGAAGGATGTGCTGCCTCACCATAACTGCAGAATTTTTTAATTTACCAACTACCAACACACACTTCTGTTTCCAGGACTGTGTGTTTTTGGTTTAATGGACAGCCTTAACATTATGCACGTAATTAGTTCTTTTTCACAATAAAGCTGGAATATATTTCTTGAGAAAGGAAAACTCCCTCTACCTTCTTCAGTTACTGAATGGGCTAAGTTTACCAGGGTACAGTTACTTTTTATTTTTCTGAAGTCTGACTACTTTGCTTTTCAGTCTTTTAATCTTCATTTTTAGTATGTGAGAGTAATAATATTTTTTTCTTCAAGACTCAGTGGTGCCCAGGTTACCTGTCTGACAATAAGTATAATATAATTTCTATCCTATGGCTTATCTGTTCCAATAATTGTCTCCGATTAAATTTTCCTGAATGGTGTGAGCTCTGACAGCACCTTACAAAAAAAGAAATTTAGTACCCTACATAGATAGTCCACCCATTGGTATCATTCTAGGATTTAAACACATTTTGTTCTGGTGCTTTTGCTGTGATATCTACATTACGTTTCCACTGGGGAGAGCAAAATGAGTCATGTTCAAAGAGAATGGCACTGCCTGATGAAAGATTGGGGAAAAGGCTACATTTTATAATTAATGTATAAACACACTATTTACATATCTTTTAGCTAATAAAGGGATCATTAAAGGTTAGATACTAAGGGCTTAAATTTCTATTACTTTTAGGTGGTAGCAACTAGAATTAAAGGTTTACAACATAAAGGGAATGCACCAGAGTATGGATACAGTAAATGGAAATTAAACAGATGTACCTTTGTTTCCATAAAGCCTTGTTTGGAGACTTGCCAAACTTTAGTGTAAGTTTGTGTTAAGTCATAGTGCATATTTTTTGAAGTAGACCAAAAGGGAACTGCAATACATTGGGAGACAGAGGGGTGAAAAACATTCTACTAGGTAAATGTGTGATCTGTTATCATCCAGTTGTTTTGATTTTACTAGGGTAAAAAAGAGAATTTTTACAGCCATGAAGCTAGACAGATTTCTAAACAATGCAAAGTGGTTCTTCTTTCTCAATGCAGACTTGAGTATGTGTCACCAACACAGTGATGGTGACAGGGAGCCCTGTAGAAAAAGATTAATGACACTAGAATTTACCAGCTTGGTGCTTACACTGCACTTTCAGTGTGTAGGGACAAACTGTTTGTTTTCCCTTTTAGATTGCTTACCACTGCTTGATTTACTGGGCAGCAGAGTGAAGACAAGTTTTTAAATAACTGTGGCATGGCTACCATTCTTCTCAGCAAGAAACTGAACTTCTTTTAGAGACTGAAAAAGATTACTTGTTCTGGGAAAATAATGTAATACTTCTCGCTACTAGGATTTTCTTCATGAAATGTGACCTTACAGGATACTTTAGTTGCAACTCGCCCCCGATTTGGGACAGCTTTAAGATCCTTTGGCCATAAGGAAAAAAATCCATGAGCAACAAAAGGATCTGTGAATGGATCCCTGAAAAATTATATAGGTAGTAACAGCTTTCACCTATACAAGAATATACATTCAAAAATCAAAATGGTTAATATTGTTTTTCAGTGAGTTTAAAAAGTTACAAAGCCCTTACAAATTTCTAAGTGGCTATGGTACAGGATGACATTGGATGAAAACCTGCTACTTGGTTACTCCATTGAAACTTCATTGATTTTAATTCAGATACAATTGGGGAAATGTATACAACTTGTGTAAAGGAAAGGCAAATTGTTTTCTTCATATAATGTTATTACAGGCGTAACTCCGCTGATATTGAAGGAGTCAAACCAGAATGAATTTAATCCATTCGGTTCCAATTATAGACCGTAATTCTTTTCAAAACATTACAGCTCCTGGTTGCACTCCATCTTAGCAGCCCCAGTCCCACTTAGTCTCATATTTGCACTTATAATGGATTTTGTGAGGGAACTGTCATTCCATCTGGATAAATTAAGCATCTTGACAAAACACTGCAAACTTGTCGCTGGAGAAAAGGTTTAAAGACTGACGTGATTTAAGACATTTTAACAGGCAGAGGGCTGTCTGAGACATGCTTCATAATATAAATTCATCTTTCTGATTAGTCAGAAATTGTATTTACTCGATATCAACTCTTCTTTTTGAATGTGCTTAAAGACAATGTCAAGTTTGTATTGCTCTAGGTATAAAACAAATTTTCTTTCAGAAAGACTTTCTCCATATGGACAAAGGTGGGTGGTTGCCTGGAGGAGGAGGAGAGCTAGTGGCCTTTTTGTGATTCTGCTAATGAATCACCTGGAGAAGGTGAGACCTGGCTCTTAAGATGAGGTTATCCAAGGTTTAACCTCAATACCATTTGCATAGCACCAAGAACGGGGATCTTACTTTTCAAACAGTTTTGTTTAAACTCTTCACAGTGGGTGAGCAAAGTTAAAAAGAAGCAGCAGCAAGTGCCTCAAGCAGGCAAAAATAAAAAAACAAAGAGGTACCATCAGCCTTTAGAGGACAGGCAAGAAGAGGGTCATTTTAAAATGACCCAACAGGTACCAAGTTGAACTCAGCAGAATGATAATCATGATTTGCATGCTGCAAAGAAGTGTATAAAGAATGTAGCATGGCTTTCCTTAAACCTCTGTGATTTGTTTAAACAGTTGTAGGCTAGTTCAATTAGTCATGAGTGGTGGAGTGAAACGAGGCTGTACTGTATATAGATGAAAGTATCCCAGTCAAATTAGTGCAAATATATTTAAAGTTTCAAAGGTCATTAGGGTATTCTGAAATGACATCACATTTCACTATGAGAAAATGCTGGATTTTCACATGATTTCCATTTTGGCCTTTTGTTTCAGCAAGAGGATGTCACACTGCTGGGAAAGGCAATATTTTTATCTTATAGTATAATTAATATAGTATAATAATAATATAGAACAATTTAGTGGACTTCCCCCCTAAATAACTTCTTCCAGCTGGTGATCCAAACTGAGAAGTCTAGGGCCAAGGTTGACAAGATACGCAACTTCCATTAGGATGAATAAATATCTCCTCAGGGTCAAAATGGGGCAAATAGGGAACAGGTCAACTTCAAACGTATCAAGATTATGCAGCTTCCCTGGAAAATATATATCTGTGCTGGAATATCTCTCATAGATGCTGGATGGTGTTTACTTGCTCCTGGTGTTGTGCAGACATATCATTTAAGAAGATGGTCCAGGTGTAGCCTCAGAAAAATCTTTAACTCCTGACACCTGATGTCCTACACCAAGTGTTAGACTTGCTAAACCTCTGCTTTGAAGGGGGCTCTCTGTTCATCACACCTTTGGCTTGACTCAATCTGGAACTTCTGTTTTCCCTCCCTCTTGTTTACCCCTCTATGTTTATAAACAACAACCATAACACACCCAGGCTTTCCTTTTGCCAAGCTAAGTAAAGTTCTTTAAACTAGATTCTCAAAATTGCTTATTGACCTAGTAGTTCCTAGCCAGCAAGGAACAGTTTCCACTGCTAAGAAAAGATGCCACCATGTAAAGAGACTTATAGGCCTGTTCCCCTAAAGTGAAGAGGATAAATGTATCATTCTAGATAAATCCTTTACACCTCCCTCACTATTTAAAAAATGAGGAGAAACACCACAACGTCGGAGTCTGGTTTAAACTGTGTGACTCCTTCTTGTCTTTACTGAAAAACTGAGAGTTTGGTGTTTTCCTAAAGGAAAGGATTTCCAGTTTTAGATCCTGATTAGCCTAAGGGGCCCGAGTGCTAACACTGAGTGTGCTTAGCACTTCATATCAGCTTTTTCTAGATTGTTAGATAGTGAACATTCATGATTTTTGCATAACATTCTGAGGAATACACTTTCAATATACTTTGAATTCAACGTGTATGCTTAAAATATTATTTAAATTAGCATACAGTAGTAAATTTTATGGGTGGGATTCAGCTCACCCATTTTAAATGCTTGAAATGTACCTCAACTTTAGGTTTGTAATATTAAGATCCTTTTAAAAGTTTCCTGTGTTTTCATAAAGACAATCCAAGTTAAATCCTGTTTAAAGCCTCCAGAGAAAGATTGGTGATTTATTAAGCTTCAGCACCTCAATGGTGGAATTTATGTCACCTAACATGGGATTCAAGAAAACATCTCCAAATAATAATAATTCATTATTTCTTGGGGTGGGATCGGTTGCCTTCTAGAGATGCTTATTCCCCTTTAATTTACAATAAAACTTTTTTAAACAATTTTTACAATAATATGTTTTTAAAGAAATGCATGATCTATTGCAGGATCTATCATTATGCAAGATAATTGTCTGCATTGACATAAGTCCCCCTACATATCCCTTTTATGTAATGTCACTCAGTCTGCACTTCAAAGGTTCAAATTGAAATAAACAAGGATGTACAGTCTTCTGCACTAATTTAACTAAGCAGACATTTAAGTGAACTGGTTCAATGTCCTTATTCAGATAAGGTCTCAAGACACTTCCTAGTATGTTCGTCATCACCCCTGGTTCTGTCAAAACTTAGTGACAAGCAAGAAAATGACACTCTGTTTAGAATTGTTAAAGATGAACTGGATGTGGGAAGCAGCTAGCTCTGTACTTACACTTTCAGATGGTGCAGGTGTCAATCTACAGCAGGCAGCATGTGTGCAGGATGATAATGAGAAGCTATCGGTGGGCTGGGGTCACCTCTTAACCTAGATCAGCACCAGCTGGAACAACACATCCAAGTCTTCTATTAATAATAATCTTCTATTAATCTTCTATTTTATTTAGGAACTTTTGAAAACTCAGCCCAGAAGCTAAAGTGTCTTCTACATAAATTAGAAGATACTGCAATTACATTTCCTTATGTCAGCGATTTCATTTACTATTAATTATGGTTCAAGTATAGCCATGGGCTACGTTTGACATGGTGTCATAAGTTCAGTGCTGCTGTACATGTATAAGAAAGATACTCTCTCTTTTTACTATTTTGATTCTCTGAAATAACTTAGTATGGTTCCCTGTATTACAAAAAGCCAAGTGCAAGGTAAATCAGTAGTACTGAGATATGAAGCACATAAAAGCAAGATTAGCTGAAGCAACAATCAAAACCAAAATTGACAGAACATTTATTTCTTAATTAAAAATGGCAAAGAAAATATACTTATTTCCACTTCTGAAATTTTATTTGCAGACCAAATTACTTATTTTTACTTTTTTTTTTTTTAATCAGTTACTTTTTTCTTTTATTTTTTTAGCTCTTGGAAGGCCAAGGAATATGGGAATGCAATTTTACTGAATGAAAAAAAAAAAAAAAACAGGAAAAGATTATTATATTATGAAATAAATGTTGAAAAAAGCTGTATTAAGAGAATATGCAGCACTACCATGGAACAAAGAGAGAGGGTAAAAGCAGCATCAAAACAGATGTGCAACAATATAACTTAGCTATGTGCTTCTAAAAGCCCACTAAAATAGGTAGAAACTTTCCCACTTCATTACAACCCATTTGTACAATATTTTTTTTTCAGAAAGACAAATATCCTTCTTTATCACTCCATAGTCCTCCAAATAACTTACCATTCCTTAGAACTGTTTTCATTTATACCTGAATCCAAAACAAATTTACAAATATTTATGGAAGAAAATATTTTGGAAAAAATGAGGTTTAATCATAGAACTATGGAGTTTTCAGATTGGATCAGTATCTTGTCTCCAGGGGAAAACTACATGGGAAATCCTGGAAGTAAACGAACAATAAAATCTCATGTACATAATTCTGTATCCCAAATGACCAATTCTAAAGAAAAATTGAGAGATTTTTCTGCGACCATATTTCTTATGAATGGGTCTCCAGTGAAGGGGGCAATAAATTCATTGCTGCTTGGGGTTTGAGGCAGTGAGTGGATATAATATTTTAAAAACAGCACAATTATATTTTCAAATATATTATTCCAGAAGTTCTTGCCTTAGATCCAAATAAATCTACCTTGCCTTATATGTAGTCATGACTCCACTTGTCATGTGTTCTAACACAGCTATGAGTTAAAGGTTAAAATAGGAGACCTCTTTTGTTTTACATCTCTAGAATGGTCATTACTGCAAGGAAAATCTCTAAAATAAGCAGCTGTTTCCCTACTTCCATTTTTTTTACAGTGAATTTATCCATTAAAATAAAACATTTTATTTGTTGCTTGTTTAAATTCAATAATTTTACACAAAGCATTCTGCTTACAGAAAATATATATTTTTTAAATGTGTGTGTTTCAAACTCCTTGGTCACATGGTCAGGGTCATCTTCTGGTGAAAGCAGAGATATGAGTCGGGAAACTTAGTTATCCCTCTGTTACTGATTTACTGTGAGATTTTGGACAAATTCTTTTCTCTTCTGTGCTTCCAATCCCCATATATGGAGGAGAATATTATTCATTGGGGTTTTAAGATTCTTTTGGAAACTTCCAAAGATGCTCAATATTATGATGAATTATTAATGTCAATATATGTATAGAGTAATAAACACTGACCACATTTAAATAGCAAAGCTGTCTCTGGCATTTGTACAGTATTCAGATATGAGAAAAAGAGAAAGAACTATTTCAAATGTTAATCTAATGGTGTTTGAAATTTGAGGCAAAACAGAGGATGAAAAATATGATATTTTTTTTCTGTAGATAACTGTAGCTTTAAAAAACACATTCCAACCAGCAAAAAATTAGTCTGGTTAGTTCTATCTTTTGATTAATATCCCCTTTTGTTTTAAAGAACAGATGAACTAAACTTACAGATACTCAACTAAATATAGATTACTAGGAAAGTGGATAGTTCTGAAGATACATATTACCAAAGATGGTGTGGTTATAATTTTGATTTTTATTTTTTAAACAATTCTGATTTTTATATCTATTGCAATGTATTTAAAATAAAAGACTTATTTACAAATTAAAAATTGTTTATTAGGTTTAATGGTAATATGGTATAAATGGCATATTAATTGCTAGCTTAAGTTTGCAACTTTGCCTCTTAAAGAGTCTCCAAAAGAGTTTCGCCAAGAAAAAAACACTTTCATGGTATTCCTAATGTTGGTTTGAATGAGGAGTTGGGGTGCTATCATCATTTTTTTTTTCTATCCGTGTTTAAAATATGTTTTGCCATTACAGCATTGGCTAACAATGACTAGAAAATGATGGATTTTTTCTTACAAACATTTCTACTCCAGATGCAAAACGAAATGCAAACAAAAATGCAATTCAGCCACAGGTAATAAATATCTGACCAGTTCTTTATCATTTTTGTTTCATAATTACAGGAAATTATTCACTATGCAAGAAAAAAATTATAATGGCCTGGCTGTGACCCTGTCTTGCTCATTGATGCAGGGGATGTAAGATTCCCACCAGTTTCATTACGCAGCACACATAGGTTTGAGTTGGGCTGGGAACACAACACTTGCTTTCAACAGAGTCCTCACCATGAACAACAACCCAAGACAAGCTCTTGTCCTTGGTTGATCTTAAAGTGTCGGCCTAATGTTTTACTAAGGAGAGAAGTAACAATGGGTCTCAGTCATTGTGCAGATTCACGTTAAACTGGTTTCCCACTCCCAAAAAGTTGGAGTAAGAAAATTGCAAAATAAGCATTGTCTCATAAGATTAACAGCTTCAGGAAAATATGCATTATATAAAACTGATGTTGCATAAGACAAGATAAACATTGGGCCATATGTTTCAGTAGCACTTAAAGCTCAAATTCCTTCAAAATCTTGTATGTATGCTAAAATTACCTTTTCTGTTAAAGGAGGACAGTAAGATTGTGCTGAACCTAAAAGAACCATGGTAAAGCAACAATTAATATTTTTAATGAAAATATGGAAAATACCCAGGCAAAGTCAACAATCATGTAACGGTATTGGAAAAATTGTACAACTTACTAGAGAGAAAATAATCATTGCTTGATGCAGTCAAAAATTTAATATCATCAGCCCTTCATTATGGATCCCAGTATAAAACAGTATCTGTGTGTGTGTATGTATGTTTGGTTTCCATCTAAAGTAACAAAGGGCTTGATGAAATTTGCATTTCCGTTTATAAGTCTCTTAAAATTAATTTGTCAGTATTAGCCATTAATAAAGAGTATTAAATATTAAATAAAATTAAAATATTAATGTTACATAATAAACATTAACTAAATCAATAATTAAAGACATACCAATTGAACAATTGGTTAACTGTAGTTCCTAGACTTAAATTATGGTTTGCTGAACTGCATACACTTTGGTATGAAGCTTATTCAAGGATGCGAGTGAAGTTCATTCTTTTAGTATCTCGTGTGAACTCTTAATTTCATCAGAAATAGGATAAAGTCAAGGTAAAGGACTGAAATTCAGTGAAATTCAGTGAAGAGATCATCACCTGCTTTCTTGTAAACATGCATTAGCAGGAACTGCATTTTTACACCTTTGATAGGATTTGACATTAGATATATTGGCTTTTAACATTCTGTATATAATGGAGTTTAGAGAACCTACAGAATGATTCAACAGACAAACTAGTACGGTTGCAATTCAATCACCTAGATAAAGATGTTTGCTGCTATGTGAAACACCCCAAAGCATCTGAGCTTTGTGTGTGTGTGTGTGTATGTTTGATTTCCATCTAATATAACAAAGGGCTTGATGAAATTTGCATTTCAGTTTATAAGTCTCTTCTCTTAAAATGAATTTGTCAGTATTAGTTATTAATAAAGAGTATTAAATATTAAATAATATTAAATTAATCTCACTCTTTGTGGCCTATGATACAGGAGGTAAATAACATCAACAGGTTTGGATGTAGTGCAATCAGTGTCCAGAAAGTTTGGAAACTTACTTGAACTTGCATGATCTAAATAATAAGGTTAAACTTTCAGGAGATTATGGATTTCAGGTGCCTGGAAATAGACATTTAAAGCACAGATTCAACGCTATCCAACACTTCAGGAAGATACATAAAAATCCTGACAGAAAAATTTGTTTATTTCATGATAGGTTTGGACCAGGAAGGGAATAGAGGAGAGGTCAACTCAGACGCAGTTGAAAATCTAGAAATTCTTAGGCTAATTGTTAAATGTCTGACAATTATATGTGTTACAGAAGGGAATGGAGAGCTGAGTTCAACCAGAGCAGAAAAGTAAGTGCTAAAAAGAGAAAAGACTTGAATCGTTGCCTGCTTGGCTAAAAAAAGTAGCTTAAACCTCTGCCTCAAGCAAATTCAAAATTAATTAAATACTGAGCATTTCTGAATTTCCAAAAGTGTATGGTCAACTTTTCTTATAAAATTAAAAAGTTAAATGTTCACGTCAGTAAATGTCCTGTCAAGTTTGGACTGGGTTGTTGAGTAAAACATGAAATAATCTTAAATAATTCATACATTTGAGAACTATAAATGACAAAAAATATCCAAAATCAAAGTACAATTAGAGACATAATTGAGAGCCACTGATTACAGTGGCAAACATAAATATTTTAAGACAATTGGCCAGGCAGATTAGGAAGCATATTTTTTTTGAATCCTGATATTCTGAAGTCCATTCAACATGTCCTGTATTCAAAAGTTATTATTTACTTCTTTCCAGCTTTTGTCACTGCTGCACTGAATACATTCAGAATCCATGGGAGCTGCCACAAAACAAGCTGGTGAGCAACATTGGATGATTGGATAAGAGTATGGATCAGGTACAAAACAAAAAAACAAAACAGAAGAGGCTTTCTTTGGCCTGCTGTAATAGCTGGGTCTTATTTCAGGGTAGGCTGTTTTACATGACAATACACATACTACAGGGTTGTATTTATCAGTGAGTGTGATCTAAGAAATAGTCCAGTGCATAAATAATTGTGGGGTTTTGTGTTTTTTTTTCCAGAAGGTCACAGTAACTCTTGTACATGTGAAGAAATATGAGCATGTTGCTTCTAACATTTCCTCAGTTTTATTTTATTTCTCTATGGGGGCACCTTTGAGCTGTAATGTTTTCAATCTACCAGATGAGTTTACTGCAGGTTCCAAGTAGAGTTGTTTTTATTGCTCTTCTGTCGATATAACAGAGAAATTAGAATTAAACTCATGTTTCAAAATTGTGATTGCCTTCTAGACCACTGGGGGTAATACTGAGGACTTGGAAGAGCAACAAGGGATGTTCTCAGATGGTGTATTTGTTTGACAGTTGCAAGAAAGGATTTCACATTTATCAGTAGCAGAAAAAAGTTACTGGCTGCAAGCTTTTTGCTAAATATTGTTCTTGAACAGCAGACACTCTGTTTCACAGGTATTGCTTTTTGGAGAAGGGTTTTAAAATGTATTTATTTATTTATTAATTTAACACCATCTATCAAAATTTAAAATAATATGAGAAGAATTAAACAATTTTTGCCCTGGAAATATTTTTGCTTTTTATAAACCTACCCTTTTTTTTTTTTTTTTTTAAATACTTCTTTAGTCCAGAAGAACTACAGTTTAGCTAGAGAAAAAAATATATTGACAGTTGAACAAATAACTGCAAAACCGCTTTGGACATGTTGAAAATTAGCTCAGAAGTAAGATATGGGCTTCAGCTTGCTTTCATTAGTAGTGGTAAAATTCACCTCTGACTTGTCGCATGTGTGGCAAAAGAAAGATTAAGGATTAAGAACTCTGTTATTATGTTCAAGATTCATTGGGTAGCTTTCACTTTTGTTTATTAAAGAAAAGAAAAAAAGGAAAATAAAAGGAAAAAGAGAATGAGACTTATATGTAGAGAGGAAAGAAAACTCAGTCTATTAGATTTAAGTTTTCAGTTTGGTTTGATGGACTCCAGAGGAGGCAGAAGCAGAAAGTGAGGTGTCATATTTTATCCCTTTATGAAACCTTGCTAATGAGGAACTCTTTAAGGTAGGTAAGGTATGTTCTTATTCCAGCGTATGTTGCTCCCTCCACTAAAATCACTCTAAAGCTTCTGAAAACTTTCAATTGCTGGTTTGGAGAGGATCATAATAATGAAGTATTTTGCACAAGCTCAAACTCACAGTAGTGACTGTGCTCAAAACTCTGAACTGTGGACTAAGGTGCTGAGGCCATGGTCCTCTGCCCTTTAGCTTAATAGCAGAGAGAGGGATATTTTTATAATTGCTGATTATATCTCACAATGTGAAAGGTAACTTTTCCACTGTTATCAATACAAAAAAAAGGGAACTGAGGAATAATGGAAAAAGGTGAGACAGTGCATATCAGAGATGGAAAAGGCACAGAGTATGAATGGCAGTAGGAAGGGATGTAGCTAGAAGGTTGCTCTATTTATTTCTGCTGCAGTAGGTGCTCCATCTGCAGAAGTATGAAAAAGACTGGGGCCTTGTGAACACATGTTATTAGCTTCTTTTTTCCCTGGATGATTTTCATTTTCCTTGAAACATCTTGTGCTACCCAACAGAAACTCATCTGTTTGGTAAGGTAATATGACCTTTTCACAAGTTCTTACTAGTTTGATCTATGTTTTTCAAATTAATATATGAAGAAGCAAAATATGTCACATTGTCTCGTCGTGTTGAATTTTATAGGCACATAAAAGGAATTATGGGAAGAGAAATATAGCCTAGCACATACTGGGTGCTAGGTGAATTGCTGGAAGAGTTGTTAGTACTTACATCAAGCTCCCAAGTGAAGTGTGATATTTTCTCAATTTCCAGGGGTTAGCTGTGGAGAAGCACCTCATGTTCACTGGCAAACTTTAGAAAAAATCACATTTCTTTTAAAGAAATTGAATGGCTAATAAGTTAATTCTGTTATATTATATTACCAAGAAAAAGTACAGAAGCTGAGTTTTGGTTCTTCTAATGTCATTTGTCGTGTATAATGAATGCTGTCCAATAGAATTACAGAATCACAGAATATCTTGGGTTGGAAGGGACCTTTAAAGCTCATCTAGTCCAAGATCCTCTGCAATAAACAGGGACATCTTTGACTAGATCAGGTTGCTCAGAGGCCTATGCAACCTGACCTTGAATGTTTCCAGGGATGGGGCATCTACCACCTCTCTGGGCAACCTGTGTCAGTGTTTCTCCACCCTTATTGTAAAAAATTTCTTCCTTCTATATAGTCTAAATCTTCCCACTTTTAGATTAAAGCCATCACCCCTTGCCTATCACAACCAGTCCTGCTAAAATATTTGTCCCCATCTTTCCTGTAGGCCCCCTTTAAGCACTGAAAGGCCATAGTAAGGTGTCGTCAGAGAGTTCTCTTCTCCAGGCTGAACATCCCCAACTCTTTCAGCCTTTCTTCATCAGGGGGTTCTAGCCCCCTGATCATCTTCATGGCCTTCCTCTGGACACGCTCCAACAGGTCCACATCTTTCTTATGTTGAGGGCTTCAGAGCTGGATGCAGTACTCCAGGTGGGGCCTTACAGTAGTGGAGTAGAGGGGCAAAATCACCTCCTTTGACCTGCTTGTGGAACCTCATGAGGTTTACATGAGCCCACTTCTCACACCTGTCTGCGTTTGTCTGGATGACATCCCTCAGACATGTCAAGTGCACCACACAGTTTAGTGTTGTCCACAAATTTGCTGAGGGTGCACTCGATCCCGTTGTTTAAGATATTGAATAGTACTGGTCCCAACACGGACCCATGAGGGGTACCACTTGTCACCGATCTCCATCTGGATGTTCAACTGTTCACCGCTACCTTCTGGATGTGACCATCCAATCAATTCCTTACCCACCAAACAGTTCACCCATCAAATCCATATCTTTCCAATTTAGAGAGAAGGATGTTGTGGGGGACAGTGTCAAAGGCCTTACAGAAATCCAGATAGACGATATTTGTAGCTCTCCCCTTGTCCATTGATATAGTCACTCCATCAGGGAAGACTACTATGTTGGTACATTGAACAACAACAGCAGATTTGACTTAATACTTATTTCTCGATACTGGATGAACTATGTTTTTGTTAATTTATTTACTTTGTATTATCAAAGAGGTATTAAGATCAGTATGTCCTGTTAAGGAGGTTTAAAATATAACTTGAAAGGAAAAAGGATGGATATTTGTTCCCTTGTAAAAAAAAAAAAAAAGAAGTATGCAAGAAGAAGAATATTCCAGACATTTTTTTTAAAGGTGGGGTGGTTGGTTGTTTTTTTTTTTTTTTTCATGCTGTGGTGCTGCCTTTTCTGTCCTTTTCAGTCATTCCATAATTTAATGTCAAGTTTTGGGTCTTTAAATAAAGCTATTATTTCATAACCCTCTCAGTAAACAGTCTTAAGGTTGTGACAATAGTAAAATTATGTCTAGATACACAACATGCCGTAGTAGTGCAGACAGATTTTTTTTTTCCCTCCAGCTATCTAAACAGAATTTGGAAGGGGAAAGTGCATATAAATATATCAGTCTAGAAGTGACAAGGACAGCTTTGCAAAACACATTTTAAATCAGTGAAATATACATTTAACCACTATAAAAATATACACTTCTCATTCCTGAGGTAGACAGACAAGATTTGAGATCCTAACATAAGCTTTAGAAGTCTTAAGAAGAGTTATAGCAACATATTTAAGGGCTTGATCCTACCTCCAGTGTAATCAGATAGACTTTTTTTTCCAATTATTGTTAAAAGGCATGAATTGAGACCCAAGCTTTCTTGTAAAATAATTCCTCTCACACATCTCTAAATCTATGTAGTCCTACTGTTAGTGTCTATATATTGATGCCTTTTCCGCATAAAAATTGTAATTTGCCATTTACCTTCTTCCTGTAAAATTCTTCCTTTAAGAAATGGAATTTGCTTGTAATGGCTCAGTGTCAGGCATGGAGAAAAAAGATTTTGTTACACAGGTTGTAGCAGATGGAAAAACACCAATGTAAAATATATGGAGGTTGAGAGGGCACAGCATGGAGTAGGGAGAGGGGCTTGCTATACCTTGCTTTGCAAACCTGTTAATGATGACTTAGGTAAATCTAATTAGTACTCGGGGGGACTCTGCATTTTTTGCCTGGATTGGAAAAGAAAGATTGGGCATTTGAAACTGCCTATGGTAGAGGGTCATACATCTGTCTCTTTCCCAAAACCCACCAATATATGAAGGAATCCCACTGATTTCTTTAGACTTTACATACTACTTTAAAGAACACTTGTGCAATGTAGTGGAAGACCACATGTGCCTAGACATGGTTTTAACATGCTATTTGGATGACTGCTTTTGCTTGTCTAAATAGTATATTATTTTTAAAAGTACAAACAAACAAATCTGCTAAAATGTTATTACTGTTCTTGGATTTAGTGTGACTCAAATCTTGCTAAACAAACAATGTGTGTAAATCAGATACACTAGTCTTTAGCAAAAGCATAAGAGAATACACCTCAGTATTTGTCCAAAATGTGAGGACCTTGTTTATATATTAAAAGCGGAACCAGTATCAAACTCTACTCATAATTCACAAATAAAAAGATTTGTCTATCTCTTTCTTCCTGCTTGTTTCTCAGCAAATTCCTAGAAAGCAAACATATGAACTTTTTGTAAAAACATAAAATTCATCACAAGATTCCTTACCACCTTTTAAACTACTGCATTTTTGATCCGGATGGCAGTGTCTCAACAATCTCTCAAAATCAAGCAGGCTGGACTTTCAAAGGAGGCACAACTCCCAGAAATGGTTTAAAGTCTCTCTATGGGATATGAGTATGCAATATCATGCCATGATGCCTTTCTATATAGGAGCAAACTAGGTAATATTTAAGATGCTGTAACTTGGTGACGCTATTTCTGTGTCAGTGCTTTATAGTGTATAACAAATAACTAACATTGTTTTAGGAACCTATCTGAAAGCCAAAGATGGAACAATCTCATCATAGGGTCAATCACAAAATCATAGGAACAATGGCTGGAAGAGGCCTCTGGGGGTCATCTAGCATCACCTCCCATTAGAAGGGGGAATACTGCCAAAACCAGATCTTGCTGTATGTTGGAGTTTCATTCTACTATGATTTAAGCTTCTAAATGTTCTTAGCACATATCTGAATTCTGATGCAGTTAGTCAATGAGTACAGGTCTCCTCTGGCCTTAATCAGGTATTGCACTTAATCTTAAAGTTTCTGTATTACAGTTTGGGTGGTGGTGGGGAGAGGAACAAAATTCCATCTATTTGTACATGGCAGTTTTCATGTCCACAATATTGTCCAAGAACCAATGTATACCAGGGAGCAATTGGTCTTCTAATTCCTAAGCTCTGTCTTGGAAATGCATCTATAAGCCTCTTAGAAAAAGCTTTACGAAGCTTCAATCTGAGTGTGTGAGATGAAGTCACCTTCCCTGAGGTGAAGTCTGAAGCTGATATTTATTTTGTTCTGAAAAGGAATGGAAAAAAAAGGAGGCAAGAAAAGCACAGAAAAAGAAAACGAAACCTCCAAGATGTACTGGTTGCTTCTTGAAACCTAAATAGAAGTGAACTGGTACCTACCAAAACCCATCAGTTCTTTCCCTCATGTTTCTGCAATCTGTTTGTAAGGATAAGAAATAATTTAGTGTCACACAATTCCCTCTCAATTGACTAGTTTAAAGATGATTTTGGTATCTGCTTTGTAATCTAAGGCAAGTAAGATGGGTTACATTTTGCAGAGACATGAAGGATTAGTTCCTAGTTAGATAACACCCAGAGGAATGGATTTTAGCAAAGTTTTCCTCTGAAGTCATTGCTAAATTGATAAATTGTTCATGTCAGATTTACAACGCTGTTAATGTCAGATTTCAGAGTCTTTGATGCTGTGGAACTCCTTACAGTCTTTTCACTGTCTCAATGAATTCCAGTCCAAACTCTTCAGCACAGAAAGACTAAAATATGCAGTCATATTAAAGAGCAACAAAATATTAAGCTGATTAAATGTTTATATATTTACTCAAACTGCACTACTAAATACTATAGGTGCGCAAATGGTAATTTATGTTAAAAAAAAAATTTCAGGTAATCTCTCCACCATATATGTTTTCACTTAAGAATATAATTGTTACCTATCTGTCAAACCTAGTGAAGTTACGAAACTTCATTTCACAAGAGGCCTTGACATTGCATTTCTCGCTGTTTGTTCTTGCTGCCAGCACTTTATGTCATTAATGGACAGGCATTCAGGTCCAAAATCCCATTTTTTAAACTGGAGATATTTTTCACATTTAATGACCTACTTGTATCATCCATAATACTTTTGTCAGTATAAAATCAAGGTAGAAGGGATCTGTTGGGTTTGATTAGGGGAGTGGTGTTTGCAGCTTGAAGCTATTTTGTTTAGATTTTACTCAGTCAATACCTGATTTTACAACTCTTAAAAGTTATCATCTGAAATTCTGTTGAAGATACGATAACTATTAATTCCTTTTATGTAGAGGAACAGATTGTGTGGTAAAATTTATTGAATTTCATTTGAAATTGTATCATTATTTTTAGTTGATTTAAGTTTGGACTAAAGCTGTCACACAGAGACAGTTAGGACACCATCCCAAGTTCACCTATAGCAAAGAATAAACAGTGTTATCCAGTAAAGTGTACCTGCAAATCACCTTATTGCCAGCTTTAGAGAAAGGTGACAAATGAGTCTTGTACAAGACAGTGGAATAAGAGAAATATGACATGTATTAGACTTTGAGGATTTGTTCAGAGGAGATTAGGTTTTGTCACAGGGAGGACTGCCTCTAAGGAAACACACATTAAGGAAGCTTTTCTACAGACTAGCAAAGACAAGGACTTGGGATGATCAGGGTGGTTCCTGACATCTACTCTTTGAGTCATGTACCAGAACAGAAATATGTCATTGCATGGTAAGAGGATCCTTTCGAGGGATCTGGAATTATCTCCAAACCAACTTCAGGTTGCTTGGTACAACCCCACAGACTATTGATAGAGAGTTACCAAACAAAAGAAAGAAATAGTTCTTTGCTGCACTGCCTTTTCAATAGTCTCTGAGTAGGGGGAGATCTGAATTGAAAAATATCCCAACACAATTCAGCTTTAGTTTTGAGAACACAAGTTGAAGCTTTCTACAGTTCATGCAGCAGCTCCTGTCACTGAGGTCTTGGAGAACTTCTAAATATAAACCATTCCTAAGGGTAATGGGTGAAGTCTTGGCTCGCACAAAATCAGTGGCTCCATGCACACTGGAGCCAAGATTTACTTCAGTGCCCTTCGAGTGCTCACAGTGATGTTATATGGCCATATGGACTCTGAAACAAATCTGTTCCTAATGGAACTGTTTGGCAAAAAGGAAGAGATAAGAAAATAAAGTGATATATCATATTGGTTCAAAAGGTTGTTGTTCTGTCTTTTCCACATTAAAAAAGGAAAGATGAAGAACTGTGCGTAGGCTGACAATCCTTCCCCCGCACCCAGTTACAAACATAGAATATGTAAGAGAAAAGAAACAGAAGGTGAAAAGGATTGATTAAGTGAGAAATAAGAATGCATACATTCTTTCAGTTCCTCAAAACCATGTTTTTTTGCAAAAATGGTGTCTCTTGCCCAGGGGCATCACTTTCTGGATGTAGTAGGGGTTATTTATGAACTAATATTTCCACTTCCACAAGGAAGCAATTGAATTTAAAAAAAAAAAGAAAAGAAAAAGAGCCAAAAAAACCCTAAACAAACAAACAGAAAAAAACCCAACAATGACAAAAAAAACCCCAATGCAACCAGCCAAAAAAAAAAAAAGAAAAGAAAAGAAAAAGAAGCGAAGCTGAAGAAGGAGCAGTGTTTTGCCTCTGCAATTTCTAATTTGGTAGTCATCAAAACTGCCTCAAAATACTCTTCCTTCTGTGATGTGAAATCTTAGCATTCACTTCAAGTCATCCCTCTGCTTCAAAGAGTAAGTTACTTGATTTCCTGATAGCACTGATAACTTCACATCTGTGAACTCTAAAGTAGTCTGATCCCTGCCTGAGTCTGCAGAGAGGCTGAAATATCTCCAAGAGATATGAACTGCCCTTGCCACCTGCCTCAGGACTCAGTAGATGGTATAATTGTACAGTTGATTAGTTAGGGTTTTTTTTTCCCAGGTTTCAGAAAAGAATTCAGTGTTTCTGTTTTGGAATTTACTATTTTGCTTCCATCAAGCATCAAAATTTTGTGTTAGGTGTGCTGTCTTTGCAAAGCATTTCTTTTTCCTTCTTCTTTCTCCATCAAGGGAATTCATGTTTCAGAGCTAAGCAGCCTGGAACCTGTGCTGGGGCCCTCTGTTCAGTGTGCAGAACAGCCCATCTGACTGAGGAAACAAGAACTTGGACACAGTCAGCTAGGAAGATGAATTCCTTGCAGCTGAATACAATTGCTAACCCAGTAAATATCATGCTAATAAAGAGAATTTTGGTCTGCCTTATCTTGGAACATATGAAAAATTTCACCCTCAAATCTAATTACCATAACTGATCAGGCGATCTGAATGTTTGCAACTGTAAGCAGTAATCTTGTCTGCATTTCAGAGGGATAGAAAACAAGCCAAAACAAAACAAGATTAGTAGTTGTTCCAAAAATTAGTGTTTCTGGAAACTGAAAGAACTTGTGGTGCTAAATGTGCTACTGCTGGCTGCACAACTTGATTCTGCTTTACCACAATGTAGATAGGGCACACAAGCGCGATCATACTGAAAATGCTGGGAATACAACGAACTTTATCCAGATTCAAGATTATGTCATTACTGAAAGCAGTTTGCCTGTTAGGCATACCATTGATCTTTTGAGCCGCCGGCAGGGAGACTGAAGTAAGACACAGGTTGACATCTGTATTCCCCTGAGGGCAACACAGAAAAGGTCTCCTGGGAGAATTTACAATATGTTAAAGGACCCAGGTTCATAATCTGAGCATGAGTAACTTGTATTAAAGGCTGAACAAGCAATAAAAATGGGTAGTTTCAAAGGAACCTGGGGGGAAAGAGACCGTTCAAAGAGAGTCTGCTTCCATTGTAAAAATAGCTATGGAATATTAGAGGAATAGCAGGTAATTTCAAGAAAGCACATGCTTAAAAGTGAAAACTTAATATCTTTGATTGTCCTAAACAATAACAGTCTGAGAAGAAAACTTATCTATGTGGTGGAAAATATACTTTCAAGGAAGTGGTTCCTGGACTTGAGTCAAAATTTGAGAATAGTTTCAGCCACAGTTAGAAACCCCCTACCCCCCACCCCCAAAACACAACAAAAACAAATGAACAAACAAGCTTCCACCCACAAATAACTGTAACATCTCAGACTTGAGTTTGTTTGTGCGCACATAATAGTGACATGTTTTTCTCATACACCTTGAATCTCAGTAACTGCTCATTTGATTGAATCCATATTGTATTTATATTGGATTTTTTTAAGCAGTTAGGCCTAATGAGGTGTGTTTATGATGGTCATCTCAGCAAGCATTGTTCTTTTTAATTCTTACACTTACATGAATAATGGTAAATTTTCTAGTAATTAAAAATCTAAGTAAGCCTAAAATACTTACAGTATCCCTATTTTTTTTAATAACTAAACCATTAAGAAATTATACTGCATTGTGATAGCAAACATGTGTATTGTTTTATTATCCTTTGCTTTAATATAAATGATCATTTATTATTGTTTGATTCACACAGTTTAGAATCTGATTTATTGTAAATATTTATTCATAAGAATTATGTTTGTGATTGAAAATATAGTTTGGGGGGTTTTTTTGAGAAATGGGAGAGTCAAATGTTTCTATATAATTCATAACATTCCATCTGGAATGGTAAGGTGGTTTTTTTTCAGCTGCAACGCATCTGAGAAGAAAGAAAGGAAGGGAGGAAGGAAAGAAGGAAAGAAGAAAAGAAAGAAAGAAAAAGAAAGAAAGAAAAAGACAGAAAGAAAGTTAGGTTTGGAAAGGTAAAGCCCAGATACAGTTAAATCTGGCCAGGGGCATCAGGGGCAGCAAGAAAGCCTTCTATAGGTATATCAGTGACAAAAGGAAAACTATGGAAAATGTGGGCTGACTCAGCAAGGAAACGAGAGACTCTGTCACCAGGGACATGGAAAAGGCTGAGGTACTCATTGACTTTTTTGCCTCAGTCTTCACTGGTAAGGGCTCTAACCACACTGCCCAAGTCACAGAAGGCAAAGGCAGGGACTGGGAGAATGCGATACTGACCACTGTAGGAGAAAAACAAGTTTAAGACCAGCTGAGGAACCTGAAGGTGCACAAGTCTATGGGACCTGATGAAATGCATCTGTGGGTCCTGAGGGAATTGGTGGATGAAGTTGCCAAGCCACTATCCATCATATTTGAGAAGCTGTGGCAGTCTGGTGAAGTTCAGTTGGTGCGGACGGAAGAAGGGGAAACATAACCCCCATTTTTAAAGTCGGTAAAAAAGAAGCCCCAGGGAACAAAAGGCTGGTCAGTCTCACCTCTATGCCCGGCAAAATCATGGAACAGATCCTCCTGCAAACTCTGCTAAGGCACGTGGAAAATAAGGAAGTGATCAGTGGCAGCCAACAAGGCTTCACTAAGGACAAATCTTGCCTGACAAATTTGGTGGCCTTCTATGACAGAATTGCAGCATTGGTGGATAAGGGTAGAGCAACAGACATCATCTACTTGGATTTGTGCAAAACTTTTGACACTGTCCGCATGACATTCTTTTCTCTAAATTGGAGAGACATGGATTTGTCGGATGGACCACTTGGTGGATAAGGACCTGGCTGGCTGGTTGCACTCAAAGAGTTGCGGTCAATGTCCAAGAGGTGAGTGTTTATGAGTGGTGTTCCTCAGGGATCAGTCCTGGGACCGGTATTATTTAACATCTTTGTTGGCAACATGGATGTTGGGATTGAGACCACCCTCCCTGAGTTTACTGATGGCATCAAGCTGTGCAGAGCAGTTGTCACGCTAGAGGGAAGGCATGCCATCCAGAGGGACCTGGACAGGCTTGAGAGGTGGGCTCATGCAAACATCATGAAGTTCAACAAGGCCAAGTGCAAGGTCCTGCACTTGGGCTGGGACAATCCCAAGCACAAATACAGGCTAGGCAGAGAATCGATTGAGAACAGCCCTAAGGATAAGGACTTGGGGATGTTGGTGGATGAGAAGTTCAACATGAGCCAGCAATGCATGCTCGCAGACCAGAAGACCAACAGTATCCTGGGCTGTGTCTAAAGAAGCGTGGCCAGCAGGTTGAGGGAGGTGATTCTGCCCATCTACTCCACTCTTGTGAGACCCCACCTGCAATACTGCATCCAGCCTGGGAGTCCTCAACATAAGAAGGACATGAAGGTGTTGGAGTGGTTCAGTAGGGAAATCACAGAATCTCCTAGATTGGACAAAACCTGTAAGATCTTCTAGTCCAATCATTAACCTAACACTGACAAGCCCACCATACAGAATCACAGAATCTCATAGACTGGAAAAGACCTGTAAGATCATCTAGTTCAAACTAGATGTCTCTAAAGAGGACGTCCTCTAGTCCCTCAAGAGGACCGACATGAAGATTATCAGTGGGCTGGAGCACCTCCCCTATGAGGACAGGCTGAAAGATTTGGTGGCTTTTAGCCTGGAGAAGAGAAGACTCCAGAGAGACTTTATAACAGATATCCAGTATCTGAAAGGGGCCTACAAGAAGGCTGGAGAGGGACTTTTTACAAGGGCATGTAACAATTGGATGAGGGGTAATGGCTTTAAACTGAAAGAGGGTAGATTTAGATTAGATATTAGGAAGAAATTTGTCACTCTTAAGGTGGTAAGGTGCTGGAACAGGTTTCCCAGGGAAGTTGTGGAGGCCGCATCTCTGGAAGTGTTCAACGCCAGGCTGGATGGTGCTTTGAGCAACCTGGTCTAGTGGGAGGTGTCCCTGCCCATGGCAGGGGGGTTGGAACTTGATGATCTTTAAGGTCCCTTGCAACCTAAACCATTCCATGATTCTATGAAAGAAAGAAAAAGAGAAAGAAAGAAAGAAAGAATTTTATCAATGTTATTTTTAACATTTTTGTATTGAAGTTGTGAGGTACAAAACACAGCATTTAATAGACTGCCTACAGTTAACAAAGCATCCCAGGGTAGATTTCTATATGTTCAAAATTACTGCATCACTCACTTCAAGTATAAATCTGGTCCTTTCAGTCAAACTACTACTTTGAAAATTAGATTGGTTTAGTTGTGTTTCTAAAGAAGGCTGATCTATCGTTCATAAGAAAAAGTACATACATTAGGATGTCTGTTTCCATATAAGCTAACAATAAACAACGCATATCCTCTTGAAACAACCATAATCAGTAGCTATATGGTACAATTCAGGCCAGTAAAAAACCCTACATTTAGATGACAGAGATGAAGGAGAAAATTAAATTTCAACAGGCATTTTACGAAGTGTCTGCCTAAGACTGCTACAAGAGGAGTCTGAGTATAAAAGGCACTTCCAATCAAAAAGAGGTAAAACCCAGAATTTGTGGAAGCATACAAACAGACAGCTGTAACTTGATCTCATCACACACCAACAGTTTTCAGAACTTCCCTGAGACGAGAGGAAATCCCTTGAAGGTCTTTTTCGTAAATACCTCTGTCACATGGAGATAAAAAATGCAGCTTGAATCCCATGTCTTTGCCATTAATATGTTGCTAAAAATCTTCACTTTATAGAAAAGATTGCAGTTTGCCAATTTCATAGCCTTTCTGGCTGCATGCTTGGGAAAGAGAAGAAATTAAGAAGAGATTCAAGTATCCTTAAGAAAGTCTCACATGAAAAAGATTTTGCATGCCAATAAGAATATTAATACTTTATGCTCAGTAATTTGCCATATTTAATAACCTATTCTTCAAACACCGTTAAGAATGTTACTGCTTAAACAAAGAGGAAAAGAAAATCAAGATAGCGCATTAGTGAAGCTTAACTTTACTTCTCTAAGGAGTTGGTTGAAATTCTTAAAATTAGAACTCATCCTTATTATCATAGAATCATAGAATTGTTTTCTTCCAGTATTCTCCATTTCTTACTGAAAAGTGTCCTGGAAAATCTTTTGGTCACTTAGAAAAATTACGAACACTTCTCATGTCTATGAGAAAAAAAGATTGTAAGGCATGCCAGCCAATCTAGCCACTAAAAAACAGGCTTATACAATGTCCTTTTGTGGGCTTAATCCCACTTTTAGATAACATCAAAATGAAATTCCTATTGCATTAATGTTATGCCCTTGCTAATATCAAATGTGGTTAGCTAAGTAATTCAACAATCCTGCATGAGCTCAAGGGATTAATAAGGTGCCATGATTTATTTTGAAGTGCTGCCAAATTGTCATCTCCTCCATCTTTTTTTTTGTGTTGGACTGATTACATTAATAACAACGCAACAGTTTGAGTCTAATCTCCAAAATCCTGAACTTTACAAAGCAAACAGTTTGCTGATCCATTGGCATTTATTAATCACACCAATTACTCTGAGGCCAAATACCACAACTACAGTGTGTGGTGCTTACACCATAGAGGCAGAAAATTGATTTGTGTAACCCTTCAAAGAACAAGAGGCACTTTTGAAAGAGCACCTATGCCTGGAGGCACCTGGTTGGAAATAACAGGTTTTTTAAATAGTCTAAAATGTCTTACACTAGAAAGGCGTAAAACAAAAAAAATAAGGTCTCAGAGGAACACAAATTTGTGTGAATTTATCCTCCTTTGTTATAGCATAATCAGATACCCAGAAGTTTTAAATTTATCACAGTGCTCCTTTGAGAAAAGTTAAATAAAGGAAAGATATTGGACAAAGGGCTTTGGAATTGAAAAAAAAAAAAAAAAGAAAGAATAAGAGATTTGCTATCTATCTACCAATCTGTCCGTCTGTCTACCTACCTACCTGTCTAATCTGCAGTGCATTATCATTTTGTCTATTTACCTTTTTTTTTCAAGACCTGTTGAAAATCAACAGAGAATTTAGGTCTTCATCTACTCAAAATATAAATAGCAAGCTATGAAAATACTACAAGCTGTAATATAACTATTAGTTGAAGGCCTGTCCAATTTGGAAAAATGTTTCTGGGCATTGCCTTTATGAAACATTCTTCCTCATAAGGCCAGACTTTAACGGCACTGGGCTCATGGTAGTACGAAATAGGATTCTCTCTGGTGCCAACTTTAGAAAAGCATCAGGTTTTTCTAATAAACTATATACCATTTCAATCATGACTTATGAGATGAATATTTTAAGCTTGAATAGATCAGAGAACAGGAAAAGGAAAATTTACATAATCATTAAGGACACAGTTTTGTATCTGTTTGGAAAAGGTCCTCTAACTAAGATTTCATTATTTTTAAAAGAGCCTTTTGCAAGTCTTTTCTCTCATTAGGACAGGTCACAACATAAGAACTGGTTATTTAAATTCTTATTCAACAGATTCTGCTTAAGCAGAAACTTAGCTTCACACGGACACTGCAAAAGTTGGTGTCTAATGGAGTGGGACCTGAGGCAGAGGAAGTAAATTTCTTGGTATCACAGAACTGCGCAACAGTAGAAATAAAGACAGAAATATATGTCTTACATTCTGTCCTAATCATGCTACTCCACTGTCTTGGAGAATGTTAGTAATACGTAAGGTATAAACACAAATAAATTTGCTAAGAAAAACATTGTAAAGATTGCAACAGACGTAACACTTTTTATATCTTTTCCAACTACATAAAATGAAATATTAATGAAAAGTAACATCAAGTATGTAAACAGTTAATATAGACACATTGCAAAATGAAAATAAACTGAATAATATCATTAGAAATGTGATGTTGATCTAATAAAATGGGAAACAAAGGTTAATACACTACAGCTCATAATTTAAATACAAAAACATACCTCCCCATTCAATTTCTCTAATTTATTTTTTTAAATTATTATTATTAACATTTTACTGCTGCAGGTATAATCTATATAGAATTGTGGGAAGATAATTCTGACCTTACAAATTTTGCCACTATTTCAATAAATCATTTTGTGGGTTTTTTTGGTTGTTTTTTTTTTTTTTTTAAATGTTGACTCATATTTCATGTGTCATTCCAAATGAGTTTGTAAATAACTTATTTACATCTCTGCCTTGGCTTGCAAAGAGCTCTCCTGAGGCCTCCCCATGAACTATGTCGTTCTTTTTTTTTGTACTATATTTGTTCCCTGGTTTCGTTAGGTGCTGACAATTCATTACCTTCTGATCTCTCATCAGACATCCTTGCTAATGAACCAGAACCATTATGGGCAGTTCACCTCCTGTGGTTCTAAAACATGCTTTCTACTATTCACTAAACAGTTTAACTAAGTGAGAAGGCAATAGCTTTGATTTGCCTTTAGATACTGAACAGAACTGCCTTACATGAACTTTTGGGAGAAGCTTTCCTGCAGTTTCATAGATATTCTTGTTTTTCTAATAATGACAAACTCATTTAATTAAAAGAGATAACTGGGTTATAATTGCATTAACAGGTAAGTAATTGTTACTCTGCTTATACTGTAGTTTCTTGAACACTTATACAGCTTCCTAATTAAAATTTATGCAGGCAGCAATAAACATAAAATATGGATGTTAGTTATTCAGGTTTAGTATAATTCTTGTAATAATGTCGTATTTGAAAATGAAAACACAATCTGTTTATAACACATGTGGAAGAGTACATCAGACTCCCAGTTGGTATTGTTCAATAAGGGACTTTGAAACACCGGTCTTCTAGTATCAACACAGAAATTATTCCAAGTAATGTGGAATGGAAGGTTATTTAACAGCACAGGGTCAAATTGGTATTGAGCTAATAACAACCAGAATTCATTGTCATAAAATGACATTTTATACAGGCACAGAAACAATTTTCTGTCTATCTACTTCTTGTGTTTAAAATAATGGAGCTGTAATGTGGTTATGTTTAATAAAAGGAGTGATAAACACTTAGGACTGAACTTCTGACAGTATTGTGCCAGACTCTGGAAGTAGTTATGGAAGTGTGCAAAATATGCATTTTATCATGTCTTTATTACATATTCAGAATTTATATGTAGACTTCCAAAAATGCAAAAATAATATGGGGCCTGTATCTAAATGGGTTAAGTGTGAAAGGACAGATTAAAGCTGATCATTTATAAACATAAAGATTAAAATATTTAATTAAGTTCTTGTCAGCAATGAGAACTTCAAAAAAAAGCACCAAAAAATTAAGAGCAAAAGGCCCATGAAGAACAGCTTAATATGCTAAACATTGAGAAAAATCTCCATTCCACCAGAACTTGCTGAAAAAAACCCTTTTCTGCTTTCCCTTATTCTGGGATTGACCCTAACCACTCCTCCCATACCACTGCAAACCAGGAACCTTTCCTTACTTGTGTCCTTGAACATTTTCCTCTGATGTAGTTGAAAAATAATGCATCTTTTATGGTGCTTTCTGAGGATACCAAATATTATTTACTCGCTCTGTATGTAATTTCATTCTATTTATCACCTAGAATTAATTTCTTGTTTGTCTATATGGTGCCTATAACATTTTTTTCACCAGTAAAAGTCCAAACACTTTTGCTGTTGTTGAATGCTCTTTGCTGGCATTCTGAATAAAACTGCTTCCTTTCTAGTCCTTCTATTTCCTCTTCTCCAGGAATGCAGTACTACATTGCAGCCAAATGTTCACAATTTCAAGCTGTAAAAGTCCATCTTTGCTTTTTCATCTTTTGTTCAAGGCTAAATCCATATTAGTATGGATGTTCTCTGGGGACATTTTACTGCTTCTGTAAAATGAATATTAACATTTAACTTGTAATATTTCTTCATCAGCCCATGAATAAAGTTAATCTTTGTTTCCATTTTCTCTTAGCTCTCTTAGCAGATCTCTTTGTTGTTTCTTCCCCATTAATAGAAAAAAATAAATAAATCTTTTCCCAGATTCTCTTTTACCTTTCCATGGACATACTATATGAAAGAAAAAAATTCTTTTTAAAATTAACACTTATCAGCTGATGCATTTTATAATATGACCTATTTAATGCAGTTTCCTAACTGAGTGCTTTAGCTTCCAGGTAACAAAGGACAGAGAACATTCATTTTTTGTTTAAAATTTACTTTAGATAATCAGAGCACAGAGATCTCCTTTTAAGCTAGTTACCCCAGAATATTGTTTTAGCCAATGGAAAGATATCAATACTTTTGGTGTGCAATGTCTCATGTAATGAGTATGTCTAAAACAGAAAAAATGAATCATGCCCTGAAAAT
>NW_009649228.1:0-59242 GCF_000708025.1 Charadrius vociferus | reverse complement strand
AGGAGGCTAACCTTTGATGCATCCTTCTGCTCTCATTCTCTCTAACCTAATGTGTATTGACTGTTTGTGATACAGAGAACACATAGAACCACCTTACTAGACAACCTGTAGCCTCATCTGGAGCTCATAACCTGAAAATTAGGGCATCAGTTACTAGACACTGTGAAAAAAATGTTTGCAATACACGTGGCTGAGGACAGAAATAACTCTGGTTGTCTCGCTCATTTGGGAAGTACTAGCCACTTGCATAAAACCAGAGCGGTGATGCAATCGAGAGCCCTGTGTTAGTGGCAATGGTGAATAGAGCTGTACTTTGCAAGGCAGCACAGTCTTGTCAGCATGCAAGTGTCCTAACCACTACTTCTCAAAACTCACAAGGCACCACCAATAACTGCTGCCACTGTCTTCAGAAGGAATTGGAAAAGGCACCTAAACTGCGTACAGAACCAGGAAGCATACTTGGAAAATGTTTGGTGAACTGTTGTCTCTTCACGCAGATACGCCAAGGCGATGGTAGATTCATAGACGAGCAGGATCCCAAATTCCTTAGAACTTTAAAGAGTCAGATGTTTACAGGTGTTCACAGAAGTAAAGTTTTGGAACAGGAGGAATATTTTATGCTGAAAACAGTTCTGTGGAATTCCTCTTTAATAAGAGACTTCTTAAGCCTCCTCCTTCAACCCAAACACAGAAATTATTCCAAGTAATGTGGAGTGAAAGCTATTTTGGCAGTACAGGGTCAATTAGTGTTTAATTAATAATAACCAGCTATGTGGTATTCACAGCATCATCTGTTAAAGACCTTTTTTATGTGTTTTCTTTCCTCTGGTCACAAATTCTGCTCATACATCTAATTTTCACCTGTAAAATGAAAATTTATCATAGATGTGTCATGAAATCACAGAATTTTCCATTAAAGATTTTGAGACTATCAGGACTATGGAAATAGGAAGTTTGTAAGTACTTTAGAACTGTAGATAAGTAAATAAAAAGTACACCATTTGATCTATTATGAATTTCAACCACTATGTTACATCTGGAAAGTTGATGAAACGCGTATTCCTGTTTCACTCCCTCTAGTAGTTTTATGATTGAGTCAGAATAAAGATAACTGAATATACAGTTGATCTGAGGTTGAGAGAGTACAGGGATGATAGTTCATATAAATTATATGGATTATACTACTACATTGCAAGGATCAGTGCATTCTTAGGAAATTCTCATTGCTTAACTTTTGCACTTTCACTGCAAATATTGCATTGACACTGATATACAGGACTTTGGTTAGAGCTTATTTCCCTTAATATGATAATTCTGATAACTTCTATTTCATTTTGACAGTTATTATACAATGCAAGGCTAGTGAACCTGATCTTCATTATTTCATCTCTCATTTTCCTTTGTGCTCCTCTTTAAACTCCAGAAGGCTGATTGTTCTGTCCATTTCAAGGCACCAAATAGTGAAAAGAGCAGTCAACATCACACACAGTACAGTAAACTGCGTCAAATATGCAATCCTAATATCCTGAAAACAACTACTTATTTATATTGTTGTGAACTATGTAAGCCCTGAGCCAACATTTATTCTGTTTTAATCTTTGAATGACAGGTAAGATAAAGGTGTCACACATTATAGTAAGCAATATGTCCTGATACTACATGCCTTTAATGTACTGAACTGCCATTGAATTTAATGGGATATCTGTGAACAAGGAGGCCTTTTGTCCTTGGTGTATAAATATGTGAAAGTGGTACGTACATGCATTTTAAGAGAGCAATGTACTTTGATATTAGTAATAAACACATATTTAGAACCTACACTCCATTAGTGACCAACCAGTTCAAAGGTCCTGATTACTTTTCTCTTTTCCCTTCTATTTTGTTTTCCCTTTTTCCCTTCTCTCTGTTTGTCCTTTTTAGGCAAATAATGCAAAGAGTGGCCATACAAAAGCAAATACCTTCAAAAAACGCTGTAAAAAGATGTGGGTTACATACTCAAGTTACATGACTGCTACATTTGGTATATGTACAGCAGAGAAATGAACCTTTCTTTGAAAGACAGGCATCTGAAAAGTGCCACTAAGCACTGACATGCCGTATATGCAATATCATCCTTCCTAAAACACTAACTTGAAAAGAAAGCTTAACACTGTGCATTAAAAAAGAACAGAGAATCTGTGTTAGACATTTTCCTTCTAGCATTGAAAAAAAAACAAAACCCAACAACCAAAAAACCCAAAACAAAGGAAAAAAACCCACTACACTAACTTTCTTAAACAGTTTCAATACAATCCAAAGGCATTGCTCAGGCACATTTAAATCTCTTGACAATAATAGCTGTGATTCTTCAACTATATCAATAGATAATCACTTTTTATGTTTATCCTCCATTTATGCCATAGCTTAGCACCGTTCCAGACGGATGCGATGTTAATAGTAAGGGTATAAATTACATGACTGAGAAGAAAGTTTCAAGGACAATCAATTTTCATGGTTCGAGGCAACATTCTTTGACCAGTTAGCTCTATGACTGAATAACACTCTCTACTTTGTAGCACTGAAAAGCTAGATGTCGTGGTTTAACCTCAGCCAACAAATAAGCACCACATAGCCTTTCACTCACTCCCCCCACAGTGGGATGGGGGAGAAAATCAGAAAGGTAAAAGTGAGACAACTTGTGGCTTGAGGTAAAGACAGTTTAACAGGTAAAGCAAAAGCCATACACGCAAGCAAAGCAAATCAAGGAATTCATTCACTACTTCCCATCAGCAGGCAGGTGGTAGCCGTCTCCAGGAAAGCAGGGCTCCACCATGCCTAATGGTTACTTGGGAACATAAGCACCATCACTCTAAACCACACCCTCTTCCTTCTTCACCCAGCTTTATATTGCTCAGCATGAAGTCATATGGCATGGAATGTTCCTTTGGTTAGTTGGGGTCATCTGTCCCAATTGTGTCTCCTCCTAACTTCTTGTGCCAAACTCACCCACTGGTGGGGTGGTGTGAGAAGCAGAAAAGGCTTTGACTCTGTGTAAGGACTGCTTAGTAATAACGAAAACATCCTTGTATTATCAACACCATTTTCAGCACAAATCCAAAACATAGCCCCATACTAGCTATGATGAAGAAAATTAACTTTACCCCAGCCAAAACCAGCACACTAGATGAGTAGGGTGGATTTTAAGCTGTATTTTCCTCCAAAGGATTTATGTTTGGGCCTTTTTAAACACTATTCCTACATTGGACTGTGGGTACAAAGTTAAATATTTAATACACTTTGAGGTGAAAAATCCTAATCAGATTAAGTCAGCACAATTGCCACTGGTGCCAGTGAAGTCAATATATTATTTCTTTAATATACTTCTATATAAAATAATTGAATTTATTACTATTATATTATTTTAGTACATTTATGAGTTAAATTAACTGATGTTGATGTAATCCAGCTTTCATAGTATAGAATAATATAATTCCTAATTTGTGTTATTCTTGGAATCCCATACTAAAATATTTTACTAGATTTTTATATTGTAATTAAATTAATCTCTACATCTCTCCTAATTTACAAAAAAAAAAAAAAGACAAGAATATCATTTATGATTAATTGATGTGCATCTAAAATATTATCAAGAATCAGACTTTTTAGCATTAAGGTAAAGTTAAGAAAATAATTAAAAGACACATCCTATAAACTATATGACTGGACTTTGCTGGGCATCCTTCACTGCATCTTCTCTACTTTTCCTAGCCAGATTTGACTTCATATTCGAGGGGTCAAGCCATCTTGTTTCAACTACAAGTGTCCACGCAACAGCCACATGCAACAGTCAGGTTGTGTCAGTTGCATTTAATTTTTTTTTTTTTTTCACTTCTTGGCAAAAATAACAGCCAATCCCTGCCAAGACACGTGGCAGCTATATGTGTCCCCATGTGCACTACATGTTCCCATGTCCTCTTCTCCAGCATCGATGTTGCCCTTGGCTGGGTTGTGTTTCATGCACCCTGTGTCACTTCAACAGGTCACCATTTCCTTGGACACTGAGAGGTTTGTGCAATCCTTATCCACATCCTGGCCAGTTGTGTGGACTGGCTTGTCTAAATTGTATTTCAGTGGCAGACTCCTCTCTGATGTACACCTCAGTGAATGCACTGAGCTGCAGGACCAGAGACACTTTCTGACAATATAGATGAGAGTTAAAGATGGGGAAGTCTGGCTCAGGCCATCCATTCTCCACAGGCTGAGGCTCAGTACATGGTGATCTGAAGACTGTATTAGGCTTTCCTGCCATAGACCAACATATACATCCTGGCTGGACATTTGCCTGTTTGATCACACAAAGAGTTTGACCTTGCCCTGCCAGTGCTGGGAGAAGGCAATCTCAGCTTACTGCTTCAATCACAATGTCCTTTAGATTACTTTCCAAGATTGTCATGGACAGGGTAGATACTGAAGATGTGTTTGCAGTTTTACAAAATTTTTATACTGCTTTTGCAAAGCCAGAAGTGTTCCTTTCAGACCAAGGACAATCAACATAGTTATAGAAGAAGAAGATAGGTATGTACCTAATGGGTGTTGTTTTAGGGGAACAATACTCCTAAGAAATGACTGTACATGTGCCTGCACTCCTTTTGCCATGAGCACAAAACAGAGATGACCAGGCATGCTCTGCTCAGGCAGACACAGCCAGTTTCTATTTCAGTACTTGCGCACTTGTGTATTTGGTGACTTGTGCCGTGTCAATTCAAAGCAAGAATCATAGAAAGAAAAGCAGGTCTGGGAAGACCTCTATAGGCAAATCAATTATACCTCTGTCACTCTTTATGGATGTTTCTAAAGAATCCAATGATGGTGACTCCACAACCTCCTGAGATAATCCATTTCATCCTGTCACTACCCTTACCTTCATAAGCACTTGTAGTCTGAATCTTTCTTTCTGCAGTTTCACCCAGCTATTTTTTACCTTGCATTTGTGCCTAGTGAATTTAATCATGCTTTTTCTTCATCCTGTCCCTCTGAATTGCAGTCTCATCCTCCAGCCTGCCTGACATGCTTCTCATCATGCTGTTTGAAAATTTAAGAGATATACTTTTATTGCATTATCCAAGTTATTAGAGCAGATAAATAGATTATTGAACACTAAACACCTCTTGTAAATAATGGCTTGAATGTACTTTGTCTGAAGCTCAGTAGAGAGAGGGTGTATTGGGAAGCTCACTCTGTCAGATCACACATGGGAGGAGAAAAACAATCAGAAGAGTTGTGCCCTTCTGGTCTTCTCTTTATATTTGCCAAACGTAGAGTTCTTACCTCATTTATTGCTTGATCAAAGCATGCATGTGGAAAGTATGCTTTCCCTAGCTCAAGTATGCTCCTTCCTATATACCATCCACATACGTGCATTCCATGAGGCTATTTATTATGGTTGTGTAAGTGCAGACAAAAGCATGCTGCGGGAAAACTAGAGGGATCTAGGATGTGGCAGACCAGTGCCCAGAGACAAACTATACTCTTAGTTTACTGACTTGTCAATGCCCTTGGACTCAGATGCTCTCCACGGGTGCCTCAGACATAGATGCTTGCATTTCTAACTCCTCCTACTGTAGAAATGAGGTCTGTACAGTTCAAAAAGGGTCATGATTTACCTGGGAACTGGTAGACACCTCCCTCCCACAGCTCTCATTCACTGTAACATGGTTAAATGTGATGTGATGCCCAGGAAAGTCAAATTAGATCCCAAGTCTGTAATTTTGTAGACTTGCATTTATTAAACTTCTTGTATGGGTCACATCCTAGGCTATGGTTCTCTATTGCTGTTTAGAAATTTTGCCAGAACAAAGGCTTTGCACTGAAATGTATTCTTTCTGAATACTCATGGCATGTCTTAAGTACTTCATATAGCTTTTTTCTCAAATCCAGTTGTATTGCATGAAGAGCTACCCCAGAAGGATTTTACCTTTTGCTGCCAGTAGATTATCTAATGAGACAAGGGCCTCAGCACAGCGTGTGGTAGATTGGCATTAAAGTGCAAGGTCTACTGAAATATCATTGCAAGTCTATGGGTCAGTCAAGTCAGGGCCAAACTTCCAACGTCCATTCTGCCCATAGCAGTGAAGTCAACTTCAGTTCCCTGAACCTTTTATACCAGGGGAGCCAGTGAGTATGTCCCAAAGTTTTGAACATGTATATGCAGATTTATAGAAAGTGAGGCTAACTGAGAAGTCAGGATTTGAATGCAGTCTTGACATGAAGTGAATGTGATTCAGGCATACCAGCGTATCAGAGACATCGCATAGGTAAAATAATAGTTGTTCCAATTCATATTATGGAGACAGTTTCTACTAAGAATGAGCCAGCATTTTTTTTTTATTATTTTATTTTCAATACGTTAGATAAAGTATTATTTTAATAATTCCTTTTGGTAGTTCAGACAGTGCACATGTCCTTCATACTGACTTGAGATACAGACTGCCCTTTCAATGATTTGTTTTGGTTTTTTTTTTAATTTTACATAAAGTATGGCTCATTCTTAGGATTACACCGGTAAGGATTTTCTTTTTTTTTTTTTTTTTCCCCTAAACTTTAGCTTTCACCAGAAAGAAAGTCAGAATATAGTTAAATTAACTGGCTGACATACTTTTGAGGAAATAAAATAAAACAAAACAAAAAAACCCACCCTTCAAAACCCAGTTTTAGATTGCCTTATTATGAATTTGTTACCTTTCCAGAACATTTTAAAGTATTTTCAATTTACAGGTTCATTGATGACAGATTACTTCATTAATTATATTTTTTTCCAGTCCTTTTCATTTTTTAAAAATGTCCCTCTTGTGAATGACATTGGAAAACACAACGTTACATTGTCATCCTTAGAATTTTGGAAAATTAACACTGTTTACAGAAGATAAAATCAATATTCTTTTTAATTATCCTGTGCTTGAACTGGTATTTTATATAGTTTGCTGTATGGTGAAGTCTTAAGCTGCGAGAACACACTCATTCTGACAGTGAGTATGTCTGTACAGTATACAATGCCTCTGAAAAGTAGCTAAGGTAGAGTTATGACATGTTTCTGAATACATTACAATTCCTTCACATTACAAAAATATTGAGACACATGCTTTCATTGTGTGGAAAGTACAGATTAGGTATGTAAGAAGAGACAAGATGAACTTCGGGCTCATCTTTTGAAAAGAAGCTTTATGTGACTGAATATCTGCCACGGATTCTGAATTATAGTATTTGGCATCCTAGGTGGAAGGGACAGCCAACATCCTCCTTAGTACTGCTGCTGCCAAAAGATGCTTCCATTAAATTACAATAGTGAGGATAAAAACTGAAGTCAGGATATTTTCAGATCTGGTCATTAACTGCTGTTGCTTGCATGTTGGATGTTCTTCCTTAGAAAATACTGAAAGTATTCAGAAACAGAGACACACAAAGCTGAGAATGCACTTTTCTAAATATTAGCTGAAACAAAAATCAAGTCATGTAGGGCAAAATCAGCAGGGAAAGTATATGACTGAAAAGTTGCATCTCAGATACTTTCATCAAATCAAAGGACTAAAAGACCGGTAAAGTCAGTGTGAGCGTTATTATTTACTTTAGAGACGGTTAGATCAAGTTCTAATGCCTTTGTTCTGGGAAGGGAAAGATAAGGAGAGAGCAAAGAGGGAGAAGTGAATTCAAGACTAAAATATGAGATAAAAGAGTTTTGCTGCAAGAAATGCCTATAGATTTAGAGCTTGAACTTAAGATCATTTATTTTCCAACTTATGCTGCAGGACCTAACACATGAAGTGCTGTAGAAAAGCATTTTACTACCTTCTGGGTAATTTGTTTCTCAATTCCAGGATATTTTAGCATCATGAAGCATTAAAATATACATATATAAGTTCTGCAACCTTTTAAAGTTCTCCTATCCCCTGTGGAGAAATACTGTAAATATCCTTGACAACTGTAATAACTGGACATTGTTAGAGCGATGCTAACAGAGGGGGTTAACAGCTTGTGCGTGTACAAAATACTTGAAGTCAGACAGAAAGCCATTATTATGACCTTGTGCTGACCACATTCTATGAAGTGTTACATGATCAGGGACAGGGAAGTTGCTTAATGGAAGTTATATAGTAGCTAGATGTATCCTTGTCACACTTCATCTAAACTGATACATTGCAATGGTCCGCACTGCTCAGACCTGGCAATTACTGTCCAATTCCAATCTATTCCACACTGCCACTATAATGAAAAATAATTAGGAGCCTGAAAATGAGTTTTCACATGAAATGGTTTCAGTGCTTGGACACAATCGCCTTTGGCAGATGGCTTTGGGTTTGCTTTAATATAATAAAGACAGTTAATCATCTCTAAAGAGTGCACAGAATGAATAAACTTTTAACACTACTTTCTCCTCTGAAACTCTTATATTGATCAAATGTTTAATACTGAAGAGTTCATGTATCTATGGGTGAGTGTTCTTAAATAGCTAATGTACCCAGGAATCTACGCACATTCTGATACACCCTGGAGAAGAAACAAATTAACCCAGGGGCCAATTTCTTGATACTGGAGCTTAGAAACTAGTATCAAAGGGGGAAAAAAAAGAAAAAAAAAGAAAAAAAGTATCTATGGGTGAGTGTTCTTAAATAGCTAATGTACCCAGGAATCTACGCACATTCTGATACACCCTGGAGAAGAAACAAATTAACCCAGGGGCCAATTTCTTGATACTGGATCTTAGAAACTAGTATCAAAGGGGGAAAAAAAAGAAAAAAAAAGAAAAAAAAAAAACAACCCAACAACCTACCAAAAAAAAAAAAAAAACAACCAAAAACCCCAACTCTCTTAAATGTGGTAAAAGTACAGATTTTGGAATGTTTCCATGAACTGTGACTAGGAAATTACAGCTTACTTCGATTGCAGGAAATAACATGACATAATAGTAATAAGATTATTGATAACTTTCAGAAAACATGCGTGCCTGTTGTAGTCAGCACAGAAATTGCTAAGAGTGGGAAGCATTTCATCAGACTTTAGTTATCTACAGTGCAGTTTTTGTCACTTTAGGTTCCCTTTGTACCCAAGGTAGAGAAACAGGCACATTTAAGGTACAATTGGTATGACCTGCATGAGACACCTACTTTTGGCTGAGATGAATTACACCCCACAAGGCATATCAATTTCTCTTCTCTGACTATACAGGTAGCCCAGAGCGATTAGCTCAGATGTAGATGTCAATAGTGTTTAAAGTTAAATTCAATAAATCTCCCTTGAAAAACTGTTTGATTTTCATTAAACTTCTTGCTAGGTTTTGTAACAGTTCTGTGTATTTCTACGTAGTATACAAGTTAAGAAACACTGAATGATGTCTCGTATATATGTTATAAATCATACAGATTAACAATCTGAATACACAAAGATGGATAAAAGTCTTTCCACTGCATCCGTTGATCTATGAATTATACATCTAAGCAGTAGTACTAGAAAATAGAGGTATTGTTCTCCTGGCAAGGAAAAAAAAAAATGGGTAGACCTTTCTTTTCCTGAAGAACTTAAATAAACAAGACAAAAACATAGTGAAAGTTATATGACATGTTAGCCGATGAAGATAACAAAGACCACATAGCTGTGTAGTTTTTGATTATTTTTTGTGGAGGAGGGATTAGCTAAATGGAAAGAGATGTGGAAAGAGATGTAGACAGGACTGCTATGGGGGAAAGAATATAAAACGGGCCGATGTTGATGTTAGTGAATAATGTGGCTGCTGAGATAGAGAACAGCTCAAACAGCAAGATACCAAAAGCAAGAGCCCTGAAAAACTATGGAAAGTATTCCAAATGTCCCAGAGTCCTTATTTTGTCTGCTTCTACTCAATACCTCTTTGGTTTCTTTCTGCAGTTTTTCTTGCAGGCCATAGGGCAGTGGGAATAAGGAGCATGTCATCTTAGTCATAATCTCTGTCATAGAGAATTGTTTTCCCTTGGAAACATCTGGTTACAATGTCCCCAGTGAGGCCCCTCTTCTTCTGTTTTGCTTCTCTGCAGAAGTCCTCGTCTTTGATTGCTTCTGTAGCAGCTCAGTTATAAAAAGGGGAAAAAATAAAAAAACAACAAAAAAACCCACCCAAAAATGAAACAAACCCAACAACAAAAAAAAAAAAAAGGAGAGAGATTGACTAATGAACAAATCTCTTAAGAAAAATCTAGACAGGAGTCTGGACTATATTTTATACTTTTCAGTTCACAACTGATTAGCAGTAGCAGAATAAAAATAAATGAATCACATTTTTTTCCACTGTCAGAGGTTTGTAATACGCTTCTTGATTATCCTCCCTTTCTGTATGTTTATAATTTGTTATTATATTCATTAACAAAATAATTAATTTTTAAAATACAATTTATTGAGTACATTTAGCAAATTATTCAACCAGTGCTTGGAAGCAATATTTATCTGTTTTTTCAGGGTGTTGTTTGTTGGGGGTTTTTTTGTTTTGTTTTCAATGAGGTAAGAATTCAGTATTTTATAACTGTGTATGTCACTAGGAAAATAATGTTGTATTCCAGTAGCCTGATTAATACAGAAAACTAGCAACATTTAACATATGGTTTTAGATGGAAAAGTGTAATGTTTACAATGAAAAATAATGGGAAACACAAATAGTTCTTTTCAGCTCAGTTATTAAACGAAGCTCTAAATTGTGTTTTATAGAATTAGCAGTCATCAGTGCTCTAAGTTTTTCTCTCACTTATGCATTTTTGCTTTGTTTAGTCAATCCTGAAAACTTTTAACCTCTTTTTAGCTACTTTGTCTTCACCTTAGACATGTTTTTACCTGCTCGCTAGTTCTGTGGATATCGTTCTTCACTTATACAAAGTTAGGGGTTTGAGGTTGTCTTATTCCAACAGATTTTTTTTTTGTAATTCCAGTTAAAAATTGTCAAGTAAGATGGGGATTACAAGTGGAAATAATGCATAAATAAAACGCATTCATTCCATATTTCTGTTTAATTTTAAACCCCATAGTTATTTATTAATGAGCAGATCTATTGGAGTACTCTTTTTGGAGGAATGTTGAATCCAAGTTGTAAGTGGCTTGAAGACTGATGAGTGTAGTTCACGTTCAGTTTTAATTTTATTTCTAGTACGTTCAGCTATATTGACTATCAACACAACCTAACATCAGAGAGATTTTTTGCATACCTTTTTGCTATGCAATGTGAAGACATTCGTATGTCTGACACACTGTTCCTTTCACGCTGATGTTTTTTTTCTAATTGTGGAGCTCACTGCTCTCTACAAAATTGTATGGACATTAGTGGTTAACTTAATATATCGCACAAAAGTTATGATGGAATCTCTGTTTTTTCAGACTTGTGAAGTCCTTGCAGTGTTTAAAACTCATATAAAATATCCATTTAAATTAATTTTTCAAGAAATTTCTGAAGAAATTTCATTTTCTGCCTTCATATTCCATGACCTACTTTTACAAAATAAAGATGTCTGAAACTCTTGCAAAGGCATCTTATAAATCTATATGAATATCTTTATATACAGAGGCTACTGCAAATTATCCTGATAGCTGCTTTATTTCCACAAAAGTTATACTTTTAGTTTCTGTAATTAGATAAAAAATAATCTGGGTATTATTGATGGGAATAGCCATCAAAAATTTTACACATTTCACAATAAAATTCCTTGTGTAATCAATTCACTGAGCAGGAGTGCCAATTTATGTTACTATGTCCAGCTGGGACAGTGTATCAAAAGCAAGACTCAGAATGGAGGAAAAACAATTGTGAAATCTGTTTCTCATGTACGTCAGAATGTCCATAGGTCTTTTTGCCTCTCCGGGGAACCTGTCCCAGTGTTTCACCACCCTTATTGCAAAAAAAAAAATCTTCCTGATATCTAATCTAAATCTACCTTGTTCCAGTTTGAAACCATTACCCTCACCCTATCACTATGTGCCCTTGCAAAAAGCCTCTCTCTAATTTTCTTGTGGGCCCCCTACAGGCACTGGAAGGCCACTACAAGTTCTCCCCGGAGCCTTCTCTTTTTCAGGATGAACAACCCCAACTCTCTCAGCCTCTTCATAGAAAAGGTGTTCCAGCCCACTGATCATCTTCATGGCCCTTCTCTGGCACACTCAGACAGATCCATGTCTTTTCTGTGCTGAGGATGCAGTACTCCAGGTGGGGTATCACGGGAGCGGAGTAGAGGTGCAGAATCACCTCCCTCGACCTGCTGGCCACTCTTCTTTTGACACAGCCCAGGATATGGTTGGCCTTCTGGGCTGCAAGGGCGCATTTCCAGCTTTTGTTGAGCTTCTCATCTACCAACAGCCCCAAGTCCTTCTCCTCCGGGCTGCTCTCAATCCATTCTCCACCCAGCCTGTATTTGTGCATGGGATTGTCCTAAACCAGATGCAGGACCCTGCACTTGACCTTGTTGAATTTCATGAGGTTTGCACAGGCCCACCTCTCCAGCTTGTCCAGGTCTCTCTGGATGGCACCCCTTCTCTCCAGCATGTCAACTGTGTCACACAGCTTGGTGCATAGACGAACTTTCTGAGGGTGCACCCATGTTGCATCCCAACAATGAAGTCAGGTAAAAAAGCGAAGAGGCCTGCATAGGTGAACAAGGAGCTCCTGGAGACACTCAAAAGCAAAAAGGGGGCCTACAGAGAATGGAAGCAAAAGCAAGTAGCCTGGGAGGAATACAGAGAAACTGTCCAAGCAGCCAGGGATTTGGTTAGGCAAGTTAAATACCAGATAGAATTAAATCTGGACAATGACATAAAGGGCAACAAGAAGAACTTCTATAAGTATGTCAGTGATTAAAGGAAGACTGTGAAAGATGTGGAAATAAAAAAAAAAAATAGATACATAGATAGGTATGTTTCAAGAAGGAGTGGGGAAAATTTATTACAGTTATTTTTAAAAGGACATGCATTTTTAAGGTGGGAAGAGTATCTAAAAAGCAGTTAATTTTTTTCTCTTTTTTTACATGTTTTTGGACTCATCTCCTGAGCACATTGGCTTACCGTGAATCTGAACCACTGCATCCAAAATAATACAATTGTCATTTTGCGTTCTTTTTTTTTTTTTCAAGAGATTTTCATCTATATTATCTCTATTGAGGTATTTGGTTGAGAAGATGGAAAAGGGAATGGATGAAAGGGACCTGTTTGAACACTGGAGAAGAATCCCTCCAGCCTGCAAATAACTAACTCTAGAAATTGTACCAATTAGTAGGTCAGAGGTATATAAGTGGGGGGAGGAGGCAGAGGTGGAAGGAAAAATGAGACTGTCAGATTGAAACCTGTTCTTGGTATTGTTCAGATGAATAATGCAGAAACTGGAGAACAGCAAATTTAATATAGGTAAACTTCAGAGGGCTACTGTTGGGATGATTCAAATAATTTTGTACAGCATGTTGAGAGATAACCTGTCTGAAGGTATACTGTAATAGAGTTGGAAGAGAGTTCTTAAGCCAGACACCTCTGAAACTATTCTGTTGCAATGTGTGTAAGTTCCTTAGATACGAGTAAAACTGGCCCTATATTTAGAAAACAGAAACAAAGAGCTATAGTCAGGCAATCACACCAACGTCATCAGTGCAAAGGTGCTTGTGAAAAGTAACCAGGATAGTGCTGTATGAATCCCATGGAAGACAGCACCAGTTAGGTCCCTATAAAGCCAGTTTCATAATCAAGACCAATGGGCCTCACACAACACTCTGACATCAATGACAATTTTTCCGCTACAGGATGCATCTAGTGCTTAAACACCATCTTCTCTGTTACCAATTTCCCTGTGAAGCTGTATCATTTCAGATGGTACACAACTTCTGTATGTTATAACTATAGTATATTAAGTATATATTTGTTCACTGAGTATGTAGGACGGCAATTTTATATTGACTGCCTCATAAAATGGCATGCAAATAACTAGCTAACAGACACTAGCATCTTTAAAAGAAAATGTGTCAAACTTTAAGACATGACATATATATAGAGAGAGAGGAACTAAAATGTTCTATAAATTCACTTTGTTTCACCATATGTATAAATCCCTTTAAATCTTCCCAGATTGCATGCATAGCCACTGAGAGAGTAATTTATATGTCTATGTTTCAGAGGACATCACTTGACTGATTTTATTCTTAAACGTCCATGTCAGCTTTAAACATTTTATAATCAATGTATATATGCTTACTTAAGTTTAAATATGGCATGATGCACTTAGTGTTAGAAACAGAAGTTTATTTGTATGTCATAATAACACTTCAGCTACTGCTACATAGTTAAGGCAAACATAACAAAGTACTAAAAGCATTGTTTTCCATGTCAAACTGAAATGTTCACACAGAGCACACGAGGGTGGTTAGTTTTCCAGTAGAGCTGCAACCACTGTTGTCATTGTTAAATGCCATACTTGCTTCTTTGTTTCAATAATACATTTCCTCTTTAAACTAAATGAGAGAAAGAAGGGAAGTGGGCCATAATCTTCATCATCTTCCCCAAACGTTGCCCTATTTAAGAATTCAATAATATACAGAATAAAGCCTATTATGCATCTTTCTGCATGCTACATACATTTCTGAATAATGGCAAGGATATTAAAAGTAGTCAAGCCATGCATTAT
The DNA here is from genome assembly GCF_000708025.1 of Charadrius vociferus. NCBI lineage: Eukaryota > Metazoa > Chordata > Aves > Charadriiformes > Charadriidae > Charadrius > Charadrius vociferus. Next base: position 44,601 of record NW_009649228.1, on the reverse strand, counting down.
GTCTTTATCAACAACTTAAATTAAAATTAAAAAAAACACCCAACATTGTTTTTTTCCCTTCATCATCACGTGTGAAATTGAAAATTATAGTTACATTTGAAGACATCAGACAGAACTTGCTCATGTTGTCACTGCATGTATAGTTTGCCTATATAACACCACATGCCAGGAACTCTTACTGGCACATGCAGTAATGTTGTATAATTGCTAAAATGTCAAATTCCATGTTTTCAATCAATTTTACAATCAGATTTTGAGTAGGCATACTTTTTAGAGCTACAAATCATTTCTGCTTGCTACTTACATCTGACTCGTCTAATTTCAGATTACAGAAGGAAATATTGAGCATTTGTAATATTGATTTGGGGGAAAATAATGAATTGTCCTGACTAACTAGATAATTGCATGTTGGAAATATACTTTTTCTCTGTATGTTGTTTTTCAACATCCTACTAACAAATGACTATTTCAATTCTTACTTTCACTTTACTATAACTTCTTTTTTACTATTATGGTTTATGAAAACACAATATACATTTCAAGATTTAAGTTCACATTTTCATTTTATTTACTTTGCTCTGAGTATTTTTCAGTGGAGTAGGTAAATATTTTAGATACTTAAACTAGACAGAATTGTTATACCGTGTATTTCTTTCTTGCTATAATATTACTTGCAATCTATTTTACAATGCATGTTTTTATTGGTAACAATTTGTAGCATGAAATAAACGTTTAGCATGGGATTCATGTTATGTAATCTTAGAAGTCTACATTGCTTACATCTGAAAAAGTCGTTCAGACTGTTTTATAGTCAAAGCTATGGAACTAAGTACTTTTAGGGTGCTTTCCCTAACAGCACATATCTAGATCAGATTGTAGATGGCATCACATATCTCCCTCTCTCCCCTAATTATGAAGTGATTAAGCAGCTAGTTTACATTTAGGTTTTTATGTGATAGTTTCAGGTAAATCTATCTGGTCAGATGAATCTCACCCAGAGTCTTAAATCCTGGATTAAATTTATGAACAGGAGAAAGATCATAACAGATACACATAGATGAATGTACAGTCATATATGTGTGCATGTGTGAGAGTGAGGGTGCTTGTTGTGTGTACAAATCTTAGCTTCTTGTCTATTATTATGCATTCAGTACAGTTTTTAATTACATGATCACATGCTATTTTTGCATAGGAACCTTCTTCATTCAAGGCACAGATGGATATGTGGATATTGCTCACTTAACGAGAAGTGTTCAATATTTTGTTTTGGTTTCTTGATGCTGAATATACAGGCCCAAACTTGATTCACTACATATTTACTACAAAACCTGTTCCAGAGGCAGGATTGCTCATTTCTTCTCCTGTGGCAGCTCTTACTGCAATATTCACATTATCATTGACATGAAAGAATGCACACCTGCTGAGTCCCACACACAAAATCTCAGACCCACCTGGTTGGTTCCTGTCTCTCAGCCCCTGTAGCCACACTAACATCCCTCCAACATGTACAAGGTGATGTTATGGCTTTTCTCTCACTTCCTCCCACAACCGTGTTTTGTCAGTCAGCTCTGTGGGGTCACACAGTGAGAGCAGCCACGGCACCTACACGTGGATCAAGCAGATCCTGCTGGAGCGGCTCTGTGCTTAGTTCAGAGAAGCCTCGTAGGTGATAGACTCACCAGGTGCCACTGCCGATGTTGTGACATGAACGGTCCCCATAGCATGCTCCTGAGTACCAGAAGCATCTCCTGAGCTATGACAAACTGTGAAACTGCCTCACGCATCGCAGGCAAAAGCCCTTAATGCATGGATGAATTTTCACCATACTCTTTAGTGAGGAGGATGTTTTTACGCTTCATGAATTGAGGCAAAGAAAGGAAGGAGAGGAATAGTGTATCCAATAACATAGTAAATCATATTAGGTGTTTAGGATTTGTTTTTCAGAATATGTAGAGTATTTAAAAATACAGCTTCCAGGTGCTTGTAAATTCATCCACATGATGAGATGAGGACTAGATAACCAGTAACCGTCTGTGAGAAGTTCAGCTTAAATAAATTGCTTATAATTATACAAAGACAAAGTCAGGGTGCAGATATTCTGACTTGGTTTTGGAGCTTCATAGTGTTTTGAGGGGGTGGGAGGGAAGGATGGGTTTTGTGTAAAATTTCCATTTAGAAAAAAAGGCAAACTGGAAAAGCAGAAAGCCCATCACACAGTATTATCTGACAGCTTAGCTGGAAGCTTTGAATGGATGTCACAGACCTCTGACACTCCATGTAATGGAGTGAGTGATAGCAGCAGGTGGGAATAGTCCCCTATGTAGATGCCAGCACTGCAGGAGTCTATAGCATATTTCGTAAATATTTTCTGAAAATATGGCAATACTAAGATTTTCAATTTAGGGTGCCATTCCAGACTGTTCATGAGCACATACTTCTGTGACAATATATTATCTTGCCATGTCTCTGGAAGATGTAACACTTTTTTCTCCCTCTCTACCAGCCTGTCAGGGTCCCAGTGTCATTTCTTCTCCACATTAGCTCCTCATTCAGTTACAGTCTTCTCTTTATGTAGTTCCAGACTTCACCTTTTTGGGTTTATTGCTGTACTTGTTATATTTTCAATCTCCTTGTCACAACTTTAATGTCCTCCCCATACTACCAGCCTCAGCTGTCTTATTCTACCGTTATCATTTTCACTTTGAACTCAAAGCCCTCTCCTAACCTTTTCCCTTAGCCATCTACAGTTCTTTACTCAGAAACTCTTAATCCCTTTGGTCTCTACATCTTTCACCGATTTCATCTGTTTTGTTCACTCTCAGTCTACCTGCTCAGTTCCAGCCTTCCTGCTGGTATCCCTGTTTCCTCACATCACCTGACAGTTCAGCCCTGATTTCCTTCCATTGCTTTCCATGTCAGGCTTTTTGCCTAGTGAGCCAGGCTGGGATTCAAGTCAATGCCAAGTCGGATTCAGCTTAGGACCAACTTCTTCAGGGAGCAGCAGAACATCTTTGGGACATTCAAATAAATATCTATTTGCAAGTGCTTGAACTGAACCCCATGCTGAACCTTAGGATGAACTGCATTTCTCTCTCTTCTGCATTGACTTTATTGACTAGATCTCCATTGCTTATGGTAGTCTTCTAGATAGAGGGTCCTCCTTGGATGTCCTGGGGTGTCAGGGTATCAAATCCTAAAGGATTTTGCCAATCCAGAAAGCCACTTTTCTATTGTACATGTTATAGCACATATGGTAACGTCTAGTGGTTACCCAAAGGTTTACCTTAAGCTACCCTGAGGGCATCTGACATAGTTCTGGATGACATTTAGGTTGCTGAATGTTACTGCTGAACTTAGGAGTTGATTTCTGCCCTCTCTGCCTCTTCTGGCCATAGGCTCAGTCCTTTTTCAGTGCAAGCAACTAAACTTTGTTAACAAAGTTCCAAGCTACTGAAAACAGGATATTACGTGTATTCTAATATGAATTGCTAGGTAATTGATAAAATGGGGTAAAAAAATTGATAAACTTGATAAATTTGATAAACTGGGTCTGATTGGGATGGAGTACGTGAATTCCAAGTCTGTTAGGACTCAGTCTCATTCATTTTATGAGATAAGTGTCTCCTTGCTACAGAAGTCTATTCACTTCAACACAGTATGAAGAAACAAAACCAGGTATTTTCCTCACTTGCAGTTGTCAAGCCTGATATACCCATGGTTCTATTGTGGAATAAGACCCATCTTTCAGCTCTTTAACTGTCTGCTGGCTTTATCAACTGACATTTTTTTCCTTTCAAGCATGCATATCATGAAGAATAACCTGCATTTACCACCAGTCCTACAGAAACCTCATAAAACACCTTGCTTAGACCTGAAAAATATTTCTTCAGTTATCTCATTCCTTAAAAATGTGGGGGTTTGTTGTTGTTTTTTTCCCCATTTAACAGAAAGATGACAAAAAAACTGTTTGTCTTAGCAGAATTGTGATTGCCTATCAAAGAAACCTTCTGATAGCCATCAGTGATACCTCCCATGAAAAGTGTCATCCACCTCCAAGAAAAAAACTACATTCAGATACCAAGTTATACAGTGCCTTTATTTAGCATAATATTTAAGCAAATACACTGAAGCACTGAAAGTTTTATTTTTTTGCTTAACTGCTTTCCTAAAATTTAATCTAAACTGGGTAATATCTTACAGATGATATGGTTAGATGATTAGATCTCTTACTATGATTATAGTAGAGTTTGTGTGTTCCTTCCTTCCAAACAGGTGAGTTAGCCCAAAACAATGTAATGGAAAAATGCTAAAACTGTCATATTAAAATCATAAGACTAGTCACGTATTCAGAGTGCAATTGTCTAGCAGAATTGGATTTAGCATACATTGAACAGTTCCATTAAAAAAATCATGCCAAGCTTTGCCAAAAATATGAAGGAAAAAAAAGAAAAAAAAAATTAGATGAAAATTTTAGCTTTTTCTCAAAAGTCTGCCATCTAAGGTTGAGATGGAAGCAATTTGACTTTCAAGGAAGCAGATGGGTTAGGTATATTAACTAAAAAAAAATCTTTTTCTTATAAAGACTTCAAGACCAATAGCATATTCCTTCCAACGTGTCAATAAGTGAAAGTCAGAAAAGTCAGTATTTTATAGGCTATTTTATAATAGTAAATCTAGTAAGGGGTTTGTTGAACTGTCCCAGAATGTTCAGCACCTTTTAAGATCAAGCTATGAATTATGCTAATGTTAATCATTGAAAATACTTTTAGGTTATGAACACAAAATGGATTTTTTTTTTTTTTTTAATATAACTTAAACAGGACTTGATTCCAGATGAATGATATCAAGATCTTTTATAGACTAAGTTTAAATGTCAGTGGACACTTTGGGCTATGTATCAAAGCTATTTGCTCTGACAATCAATCTATTGGGTATTTTCTCCTAGTAATAGCTTATTCTGCTGGAATTGCTCAACATGGTGTAGTAACATACTAAACGCTCATTGGAACAGCATGTTGAGCCTGAATCATTTGAATCATAGCTGAGAGCCTTAGTTACTAGGTTGTTGTCAATCTCACTCTTTTGCATTTAATGAATATCTAACTATGTATTTGCAGAGCAACAGCATAGCCTAGTGGTTAGGCTTCTGGAGAAGACAAGGACCCATGTTCAACTGTATGACCCAAATCTGGCAGAGGAGGGAAAGCAGATTGTGTCACGTAACTCTTGTCGAGGAAAGTTCTATCATTGCTGAAAACGGTTGAGTTTGGGGTTTGTTTTTCCCCCACCCCCCGTTGTTTTTTTTCCATCAGTGTTTCTGACCAAATAAATACATGGATTTCTGACCAGACTGCTGGTTGAAATAATGTAGCATATGCTGTCTACTGATTTTTTTAAAAAAACTTTTTCCTTTCATACAGGCCCTTTAAGGCCTTATTTTAAAAGAGCACATTACAAACAGAGTTTTCATTCAAAAAGTAAAACAAATGGAGGCTGACAGGGCTGATGTGTGGAATGTTTCTACATGTCAAAAAGAAGCTGGCCCATTTCTTTTTCTGAGTTTGCCTTTCTGTTTTCATAGACCATAAACTTTTTCTTAGTTTTTGAGCAAAGCATTTGGTCAGGCTTTAGAATGATAGATATATGGGTCTTGTGGTTATGTCTGTGGTCCCATTTCACTTCACAAATTCCTGGAGTTTCTTAAAAGTAAATTATAAGTTGCTGTTGCTGGCAATGAGTTCTAGGATAGTAGTTATTGATAACAGTATATTAGAGGTATGAGAAGATATCATAGATGGTTTAGAAAATATTTCTGGCTATTCAGATAAAGCATTAGTCATAACAAGATGTATTTGGCCCTTGAAAATCCTAGGAAATCCAAATGCATGCTTTGCCAGGAGTTGCCTCCTGCCTTATGTTGTGTATATTACACACTCTTTAGCACTTCCAGCGAAACTTACTGCTTCAGATGACAAACGTGTGACAGATTAGTAAGTATATTTATGTGACAGCATGTAAAATTAGGTTCCTTAATTCAACACATGGCAGTTTTAAAAAAAAAAATCGTGTACAGCACTTTTGACCGTGATCAATATATTTCAGTCTTTTGATGCAATTGTAGCTGCTAACAAAAAAACAACATCTCTTTCTATCCTCCTCTAAAAATTCAGTTTTGTGAAACTGGTGTGGTTTGTGGAAATATTTCAATTTTGATAGAAAATATCCAACATACTACCTGTAAAACCAGATAAACTGATGGATCACTCCCATTACTTGTGAATGTTCTAGCCACTGAGTTGCTCAATATCCTGAGACATCTTAATTCCTGCTTTTATTTCTATTAATTTTTCATTCAAATATTTACATAGCATATGGAAAGAAAATATTAAAATGCACTTTTTTTTTTTTTTCCCCAATTTTTAGAGCATTTAAATGTTGGTTACTGGCCAGCCTATCAGCAGTTTTCACTGACACAGTTAAATCTAAGAATAAGGCCATAAGTACAAAAAATTCTTGCTGGCAAACAACCTTATATAGCTTTAGATTTTTAGGTCACACACCAAACGAACCCTTAGGATATCATCCACATTCCTGAAGTTATAGAGTTAGTTTAATTTCTTCAGTTCTGTCACATATTCAAATATGTACTGTACAACTGTAAGCTCTACAGCACCATTTGTCATGACAAATATGTCTCAGTAATGAGGTCTAATCTCTATATTATCCTTGTCTCTGCTTCTAGCTGTTGTGGTATAAGCAACATATCATACATTTATTTCCTATAGGGCTCATGAATTAGTTTTTTTGAGTTTTTGCTTGGTTGGTTGGTTGGTTTTTGTTTCTTTTAATAGTCTGCTCTATTACCATACCAACAGCCTGCTGCAAGCTCAATGGTAAGTGGCTCCCTGAGACCTTACTGCATGGAGCCATGCATCCCATAAACACAACTGTTCTGTGTCACTCCATAAGAACTTCTAGTGCTGGATAAAATACACTTACAATATCATTGCCAAGCTGGAGAATCTTTATACTTTTTGAGGCATAAATTGCAGCTGTGGGTGTGTGCACATAGAACCATACTTAAAATAGCTTTATTAGTAGAAAACAGAAGAAAAAAGACAAACGGCAAGAGGATTCTTGATGATTTCCTAGAAATAGATGAAAAAAGATGTTAGAGGGAGTTCTATTTCTTATGCACTCTTTTGAGCTTACAAAACTAATTTACTCCAAAAAGCATTAGCTCATTGGAGTGTGAATGTTTTGGGTTGTTTTTTTTTTTGTGTCAATCTTATGTTTGTGTAATAGAGAACATGCAAACACATTTGTACAGGATCATACAGGATCATTGTGAAATTAACTGGCAATCTACCTGAAGTTACATCTCATCTCTGGAACAATTTTACATAAAGAACCAGGGAGTGCAAAATCACCTATAATTAATTTTATCAATACATTAATAGCTTTCATTTTATGACTGTTTATATGTCTTCCCTGGAAATCAAGGAACTGATTCCAACACGTTAAAAATTCCTGAATTTCCAATTAGTTTCAGGGATTTGTGAGGGGCAAAATACAAGAAACAAAAATGCAACAACAGAAACAGTCATTTCAAAGCTAAATTGGAGGAAAGCTGAGCATCTTTAAATTCAGAGTTTGTAATAGCTCAGATTCTGCATTTCTGCTATTATGTTGAACAGCTTTATATATAATATAGTGGTGTGAGACGTTAAAACTCATGTGCTATGAGAAGCAATATACTGCTGATTATTTCTTTTCCCCTCTTACTAACAGAAATATGGTGCTTTGTAGCAACTTTTGAATTTATTATGCCAGCATACAAGAAAATCTATTAATTTTAGTATCATTTCACAGATTATAAAACCCTTAGATTTTGTGAAATTTCAGAAGGCTGTCTTTGCTCTTTCTAATCATAATTTCTGTGAGGTTTCATCCTTCCAACTCACTGAAAATGGAAATTGTTATACAAAAAAGCTTATTCAGGAGGGCTGAAACATAATAATGAATGGAAAGTGACAAAAGAGACATACCTGTTTCTGCTAATGCTGTATGTCTTGCTTTAACAAGCTCTTCATGTTCTTCAACTTCAGACAAAACTCACAGAGAGGTAAATTATTGCTGTTTTTTCTTATTACTAGCTGGTCTTGCAGGACAACCCCCTAAAGTCTCCAGGGCACCACTTCTGAGAATAAAAGTTCTTACTGCCTTTTATTGCCACTGTGAATTCAGTGAGATTTTCCTCTACTTTATGTTTAATTATATGTTAAAATATTAAACACTATTACTGAGAAGATATGAAACAAGAAATACATTCTGGGTGCAAATTTCCCATGTTTGATCCCAAACCAAGAGAGAAGTCAACTTCAACCCCTTGAAAAGCTTGTCCTTGTAATCAGACAACACAAACTTTATCTCACTGGACATAGCGTAACACCACTGAACTGCTGGCAATATACACTTAGGCTTGGATACTCGGTAGAAATTAGGTATCCAAATGCCTTTGAATATTTGACGCATGGTTATTTGTGTATTGTTTAGAGAACTGAAGCATAACTAAAGATATCGCAAGGGTCTATTGAAATGCCTTCTGGAAAATAATTCTTATTTAGAAAGGTGAGAATAATCTATTGTAATCATGTCCTTGAAAATGTCTGGATGTCTGGACATCTTTAAAATGGAAATACTGAACTAAAGAATTTCTCTCTCCAAGTAAAGTCTCACTCAGAAAACTTCAATTGACCTACCCAGAAAACGGCTGTGTGCCCTCAGGGTCTGAAATTGAACTTGAGCTGTAAAATGAAAAGTCTGAATTTAAAAAATCCTCTCTGTTCTCAAAAACTGTAAGTCTCTGCATCTTTATTTATTTGGGTTTGCTTTTTCTTTTTTAGAAGAAAATAATATATACTGCAACTATCAGTTGACTGATTTGTTACAGATTTATCAATAGAGTGATGTAGAAACTGTTTGATAAAACCAGAAAGAATTAAGTCCGTTGTGGGCATTTGCATGGAACCTCAAAATATACAGAGCCAAGCAGTAAAGTAGTGAGAGGAGGTATTTCAGTGTTGGCGGTGAGGTAAAGCTGTTGGATGTCTTTCAAATTATTATGCCAGTCCAGATATTTTTTGCATAATGAGAACATCTTTCATGTGTCAGAACAGGTTTTGATTATAACTAAATAAGTGAAAGCAGGGATATGTTGATAAGGTCACCTTTAATGCAAAGTTTGGTCTGAGTTGTCTAAAGTACTTAATGGAACAGGGAAACCTGCTGATGAAGTGAGGCATTCAGAGAAAGAAATATTGGAGAACACTGTATTTTGCAGGAAAGAAATAAACATTCCTTTCCTTAAAAAAATAAAAAAAAATCACTTACATTGAGCAAAGAGAAGATCAGTAAACAAACAAAATGTTAATAATGAAACAGAATTTTTGTTATTTATAATGATGCATTATTTCTTCAGTCTCATGATATGAAATTAATTGGGTTTATTTATTATGTTTATTACAGTAACCTTGAAACCCTTGCTCTAAATATGTTTGAATAGCCTCTGCCTGGTTGTAGCTGGGTCTTCATGAAAGCTATCATATTATGTGTCCAGAAAATAAACAAAAGAAAACATTGATTTGAATATCACATTATTATCCACAGAACTCACTGCCAAAGCGTGCTGGGGAGGTATAAGCTAAGTTTATATATTTTTATATATTATATTATTTCTATATAGTCTCACCCAGTAAGACTAGTATGTTCCTGTTGAATACTTCAGAGTCACTCAATACACAAAATATTTTGATATCTACCCCCCTAAGATAAACTTAGGGGAAATAACCTATTTTAGTAAGGGTTAATTGAAAGACTAAGAGGGTTTAATACACTACTGCAGCAATATAAATATCCATTCCAAAGCTTCATGGACTAATTTTCTGGTTTTTGCAAGAGATTCTGGAGCTGACTTTTGGATGAGGACTTGGGTGCCACCAATATTGGACATGTTTTTCAAGCTCTCCCTCTTACCACAAGATGAAAACATGGTTTTTGAAGAATAGTGTGAATATATCTAAACCCTTGTCTTCTCTTTTTCCTGATTATTCCATTTTTCTGTAGAAAAAAAATATTGCCGTCACTTATAGGCAATTTTTGGTTGTAGCCTGTCTTGGGTATAATAATACTACACCACCTGAACTCCTGGAAGTTTTGTTTGTAACTGCAGAAATGTGAAGGGTGTTGATGTTATATATATTATCACACATATATATAACAAGCACTCACAAAGTAGGTACTGTCATTTTCCTCTGTATTTGTACAGTATCTGAATTTGGGGGTTCTCAGTGGTATTGCAATGCACTTTTTTATAAATAACAGCAACAACCATGAAGACATGCTGTTTTTCTGTGTTTTTATGATCATGAGAATCTTTGAAAATAAACCAATTAAAGTGTCAAAAGACAGAACTGAGTTGTAATAGCAGTGCAGTATAGGAAACACTGCTTCAGAGAATACATATTAAACTTACAGTGCTAACAATAATAGCTGAACCTTTAATAATGCAATACAAATTTTTTAGAATCATAAAATCATAGAATGACAAAATCATAAAATCATAGAATGGTTTGCGTGGGAAGGGACCTTTAAAGTCTTCTAGTCCAAGGTCTCTTCAATAAGCAGGGACATCTTCAACCAGATCAGGTTGCTCAGAGGCCTATGCAACCTGACCTTGAATGTTTCCAGGGTTGGGGCATCTACCACCTCTCTGGGCAACCTGTGTCAGTGTTTCACCACCCTTATTGTAAAAATTTTTAGACTAAAGCCATTACCTCTTGAAGCCATTACTACAACCAGTCCTGCTAAAATGTTTGTCCTCATCTTTTCTGTAGGCCCCCTTTAAGTACTGAAAAGCCATAGTAAGGTGTGCCCAGAGAGTTCTCTTCTCCAGGCTGAACAACTCCAACTGTTTCAGCCTTTCTTCACAGAAGAGGTGTTCCAGCCCTCTGATCATTTTTGTGGCCCTCCTCTGGACCCACTCCAACAGGTCTATGTCTTTCCTTTGCTGAGGGTTCCAGAGCTGGACACAGTATTCCAGGTGGGTTCTCAGAATAACAGGATAGAGGGGCAGAATCATATCCTTGACCTGCTGGCCACACTTCTTTTGTTGCAGCCCAGGGTATGGTTGGTTGTCTGGGCTGCAAACGCACATTGCTGACTCATATCCAGTTTTTCATCCACCAGTATCCCCAAGTCCTTCTTGGCAAGGCTACTCTCAATCCCTTCATCCACCAGTCTGTATTGATACTGGGGATTGCTCCGGCCCAGGTGCAGGACCTTGTTCTTGGCTTTGTTGAACGTCATGAAGTTTATGTGGGCCCACTTCTTGAGTTTGTCCAGGTCCCTCTGAATGTCATCCCTTCCCTCAGGTGTGTCAACTGCACCACTCAGCTTGGTGCTGTCTGCAAATCTTCGGAGAGTGCAATCAATCCCACTGTCCCAACTAGAAAGTCTATTTCCATATGCTCTCTCAGTAATAGAGAAGTTGTCCTAGAAAGTCAGATTGTTGTTCTGCATGATGGTCAATGTATAAGGTCCCAGAGGAAGTCCTAAGCTTGGTAGGTATCACATAACATGTTATTTTAGCTTATAGATTAGTAACCACCTCCCCATCAAGAAGTTGTGATTTACAGGCAGTTGCATGAAGGCGTGTATGCAAGTGCTGTCTACTGACATGAGTACCTACACATGACCTGTCACACATATGTGACATATTGCTCATCTACTCTATGCTATGTGCTCCATATAGATGCACTCACAAATATATTTTATATGTAGCAAACATCTTTATAAAGATCATTGAGCTCATGTTGATCAAAAATTGAGTGGCCTCATTAGCACAGTTTTAAATTAGTAAATCCTGGTGATAGCCTGGGAGGATCCAGGCTTAGGATCAGAGGAACAGTCAGAAACTTCTTTTTTTCTTTTGAGTGTGTTTGTGTGTTTCTGGACCATGAAAAGTATGACTCGCATACTTTACCACAAAAAATCAGATGTCCTTTTTTAGTCCAGTTCCAAAATTGTTCCAAGAACTTCAATTCTCATGCTAATTTTATTTTTAAGTTACATTTTGGACACAAAAGCCTGAAAGAATGCTTCAGCATTGAAGTTTGCAACTTAACATTAAGTAATTAAATGACAATATTAGGTGTATAAATGTTAATATTATTTGTTTGAAAACTAGGAGGCAACTGGAAAACCTCAAGCCTTATCGTGTCATTGAAGGGCACGATCCTTAAGCCACTCTTATAATTCAAAGTCCTAATTCATGAGTGTAGAACACATGGCACTGGCAATACTGGAGTTCCTGCTTAACTAGGCAGGGGTCAGGGAATTGCTTTGTTTTGTTTTAATCTTTTTCACTGGAATGCTGCATAGCCTAATTATTTAGACACATTATGATGCCCAACTGAACAAAGAATGCATTAGTGTACAGCAGGTCCCTAGAATATGACTTCATTATGATTTTCCCAGAGGTTCAGTTAACATTATCTACAGCACCCCTTAACCAACAACTCCAGCTGGGCTAGGAAAAATACGAGGTAAGGGGAGTGCTGCACATATAGCAATTTTCCATTTTTGTTTCAACAAATATTGAAGATTATTTATTTAGTTAGTTAACACACTTCTGAAATTAGCAGTCTTTCTCCCCTGCCTTCATTTCCAGGGTGTCTGTGCGTATATACCTATGGGCGTGTATATACGTGTACATATTCAATATATTATGCACATATAAATAAACTATGCATAGATGGCTGATATTATCACAGCTAGAAACTGAAACATCTAAGGGCCTTAATTCTGCCTTTAGTCATTTACTTAGAGATCTGCGGAAGACAGTTTGGCAAACCGTCAGTTGTTCTGCTTGTTTTCTTTTTATGTTTGAACGAAAGTAATTACAATTGTAACAAATTAAGCATTGTATTTTTTCCTTTTGGAGTGTGGTAAAGTATGTTTCTTCTTCAACTACCAGTTAAATCTTTGAACAGGTCTGGTTTTCATTCTAGAAACCAAAAAAAAAAAAAAAATTGTCTGCTTTTTTTTTTTTCCCTCCCAGATTCCTAAGTCTGGATGAGTAATATGAATAAGAGGACCAAATAAAAGTCATCTGCTGAAAGAAATTGTCTTAAAAAGTTGAAATGAAAGAATGCCAGAAATACAACAGAATATTCTTCAGTATACACTAGATAAGACAAAAGTACGGTTCTATTCCTATTACTACTGTGTCTTGATATCAGTGTTGGGGATTAACGATATACATAAATTAAAAATTAAGTCTAGCAGTCTTGTGAATACGGATGAGAGAAAAGAGGAAGTAAAATCCTTCAGTAGTCTTTCAGGCTACTTTGTGAGGCTTCTAGTTACTCCAGTATAAAATTTGAAACATTTTAAAGTTCTCACCATTCCCACCAAGTATCAACAGTGTTTGCCTTTACTATTTGAACTGTGTACAGGTAGTCCACTGCTAATTGTAACTGGTGGCTATGCGTGCTTCCCCGGGAAAGGCAGTCACCAGGAAAAAGCTAGTCAGTTCACACAGTTTAGGCCAGAATCGGAATCAAAGCACTTTATGAATTTATTAATGACATGTAGTTAACCCACAATGAACTATATATTAAGGATCAATATTGGTAATATAACAGATAAATCATGATACCAGGCACTCACAAAGCATTAATAAGCAGCTCCGTATTTCCCAGTCCCCGTAACTAATCCCCAGGAGCATACACACCCCCAGCACCCCTAGCTCCCAGGTAGTTCCCCCCTGCCCCTGCTCCGTGGGTCACAAGCCACTATCACCACCACCCCGGTGTGGGTCCCCACGCATGTCCCCGTGGCCGCCCAGTCCCCGCTGAGGTGGGGGCTGCTGCTGGCGCCCGTGGGGCTGCGCTGCCTGGCCCGGCCTGGGGTGAGGGGATGACCGGGTGGCGCTGCTGCTGGTGCCCCTGCAGGGTCTCCCCCACCTGACAACCCTTCATCCTGCCTTTATGCCTCTATTCAGGCTGCCCCCCTCTCTATTTCTGTTCCTTTTATTATATTCAACAGAATTTGTCTTCTCCTGGTTGATTCCCTGGTTACTGTTTGATCTGGCTGGTGGTCACCTTGCTCTTTAACATGGTTGGTTTGAAGCAGATCCCCTCCTGCCAGTCCTGTGTACATCACACACACACATACACACACACGCCCCCCATGCACACTCACGGTCCTGCCCTGACAGTTGGGGCTATCCAGGCCACCCCATGTGTGGGTTGTGTGTGAGCACCCTACAAAGACCTTTATATTACAGCTGTGAATGGTAAAAAATATTCATCTGAGGAAAAAAAAACAGAATCAATTTCATACAGACATCATTTGGTTTTGTTCAACTTGTGCCATTCTGTTCATTTCACTGTGTAAAAAATGTACTTTGGGATTCAAGAAAGTCACCTGGGTAAAGGGAGGTGGTTAAAAGAGACAGAGGATGCATCTTAGAGGGAGGGCAGTATACAATTTAGGGCATCTTAAGATTTTGTTGCTTAAATACAAGATAGTTATCCTGCAATTCCCAACAGTCAAAGAGATATGCAGTTAATTCCATAGGCAAACTGAACTAGTCAGTTCTAGATATTTTAAGCAGTTTGGTTAGGACAGGATGGATTGTCCTGTGTAAGTGACTATTTCTGTCCAATGGATTTGAAAAGAACTTAAATTTATTATTATGGGTTTACACAACAGCTTTAGACCTCTAAAGTTATGACATCTAAAAACTACCCATGCAGTCTTTATGAGTAGATAACAAAACTGAAGTCCTTGAAATCTCTGCTATCACAGCAGTTTCCCATTGGATCCTGAAAAATATTTCCAGCAGAATACTGAGTACAACTCTGTCTCTATACGTATCCTGATTCAATGAAATTGTAATGAAAATGAGCTTCCAACTACCAGCAAATTCCTCTGCAACTCATTCTAGTTTTGGTGGATTTTTAATCCTTATCAAAACAAAGGTATTCGTTGAATCAAGTTAAAAAGAAGAAAAAAAGTGTTTGTGATTATGAGCCATTTCTGTACTGGAGTTTGGGCAGTGTCAGGCACAATAGGATCCTGGTCCATGAGTGAGTATCCTGCTAACACAACACAAACTAAAAAATCATTATTATTCAGGCCTGTCAGTATAACACATTGACATCATTTATCAAGAAACTCACCTTGAAAGTGGCACGGAAGGATTGGTGATGGGAAGGTGACCTTCACTGTGTTTTATTTCTCATCCCCACAGGGTAACTGTGAGGCAGACCACAGCACCTTAGCAGCACAAACCTGAAGGAAAAGAGGTCCATGTAACACTGAGTCCACTGGGGACAGGAATTACCAGGGCAATTATCACAAGGAAATTGAGGAGACTGGTGGTTCTACCCTCAGTCAGCTGCCCCATTTGGTTCTGCCTTTTCATTCAATATCCATCTTAGTCTTTTACAAAAATTGCAAAAAAAACCCCAACTTGTGCAAGTTTTGATAAGCACCACTTGCATTTAAATGATAATGAGCAGTTGCATCTCATTGGTCTTAATTTGTTCACACAGAGATAAACTTACTTTGTTAAAATCACTGTACACCTAAAGCAAAGTGAGCAACTGATTTTAAGAGAGGTAGAGAAAGAGAGAGACTATTTCTTTCACAGATGACCCAAAAAAGTTCTGCTACAGGGACAGATTACTCTCTGGATAAATTGTCCCCTGGCAGAGTGGGCCTCTGGCTCTACACTTGTTATTCCTTACTGCTGTTTGCCAAATCTTTTCGTAAAAACCTCTAACAATGGATAACTCAGAACCTTCCCAGGCAATCACTTCCAGAGATTACTTCTTTTTGGAAATATTTCATAAT
The DNA here is from genome assembly GCF_000708025.1 of Charadrius vociferus. Classification (NCBI taxonomy): domain Eukaryota; kingdom Metazoa; phylum Chordata; class Aves; order Charadriiformes; family Charadriidae; genus Charadrius; species Charadrius vociferus. The sequence continues at coordinate 28,677 of NW_009649228.1, read as the reverse complement.
TTTTTGTAATGTCTAAACTAAATCACTTTAACAGCAATTCAATCTCATTATTCCTGGTCTTATCCCAATTGACATGTGAAGAACAGATTTTTGCATTCTTCTTTTTCTTGTTTGCAGAAATATTTTGCATATTTGAAGACTGTTGTTGCATTCTCCTTCCGTATCCTATTCTTCAGACTAAACAGTAACAGTTCTTCCTGTCTCTCCTCATAATTATGATTTTTAGATTGTTGATCTTACTTGTTATTCCTCTCTGGACTTCTTCCAGCTGGGCCACAGCTTTCTTGAAACATGGTGCCCTAAACAAGTGTTGACTTCTCCAGTTGAAGGTGTTGCCTGCACGCTTTTAGCCAATCTTTCAACTGCTTTTAATGAAGAACAGTCGAACTGGATTTAGAAGAAAATAAATGTGATGGAGTTTTTTGTTTGTTTGGTTGTTATTATTCTTTTTCTGACAAGGGACCTCATGATATGAGATGCAATGTCAGAAATCATTAAGACTGATGTTACATATCCTGTGAAAAACAGATCAGCTGTTTCGTACCCATGTCTGCGTGGCTCTGAAAATGATCACATCTTCTATACCACAACTTATTTCAGAGCTTTCTGCTCATTGTAGTGACAGCTGATGGCAAAAGAAACTTATTCATTAAGAATTTATTTAATGAGGAAAAAAACACTATGAGTAATTCTCATTTACCTCAGTGACCTGGCACTGTAGTCACTGGGACCAGGCACTTGGTCAATGCCAGATGTCTAACTTAATTTTCCACAGACCATGGTTTCTCACATTTGTGCATCTGTAAACTTTCCAGCAGCTTCTTTGTGCCAATGAAGAGCAGAAGATTTGCTCTGCTTCACTGGTATTTCCAGATATTCTTGTTGCTGTATGTATGCTCTCTGCACTTCTTTCCTACAACTCAGGTCAGAATTTAATATACCAGGACTTGAAAGCTCACTGAGGATAAGTCAGGTTCCAAATATCTGTGATGACTTTTAAACTGAGGATTAATGTTATTTAAATGGTTCTTCTTAATGATCTTAGATTCTTATAACATTTATTATGCTAAATATAGAACTGCCTCAAGATAGTACATGTTTCAGAATCTATTTGCACAGACTAGAACAAAGCTTTTTATTGGTGATTATTGCATATACTATTTGGAAATAGTATTTATTATTATAATACTTGAAAGCTGACTTGACAAGTGACAATGGGAAATTTGTTGTATTCTTATGGCCTGCCATACTTGGAGTTCCTACAATTTCAGCAAAAATTCTGAGGCACAGGCTTATCTCTTTCCATTAGCTGAAACTAAAGCAGAGCAAATGATAGAAAAATAGCCACGAATGCCTGCTCAAAATTGTAAATAAAATTCTCTTCTTCAGTCATAACTTTTTGTATTCTCTTTTTTGAGTATTATCATACGAGGGTTTACTGGCAGATTGTTCACTCAGAGTTTTCATTTAAATGAAGTGTTTTCGTAGACATTTGCAAAGACAATTATTTGAACCAAAACAGAAAAGTCATGCTGATTCAGTTCTGGAACAAAATATACTACATGCTTTATGTATTCCATCAAAGATAACCAATGACATTCAAATTTCAGATATTGATTATTCTCAATGACTCCTTCCTGAACAATTTAAAAATTAGAGGTCTCTGAGATTATTGTGTAAATAGCAATTCAACTAGAAAACAAATATAAGCAAATTATAAAGGGCAAGTAATACAGAAGATGGACATAGAGAGAGAAGAATTTATGTGGAAAGGTTACGAGATAGGGAACACAGAAAACACCATTTAAAATTAAGAATAGATTTCGAAGTTGGGAAAAGAATGGGTAGAATTAATTTATGAAGCATGGAACTGTATGAATTTGTTTAGAATGTGGAATCAGTTACATTATGCACATCTAGTGTGTTTATTACTTTAACCCATTATGCTCTGCTTCAGTGCTCAGAGTGCCAACACATTAAATAAATGTTCACTTTCTGCTGTTTCACTTGGGGAATTCGTGTACCACAAATCCTTCTGATGCCAGAAGAATAAAATATTTACATGTAAATACAGTACATAAAATGCCACTTTGAATTAAAAACTGCTTATCAGGTACAGGAGTATTAGTTTTGTGGTGTGCATAACAATTTTCTCTAGGACAACTATTTGGCAAGAATCAAGGTTTTGTTACATGTGATATCTCCTTCTAAGATCAGTACAGACTCAGCACACGAAACAGAGCAGTAGTTCTCTTTTCTTTACTCTGCTTAGTAGTATGACTTACTAAAAAAAAAAAATAAAATAATAAAATAATAAATGTTTAAAGCTCCAGGCATCCTGGGATGTCACTGTGGCAGGTGTTGTTCATTAATCCCAATAGCAGATTAAAGTAGGTGGATGTAAGTTACTGGTGGAGTGAACTGGAACAGGAACGGGATGTGAAAAGAACAAAATAAACTACAAACAGTAATAAACTGCAGGACTGTTGGTGTAACCTGTAAAAGTAAGTCACGAGCTAGGGTTCTCTGCTGTATTGAGATTGGCTTGAACTCATATTTTAACATAAATAGAAGCACTTTAGAATATAGTTTCTGTTTTTTCTTCAAAATGGATATGTGTTACAGTTTTTAACCCTTCTCCATATCCAGGAATGATAAAGACTTGTGGCCTAAAATAAAAGATTAATCTAATATGTGATTGTGTGCTTTCTGCAGTTACAGTGTTATACAAAACAGTGGGTATCTTATGATTTGAGATAAAATTATGAAAAGCGGTGAGGCAGAACAGGAAAAGAAACAATTTATAACTTCAGAAAAGGAGTAAGCTTTGGCAACTGCCTATTGTCTCTGCAGTTTACCAAGGCCAGGATAGACATTCACATAGCTAAACTGCAAAGTGAGATGTGAACCTCCTTTCCTAAACTTTGGTCTTTCAGGCCAGTAGAAAAAAGTGCTGCATAAATTGTGGTTGATACAGGCAAACTTATATGGGTTTGTAAGGGGATTTATTTCATGTTGAAAGAGTAAAAGTGTGGCAGACTGAAGGACACGGACTCCGACACGCAGGATCGAAATCAAATTTATTAAGCAAGCATGCTCTTTATATACTTTTCTACCAAGGCCTGTAATTTTCTACTTTACTTGTTTGCACCATCACATGCTCTAAAAGATCATGTTCCTACTGAAAAGTGAATCTCTCTTCCCTGAGAGCAACGCCTCCTTATCTAGTGAGTAGCTTCACACAACTTCATCACCTGCCAAAACAGTGCTGCAGCTGCTTATTCCTCCCTATTAGTTCTACCACACTTACCCCTTCTTTTGCCTCAGTCCCCACATAGAAAGATGTTGTCTCTCATTCCCTTGCTTTCCTCCGAACACTTACAAAATTGTGTGTCTGCTTTCCCAACAGACTTGAAATAGCAACACATTGTCCAAACTCTAAAGTAATCAACCTATTTCATCTCCAGTTTTCTAGTCCAAAATGTTGGTTATAATGCACCAACTCAGAAGGAACATAGGGATTTACCTCTTTTCCTCCCCTGTGCTTTTTGACGAGATAATTTTAATGGATGTTACCAGTCTCCATCCCAGACCTTTTTCTGGGATGGAATAAGACAAGGAAGAAAGATCAAGTAGAAGAAGGTCACTGATCCCCTGAACTCAAATTTACAGGAATTTTTGAGGTGCTTTTAAAATGTATACTAGTTTCTGGTTACACTTCCACGACGCCTGTTAGAGGCACAAAACTCAAGACTAAATAATAACCTACCCTACCCACCATAGTAACTATGAGCCAGCATACATGTAATGGCATTGCTACAGTGAAGGACAAAATACCTTTATATAGTTGCTGTGAAGCAAAGACTGCAGACTGGTGCAGCAGTGCCAGTATCACTAAGAGACTGTGCCATTATGTTATGATGTAGGGTGTTAAGGAGATATTATGCAGCTACTGTGATTTCAGATCTTAAAACCAATTATTGATTGGTAAAATAATATAATCCCAGGCACAACTGTTGCTACTGTATGGGTTTTCCACAAAGCTGAACTGTCCTAATACTGATAAATGATCCCATGGGAAACAGGCTTCATGTTCTCCAAAACATGGCTAACGATAAGTCAGGCTTATTGACCAGCACAATTAGTAGCTAAAGAGGTGGAAAAAATCCAGCTTCCCCTGGGATTAGAATTTGTACCCCAGAATGTCTCAACTTTTAAAAATTATTATTTATTATTATTATTTTTTAATTAATGTGAGAAACACTGAAATATTACAGGTAGTGAATTCTCTGTATTTTCTATACTTTGTAATAATTCACAGATATATATGTAGCGTAACATAACATAACATAACATAACGTAACATAACATAACATAACGTAACATAACATAAAATAACATAATACAATGTAACACAGTGTAATACTACAGACCACCTGATCAGGAAGACTGAGTGGATGAGGCCCTTTATAGACAGTCAGGAGCAGCCTCACGTTCACAAGCCTTGGTCCTCACAGGGGACTTCCACCACCCTGATATCTGTTGGAGGGACAACACAGCTGGACATAAACAATCCAGGAGTTTCATTGAATGCCTTGATGATAACTTCCTTCTCCAAGCAGTAAGGGAGCCAACAAGGAGAGTTGCCATGCCGGACCTTGTTCTTACCAACAAGGAGGGGCGGGTGGGGAATGCAAAGCCCAAGGGCAGCCTTGGCTATAGTGACCATGAAATGGTGGAGTTCAAGATCCTTAAGGCAGCGAGGAGGATGCACAGCAATTTCACTACCCTGGAATTCAGGAGAGCAGACTTTGGCCTTTTCAGGGATCTGGTTGGCAGAATACCATGGGATAAAGCCTGGAGGGAAGAGGGGCCCAAGAAAGCTGGTTAATATTCAAGGATCACCTCCTCCAAGCTCAGGAGCAATGCATCCCAACAAAGAGGAAGTCAGGCAAAAACACCAAGAGGCCTGTATGGATGAACAACAAGTTCCTGGACAAACTCAAACAGAAAAAGGAAACCTAGAGAGGGTGGAAGCAAGGTCGGGTAGCCTGGGAGGAATATAGAGAAATTGTCCAAGCAGCAAGGGATGAGGTTAGGAAAGCTAAAGCCCAGACCGAGTTAAATCTGGCCAGAGGCATCAGGGGCAACAAGAAAGCCTTCTATTGGTATATCAGTACAAAAGGAATATTAGGGAAAATGTAGGTCCACTCAGGAAGGAAATGGGAGACCTAGTCACCTGGGACATGGAGAAGGCTGAGGTACTCAGTGACTTCTTTGCCTCAGTCTTCATTGGTAAGGGCTCTAACCACACTGCCCAAGTCACAGAAGGCAAAGGCAGGGACTGGGAGAATGAAAAACTACCCACTGTAGGAGAAAAACAGGTTTGAGACCATCTAAAGACCCTGAGGATGTACAGGTCTATGCGACCTGATGAGATTCATCTGCAGGTCCTAAGGGAACTGGCAGATGAAGTTGCTCAGCCACTATCCATCATATTTGAGAAGTCGTGGCAGTCCAGTGAAGTACCCACTGACTGGAAAAATAACACCCATTTTCAAAAAGGGATAAAAGGAAGACCCAGGGAAGTACAGACTGGTCAGTCTCACCTCTGTGCCCTGCAAGATCATAGAGCAGATCCTCCTGGAAACTCTGCTAAGGCACACAGAAAAAAAGGAGGTGATCAGTGGCAGCCAACAAGGCCTCACTAAGGACAAATCATGGATTGGATGCCCCATCTCTAGAGGTGTTCAAGGCTGGGTTGGATGTGGCTGTGAGCAACCTGGTCTAGTGGGAGGTGTCCCTGCCAATGGCAGTGGGGTTGGAATTAATGACCTTTAAGGTCCCTTTCAACAGAAACCATTCTATGATTCTATGATAGTATAGAATAGAATAGAATAGAATAGAATAGAATAGAATAGAATACAATACAATACAATACAATACAATACAACACAACACAATACAATACAATACAATATAGTACAATACAATACAGTACTACAGCTATGAGAGTGATGAGAATCCTAGAGAAGAAGGATAGAGAGATATTGAACATACATCCCACGCTAAGATACTAAATTTAATCTGAGACTATCTTTCCCCTAACAGCTATTTATATACATAGTCATTTGCAAGGTTACCCTTCAAGAATCTTTTCTGTTATTTCAAAACTTCTTCGAGAGTTGCAGCAAAAAGATTGAATCTGAAGTAGTTCCTGGAGAACTACCACTGCAAGAAAAGCAAGTACGATGAATCAGAGCAATGACAGAGAGACAGCTCAAGGCTACCCACAAACCACTCTTAAACTAGGATTTTAGTTAAAAACAAAAAAAACAAAACAAAACAAAAAGGCTTAATTTGAGAACTCACAAAGAAACTAAGTTTTCATGGAGGGAATGTTTAACACTTGCTGAAATTCGACCTCTAATTTTCTGAAATATGGCAACTGACTATTAAACTCTTGTAAAATGTTGAAACAGGCAAATTTCTTGCTTGATCTTGTGTGCAACTACATTGCAATGCCATGGTTTTTGCAAAGGATTTATCTTCATTTTATTAAGCTAATTTTACATCTCTATGTTTTTGATGGCTATGATAATCTTGCTAATTTCTGAGACTGAAATCCTTGGCCTGAGATACTGGAAGGTAAGGCAGAAATGTCTGAAAATTAACAGGAAACTTTAAGGAATAATAAGTTCATAAAACCTCCACACTGTTTAATTTAGAATTAAAATGCAAGCTACCCGAGACTGATATTGGGCCATAATGAATAGTACACTGTTCACTGAAGACTATTCACTATTCATTTTTGAAGATTCAACATCATCAAAAAAGCCAATGTTTCTTCTGAGTCAAGCAATATCTCATCCGATCAACAAAGCTTGAGAGCTGTCTCAGAAACTCCTGTTGCTTAGCGCCCCATATTTTATTCTGTGAGGTACATTTTTGCTGCTGAACTACTGTGAGAAGAAAATTATGTGTAAAGCTGTCCCTATCCCCAGAGCTGCCTTTCACAATGTTTGACTTTCAGCTTCTAAAAGCAGGAGAAGCTAAGCAAGCAGTTCTGTAAAATACATACCAGGCTACAATATGAAGTTATCAATTAATAATTTTCTTAAGTGATTTCAAAAATAATTTTAAAGAAAAGACAATTTGAAATAGGTCAATACATAAACTCATTAAACCTAAAAAGTAAGTATTTGAAAAATACATTACAAATATGGAAAAAATGAAACTAATTTACACATAATATTGCTGTATGTAATTGTTTACACCATGAGAAGCAAATTTCCTTATGTTGATTGTATCCTGTGTTATATTTGTGTATTTGAGCAAGGATATTTTTTTCTTTTTTTCAGTCCTATTTTTTGCCACTGCACTTTCCTGTTTTCATCTGAGCTTGCATAACATCACATGCAATACTTTCAAAAACCGAAGCCGTCTTGTTTCTCTGAAGAAGTAATAGAAGTCTACAGGCAATTCTGTTGGGAATCTGCTACTCTAGCTTAAGATAGTTTTATAGAGCTTTTTACTTGTACTGGAAGGAGTTATAATTTCGTTCTTCAATCAAAACTGAAGGTCTTCAGTATCTGAAACATTGTCAGTTACAGAAGGTGTAGTTTTCGATTAAATCGCAACAAACCTTAAGGTACCATGAAATGTCTGAGTATGATAATAGACTACATAGAATGCTAATAGTGATTTACAAAGCCAAGCAGTAAGTTTTCCTCTAGTAAAACTTTCTTTACTATTATTAACGGATGATAGTTTATAGTAAAGCATAACATAAGCATGCTAATATTTATAATTTAAGACAGGCAATTGTTTTATGTACCATATTTTAAAATAGATCTTCCAGTGCCTTCTGGCCTTTGTCTTACAGATTAAGATCCTTATCTCAGGACTAGAATAAGTAAGAGAGACATTTAGCAATTTTATATAATGATGACCACTTTAGAGGCAATATTAAGACATTGTAGGACCTCCAAATATTTAAGCTTATATCCTTCAGGCCTAAAATTTGCATTTGTCTGTATGGAAGAACATGTCTAACAGTTTTGTTCATCCCCATCTTTGCATGCAGTTCTTGCTTAATCCAAATCTTTTTGCTTTGTCCTCTAAGTGAAGTGATTGTGCTCATCATAGCATTCAAAAACAAGAAGAAGTTTTGGTTTCTCTGATCATGACGTGAAATTTGACATGTGATATGAGTCTTCTATAAAGAAACTAGAAGGTGAAAAAAGGTTCAGAATGTGCACATTTTGTTTTGTTTTTTTTTTCACGGTTTCTAAGTCAACTTCACAATTTTCTGAATCTTGATCTTCTAATAGTTGCCATGTAACATTCTTCTTTGCTACTTTCACTGACAGTATGAAAAGAATGGTACGAAAAGTCCACTAGCAAGGACTTTCCAGACTGCTAAAAGAATACATCATGTTGGATCACAGAGCACAATTTGGCTGTTTTCTTTTTCTGTTTTATCAGATTTTCTGATTATCTGATTTTTATCTGATTTTCTGATATCAGCCATTCTCTCAGTGATTTCTTAGCTGGACATAAACATCACCAGAATGTAAACATAACATTTGAGGAGCATAGATAAATCTTGTTCGTTCACTTTGAAAGTGACATTCATTATAACATGTATCTTTTAATCTTTAAACTTTGGACATGGCCATTTTGTTGTGATCTGATGGGGTAAAATGCTGTTTGATCAGCAGCTTGCTTTCTCTCACAGTCACATCAAAACTAACTAACTAATCAGACTCCTATTCTTGCCTTCTTTCCTCTGTTTCTGCTCTTTCTGTGAGTACTTCTATTAATAAAAATAGCAACAGTAATTATAATAATGTGAAACTGAAACAGAACAACCTAGCATGCATTTATTTGCTGCAGTCACTAATATGCCAACCACATCTAAGCAACCAGAGAGTCTTTCAAGGCAACTTAGGGAAAGATCTGTGTTTTACTAACATTTAGAACTGTTACTCTACTGATGTAGGATACTGTGGTTTGACTGTGAATTGACTTTACAGCTAACCTTCTGGGATAAATCAGGGAAGTCAAGTAATTGACTGTAGTCAGAAGTAACTCACTGTCTCTAAATTTCCCGTTGCTCACATCAGTTTTATGGGAATGTTGTTCCATCTCACTGAAGATTCTTCTCTCTGATAACTTTGTTACTGTGGGGAACATCCTACTACCTTTAATGGAGTGAGGTACAGGGTCAGGCATCACCCAGCTACAAAGTTTTTGAGTCTTTTTGGCAAGTTCAATTTGTGTCCTGTATTTTTATTCTGAAGTGAATACTCAAATAGACTAAGCGAGTAAGAGCTAGACATACAAAAAACCTAGAGATAGACTCATAGATCTTCACACTCACAAGGATAAGGCATTAATTGTAATACTACTGAGCATAATTCTGGAAGACTCTGTAATGAAGCTAAGATGTCCTTCCTGTTCCCCACCCCCATCCCCCCCCCCAAAAAAAAAAAAAAAAATTAATCTAGTCTGAAAGTTATGGAAGAGGCAAGAAACCTCTGTTCTCCAGAGGAGAGATGTTAAGTTTGAATTCATGCACAGGTTTATCTAGGGGATAGAAGCATCATGTCTAAGTGATAAGTTATCATGGGTGGGCATGTGATGCTTCTCCTCTAGAGGAGGACATGAGGGTGGATGATGCTACAAGCAACAGTAGTAACTCTTCATCATTCCCCTTCACAAGCGTGTAAGTACACCTTACACACACCCCAGAAAAAGCAACTGAAGATCAGAGGAGGAGCTGGGAATTGTAAAGCATCAGGCCCAGGATGATATCACAGAGGTACCTCTAATCATAATGAAGGCGCTGAAGTAGAATATTTCACTGCTAAGGAAAAACAGTGCTAAACTGCCTGACAGAACAGGTCAGGTGAGAGGATACTTCAGAGCTTGTCTCTCCCAGACCTCTTCGTTCACAGCCTATTTTTGCATCAAGACAGAGTTGAGTGCACTGTAGATACTGTCACAGCTATTTGTAACTTTTTGCCATGTAATTTGTATCTGAAGCAGTAACTACAATTATGGGGGTTTGTAAAAAAAATTCTACCTCTATGCCTTCTTTCCTTTTGAGTGAGGTTATCTTGATTTAGTAGCTTGTTGGTTTTTTTCCTGTGACCACATTTTTTTCTGCTCCTTTAATATAATTAACATTATTCTTGGCTTCTCTTTTTGACTCATAACATATCTGTTATATATTCCTCAAAGAATGTTAAAATATGCCAAATGCATAAACAAGGAATATGGACTAAATTATATTTTCATTTTTGTCGACTTAATTTAGTCTCCTATAATCCTTCTATCAATAAGTCCTACAATTTTTCTTTTTCATCCATTCCAATAACATTTAAACCATGACCTTGACTGACCTCTAAGGGTGAGTGGGTTAGGAAGAGGGACAAATGCCAAAATATTGTAGCTCAGGATGGAAGTCCTGAAGAATATATTCTAAGTCTTAAAAGGTTGATCTCTGTCTTTATTTAGAACTGCTTGAATTAATTCTGAGAGTAATACTATTGAATAATACTTTTTTTTTTTATTCTTTCATCAAGCCTTCATGCATGAAAAGTGCTTGAATTGCACTACTGGATCTATGGATTCATGGACGATAGTCCATGAATAGTATCACTATATTCAGCCAAACTTGTTTTCATTAGCTTAATAGCTGCTTCTGCCCCTTTGTCACATCCTGAGGCATACTTTTAATGACTTACCTTGCACATGGACATCATGCTGCTGATCAGAATTGTTTGAACTCAGTAGTTTACCCAGTTTTAGATCTGCGTCAATGTCCGCTTATCTAGTCCATATGTAGTCAGCTTGTCTATAAGGCTAGAACAATGTTGAAAACTACAAAAGTCATCATCAGCAACATTCAATGTTGTCCCTTCAACTACCAGGCCAATCACCTCATTGTGGCACTCAGGTTGGTAAAGCATGATTTTCCCTCCATAAATCCATGCTGACTATTTCCTATATTGACTACTTCCTACAAAAAGGAAGAACGAAAAAACAAAGAAAAGTGGTTTTGGCAGAGTACTTGGAAGGTAATTTTTCTTCTTTGATACTGTCTTTTTTGAAACTTGGATTATTCAAAAATGTCTTAAAAGAAATATGTTGAGATCTTTTTGCCATAAACCAAGGGCAATTTCTGTCAGATATTCTAAAATGATTTGTGTATAGATAGTAAGTAATTTTTCTGCAGAAAGCATGCATATTAGTCCTATTGCTCCCTACTTTTCATTATGTGGTTTATAGAGATGACTCATGAATACTTCTACACTGTCCAGACATATAACAAAAAATATTCCCATGACAACATGAGATGGGTCTGCTCCTTGTTATCCTTGTTTCCCAAACAGCATGTGCTGAGTTTCCCTTAGAAGAATCTTTTGTGAATTAGCAGAGAATCTGCTGCAGACAAGCCCCTTGGGCCTTTCACAGTTCAGTTTGTTAAGTTTCTCCAGTTGTCTGGAGGACTCCATGTGCTATCTGTTATACTTTTGGAAAACCTAGAAGCTACAGCAATCAACAAAATAAAATAGTGATTAAAATGAAGAACATGCTACCATGCTGTTGGAAGTATAAAGACACTGATACTTCAAAATCAACGCAGACAAACACCTGCTGAAGCCCAGTTGCATTGACACACAATGGTGAAACGCTTACTGGTCATATCGTGCTACTTGGATGCTGCTCAAAGAAGGTGTGGCCTGAAAGGAAGTATAGTGAGACATTGTCTCTCAAAACCCTTGGAGGCTGAGACCATGAAGTTTAGCAATGGTGGTGTTCAGGACTTCAACTTGTTTGTGAAGCTCTCAATGACGAAATAACGGCTTTTTCATGCTTACACAAAATAAAAGAGTAATTTAAAAACAAACAATCCCCCTGAAACAAGTAGATCAATCTAAAATCAATGTAGAAACAATTATGTTTTAACCTGGTTCATAAGAAGATTAGTGACTTTTAAAAATATTTCAAGAAAGAAAAATCTAACAGAAATATTAGGGATTTCTATTTAGTTGCCTTTGAGGATACTTATCTCTAAGAAAACCGAAAATTTAAAAACAGGATATAGAGACATTCATTCTGTTTTGAGCCATTCTGCTGGCATGCCACATGGCTGCATTTGAAAGTCTAACTTAAGTGGTAAAGTATGTTGGTAATATTAACCGGGCTATATGAAGAATGAGATCGATGGTTGTGTTATACGAAGCAACTGAGATCTGTACAGAAAATACTGTCAAAAAGCCTCTAGGAATATCTCTTTAAAGGGATTTAAACAGAATTTTGTATTATGCTTAGCATTCCCATGTTTCCAGGCACACAATCTCCTGATGATGATACGGGAGCATGCGCCATGGAGTACATGCATAGCAAGTCTAATGCATCTGGATCACATTACCTCTACTGGGGATGTTCAAGGGAGCTGTATAGCACATGTGCAGGTAAACTATGCATGCACAGTGGTCAGTTGCCTGGAAATTTGGAAAAAAAGACTTAATTCCTTTTTTAAATTCTGAAGAAAATTACAGTCATGTTAAGGAAACCAAGACATATTGCCACCATGGTTTTCTTGTTGTTACTGAAAATACAATCACAACTTCTCTTTCTAAAACAGACGCAGTAGATATTAATCACTCATGGAATGGTATCTGTTTTAGGAGTAATGAGACAACAGTTCAAAGGTTTTGTGCCACTTTGATAGCATATGTGTTCAAGAATAAAGCCTCAATCATTTGCTGGAAGATGTTTTCTCACTTTTCTCATTTCCTTTGTTCCTTGTTTGAGCTTATCTCTATTGTTTGTCTTTTGGAGACTTTGAATCACTGTGATGATGCTGAAATGAGTCACTAGAGGGTTAAACACTTTCGGAAGTTAGTGTATATCTGGCTACTTTTGGCATTAATGAATAATGAATGAGCTACAATGTACCATCTTTCAGCAGCTGTCCTGAATGATCTGTTTAACTTCTCCCAAGCTTATTTTCACTTCATATAGGATAAAGTTTTACATTCATATTTTAGGAGGTATCATTAAGATAATCTGGAGCAGTGTAGCAAAGGATGCAGGAATTCTTATCTCTCTTTCTTTGCAACACACAGACTTGGCTGGACACATTCCTAAGCAACTTGATCTGATCAGACCTGCTTTGAGCAAGGGGTTGGACTAGGTGGCTTCCAAGGCCCCTTCTAGCCTGGATTATTCCATGATTCTGTGATCTGCAAAATGAACTGAGTTAGGAACCATAATGAAATTGGAGATGATCCCTGCATTGAGAAAATGGCAAATGCAGGTGATAATTAATGCAACCATCTAAAGACTTTCCCTCTTTCCAATGAAGAAAAACAATTTTTCAGAGAGAAATGTATATAAAAATCACACTGAAAAGTTCAAGTGATCAAATATATTTGTAACAGGAGATTTAGATAATATCAGGAACCCCTAAATTGGAGAACTGTAAATTGCAGACAAAATTCAATCCAGACTACTATGCAAAAAGAAATTGTGTGTACAGTTTTCCAGAAAACAGGAGATGATAGAATATTCAATAGCAAAACTTTACAATCAGCCTTGGTCATCTTTTGTTTCCTCTGATCAATCCTCTGACTTCAGTAATGCCATCTATGGATTAAGTGAATATTTTATAATCTGGTCTTTAAGTACCAATTTTCTAGATGGAACAATATTTTTACTAAATGAAAGAAAAAAGAAAATTTTAACTGAAAGGACTGAAGGGGAATTTGAACACTAAGAATAACCTTAAAGTTATGTTCTCAGGAATTATGTAAAATATTTTTGATGTGTAGTTGCATCTGATTTTTCATGTATTTCACATGTTTTTCGCATGTTTTTCAGAGAGCTGACTTTTGAAAAATGGCTTCCAGTTATTAAAATTCAGTGTATTTATGTCAAAATATGTTTTTGCAGCAACTGAAAATTAAGACCTTAAAACTCGGGAATTTTTTTATATTTTAAAACAAAATATTATTTCATTTACATGAACAATACAGCAAAACCTATTTAAACCCAGCTATAAAAATAAACAAAGAGATGTGTTTCTTGCAAAATATTCCAGGTGGTGACAAAAGTGTTAAAAATAGCCCTAATGCTGATTTCAGCCAAGCCATCAGTAAGGTATCCTATAAACATATTTATCCTGCAAGTGCAGAGAAACTGAGAAAGCTTCTCCCAGGGCTATAACAGAGTCTAGATGCAGAGGAAGTGCAGGAAGAAGCAGCATGCCAGCCTGGACAGGAGCCCAGTCCCCAGCTGAGTCACCCCTCACGACCTGCCCAGATGAGTCACCCAGTCACTACCTGAACTTGCAGGTTCAGGCTCAGATCCATAAGTATAAAGTCATATAATTGTTTAACTAAATCTGATAATGTTGCATGGCCCAACAGAGTTTCTGCTGTTTCTGGTACGGCAGCATCACTGTGCTGTTTTGCCAGGTAGATTTTAGAAAATAGATTACCGCTTTTTTTTTTTTTTTTTTTTTTTCTGTTTGTGTGTCAGTATAACTTGTACACTCCTTGTGTAATGCTTACAGTAAAACACAAAATATGTTCATAGTAAAGTTTAGGCAAGTAAGTGTTCAGTATTTCTGAAGGTAAGTTAGAATATGAGAATATTTTGCAATTTTTCACCTCTAATTTTGGTATCTTCTGAAGAAAAACAAAACAATTATAATAGGACCATACCAGACTGTTTCTAAATACATATGAGTGTACCAATAATGACATTCACCCAGCATAGCACAGGTAACTGAAAATTAGTTATTTATGCCTAAACCAGTCACCCAAGTATTCCTGTGAAATCAATGGAGATAAATAGGCCTCTGAGGAGGGTGATTCTCTTCGTCATAAGATATGTGCCTGCAATAAGTAAGATGAAGAAGTCTTTAAATGTGCTGCTTTCTTTCCCAATATCTCAGTTGATGTTGATCTACATCCAAAGGTACTGAAAGATGTACAGAGACTCTTCTCAACAACAAATAAAGTATTATGAAATACATCTATACAGTACGCTCTGGAAACATTTGCCAGTCTGGATCCTGATGTGTGGCACCCCTGGCTCCATGTTTAGATGAGGGCTAATGCTACACCATCATTCTCTGGTTTCTATTCAAAGAAGACAGGGACATATAAACAAGCTACTGTTCACTAGGACTTTCAGGAGCACCAAAAAGGCTGAATCTTCTGCAGAAACGCTTTAGTAGATACCCACTGTGAACACTGCTTGGAAAAGTTTACTGTTACTGTTACAATCACCAGACAAAGGAATTTTCATGGGCAAAGGATATCTCTACACAGCTCTTGCTTATTTTGTTTTTTGTCCTTGTCATGCACTGCTGGTCATATTTGCTCATAAAATATAGGACAAGACTGACCATTGGGCTGACCTAGTATGGGTATTCTTACATTCAGTAAATTTATTATCTCAGAGATTCAAAATAATTTAGGAAAGGATGCCTATCGTTCATGTAAATGTAGGGGAAAACATCATCAAAAAAACCTCCATGTATACACATAGCTTTGTCAAGTGTTCTAGAAAAGGCAAATAATAAGCATATCTCCACATCTAAAGCATTATATTTTGTCTAAGTGGCATGAGATGAGGATATTCTGTCTGGAGACAATTACAAAGAGCACTGAAGTAATTACATCCATCTTTTCTATCCAATTTTTCCTGCTTTTCATTATATAATTTGTATATATAAATATAATCATCCTAGTGACTGATGAAGAAAAGATAAATAAATAGGGATGTGCTCTGTGGTTTATACATAGCTTGTCAAGCTGGAAGTTTGGAAACATATTTCTTCTTTCATTCAAAGGAAAGCAGCTGATACAGGATACATTTCTTTATTTTCATGTGGCAGAATACTTCTCCTTAACTGTGGGTGGTGAGTTGCGCTGTGGTGTAGATCTGCCTCATACAGGAAATAAATATGTGAGATAATTGTGTAAAGAAGGAAAAATTACTGGGGGAGGAAGTGAAGAAGAAAAAAGTTTCCCGAACATCTGTTTTTCACATTACAAAGGATCAAATTCAATTATGACCCCTAAAATCATGACAAGTTCATAAAAATTATGAAACTTTAAAAGTATTCTTTTAATGATTTCTCAGTCTTTGGTTCTTTTAAACTTCAAGGCTGGTATCTGCTTCATCTGCTTATATTTTTAGATACCTTTTTTCACTCTTAAATTTGCAAACATATTTTCTAAAACTCAGTTCTTAGATTTCAAAATAGATGGTTCTAAGACCTGGTATTTTTAGAAATGTAGTAAACATGAAATGCGTTTATGAAATGTATAATGCATAGATAGGATCTGACAGAACCAGAAATTCATCCATAAGCAGGATATTTGTGTTTATTCTCTACAGTTATTTTAGCAAATAGGTACCCTGACAGAAGCACTCATAGAACTGACAAGTAGAAGGGTCAAGAAAAATGTGAAACGTACAGATGCTTCCCCAGCAATATGATACAGAAAAATGATGCTACAGAAAAGTGACACTTGGATGCTTAATTACATTTAACATTAAAAAACAATAATTAGCTAACTCCAGAAAAAAGTCAAAAGTAAGTTCTGAAAAAAGCCTGACATATAAACCTCATTCTTAAATTTGAGTCCAGCCTGGGAAAATAGAAATCCAGCTGTTTTGCTGCTGTTTTTTTCACTAAGAAATAAAGTCACCAAACCTCAAAGACCAATATCATAATATATACTTTAAAGATCATTGATGACACCTCTTTTCTGTGTGCTAAGCAGAAATCTCCTGTTTGGTTCCAAGAACAAAGCACCAGAAGAAAGAACTTTAAAGTACTGCAGGAGAAGGAACACACCTTTTTATTGACAAATGCATTCCTTACCTATCTCGTCATTCATATAAGTGGATTGTCTATATAAAACAGATTCAGGCTTTGCTATGAATCAAAGCAGAAGTTAGGGCTTACATTCTCTTTCTTGTTGCAATAACACATAGATATTGCAAACAACTAAAGATACCAGCTTGGACAGAGTTTTTAAAAACATATGGAAAATGACAGAACAAAAATCAAATGGACCCCAGTTCTTGATTGTGTTGAAGCATTATTCTGGTTTATTTCTCAGAATTTCAAGGGTTCTTTTTTAAGGGTTATCCTAAAACCCTCTTATTGCTGTGATTCTTTAACAAGCTTACAAGGTAAATGTCAGGTCTGTTGCAAATTTGAATTTTCTTAACTGCAACTAAAACTGTCCAGGCTGACATTTGTCTGCTTTATTTACAGTGTGGAAAGGGTTAATATGCTGCCTTTAAAGACAATGTCTGTGTCTGTATTTTTAAAAGTAAAAGAAAAATTAACCAGTGAAGCATAAAACATTGAAAAAGTGAATTAAGTGCTTTATCCTTTAATTTTGCTGATGGAACAGTTTTCATACATAATCCCCATGATGGTAACCAGTGTTATTAGAAAATCTAATTAGCTATTAAGGACTGCATTTGGAAAGAAATTATTTACGCAAGTAGAAATATTTGTAAACACTTAATGTGAATTATCAATTTCTTGCATGAAACCTTATGATTTTGTGGGGTGATTATTAAAAAAAAAAAAAAAAAAAGGATGGATTATGGGAGGTGAAATATAATGCATCAAAAGATACCTTAATGGAGAAATACCCATCTTTGTCTGGAAAATCACTAGTTTTGTTTATTATAAAGAATGAATCTTCTATGGTCAAAGCAGAGACAGATGAACAAAGTGCATTCATGGAAAACATTGTTGCACTCAATACTGCTGCTGCTGTTACTTATTTGTCTCTTGCTTTATACTTCAAGGGATGCATTTTCTTCATGATCTCCAGCTGCTGTTGCAGCAAAAATGTACCTAAACCTGGAATCTTTTATTTCTCAGGCTAACAAAATCCACTTGCATCTAAACATATATTTAATAAGTATTAATTCTGAAACAAAACAAAACAAAACTGTACAAAGCATCTCCTTATTCAACTAAAATGTGAATTTCTAAATACCGCAGAAGCATCCAAATATTCAGAAATGCTAAAAATCTAACCAGGAAGTGTACTCTTATTCACTTTCTAAAGTACAATGCTGCATGCCTTGTAGCCACTGAGAGATATTACACTTTCTGACTACGTCGTAAACGTATTTTGAAAGGTAGAAACAAAACCAATAGCAATTATAATTACCCTCACTATAGATGTATTTGAATGTTTTGGGGGGAAGGGTGTTTGTTGAGATTTTTTCTTCATTTATTTCTCCCCCCCTGCTCCCCCCACTCTAATTGTGAACCCAAGCAAAGGCAACATGTCTGCGTTGATCCACAGCAGTGGAGTTTGAAATTTACTATTGGATGTGAAGGAAAAGAGATAAGATGTCTTTCCAAGCTGAATAAAATCTGTAGAAAAATACAATACACTAATTAAATAAAAGGTGAGGAAAAAAATATACTTTAAAAGCATTATGTATTTATAGTAATAAAATATTTACTGAATTTTTCTTTATATCACCATTCTTCCTTTTTCATTGTAACTTGGTGTGACCATAGTGTTCTGAAAAAGTAACCATCTTCCTTACAATGTATTCAGTCTGTACTATGATTTCCCAACTTACTTGATCATGTTTTCCAACCTTCCTAAACAGAAAAAAAACAGGGGAATATCTACCAACGTGTAAGGGATATGAAAAGCTGTAAAATAAGAAAATATAATCCTCATGACACTTTGTGTTGGAAGTAGTATAATCTGAATGTCATGACCTGAATTTCACTACCCAAACTAGTGCTTAAGCATGTCAATCCTCTGTCGTCAAGGACATCTCTATGTCAAAATTCTTCCTTTGTTTCTTTTCTGCTCTCAGGGAAAAAACCCAACTGTTGTTATGTGTCAACAAAAAATAATAGCTCTTAACGAATCTTGCAGACGACCAGCGAGAATGGAGTCAAATTTCTGTCCCATTGACTCTTCCTACCTGCTTGCTCTCCTTTCTCTTCTGCTAATTCCTGTAGAAGCTCTAGAAAAGATAAGCTGGTGATGCTGATGCTGATGTGTTATTTCTTCAGGCATAACATAGTCCAAGCTGAGAGTTATGCCTAGATATAAATCTACTATGCAAATTGATTAGGAATAAAGTATGAATTTATATTTGACAGGTCTGCCTGTGCATAGCTGTTTGCTTAAATTGATCTCCATTAATTTAAAGAGATTTTTTGCCCCCTTCTTATTTGTGCCTCACAAGATCACGACAGGTATGAGAAGGGAACATCATCTTGTTTGTACATTGTCAAAAGAGCTGTTAATTTCTAATTACATAGCCACATGTTCTGCTGTACTCCTATAACTCACTGAAATTACTGAGATGCCACCAAATCTACAATTTGGTCTGCATAAAATTATTCTCGTTGAGGATGTACAAGTCTGAAAGAAATGTAGGTAGGCAGCCTGTCGTTTAGAGATGTAATCCACTGGAGTTCACCTAGAGAAATAAAGCGAATGATAGGGACTCTACAATGATGCTTCTAAAGCTAAATATTTGCATTACTTAACTGCTCCATCCATTGAACTTTTTTTTTTTCCTAATTAGTTGTCTTCCTGTTACACTTCAAGAATGTAATAAGTAAATCAGATGAATTAATGGTCTGAATAACTTGAGAAAAATCTCCTCCCCCTTTTAATATTTTTCCTTAGAAATGGCACTTTTTTGTAACCACTGTGTTCTGTAAAGAAAGAGTAAATACTTTCAATTTGAAGAAAAGTAATAGTAGGATTTAAATAAGCAAAAAAAAAAAAAAAAAAAACAAACCCCAAAACAAACAACCCATAGCAATTCTATTGCAATAAAGGGGAAGTGCCAGAAACTCTCTGGATTTCATTTTTGGCTTTCCCTGTTTACTCCACATTTTATGAGGAAAATGCTTAAAAGTAATGTAGGTTGGCACAAGTCTGGAATCCTATAGAAGAGATTAAATTTGAGGGACTGTTGACCAACTCCAGAATTGTTAAGTAGCTGGGAGCAGTTTCTGGTGGGTAATTGTTTGACCCTCTACCTACTTTACTGTCCTTGATTTTAAATAGAACAAAATATAATAAAATAGCCTGCCTATCCATTAAAATTAGTAATGTTTATGCTGTTATAGACCATCTGCTCTACAGATTATTTTTTCCATGCAACTAGCTCAGTGGCATATGATAATCTGTTATGTGCAACAACTTGCACTTTCATAATTAAAACTCTGCTTTCAAAAATCCACAAAAAATGCAACACGGGCAACGGAGAGATTTAAGTTTCTGACAAAGGCGTATAAATGGTAAGAGAGTATATTATGTAAAAAAGCTATGATATGGAATATTGTCCACTTTATGTTACAAAAAAAAGCGCCTGATTTTATAATGAAATATTAGGTAGATTTTTTATGATTTGTAAAATGAATGTTTTTGTTAACTTATATCTTATTTAAGACTATTGCCAATTTCTTTGATACATGTTTGAAACAATCCTACTAACCTACTATATATTTTTAGAAAGCTGCATATTATGAAGCATTTGAGCCGCTGGATGTTTTTATAAACTCATGTGGGAAAACCTATTATATTTTGTTCATCAGTGACACATGGAACAAATTAAAATGAAACATTTTTATATTGTTTTACTTAGTGTAAATTAAAAAGCTAGATCATATCTCAATGAAAATGTTTTTGCTCTCCTAGAACTGCCAGACCTATTCACTGTATGTGGGTTTCTCCAGCTATAATATCTCTTTAAAATTTTGAACAGCTATGACTGTGAAAGAGATTTCATAAGGTATAACAATCACAAAAGCTGGTGAAACTGGTAATGGCCACGAGCAAATTGGGAATCACTAACTGTTGTGTCACTTGACAACAATACAAACATAAAATAATAATATGTTGGGGTATGTTGATATGATTTACATTTCATCCAGAAGTTACAGCATGCCTGTTATGCACACAGAGAGAGAAAGAGAGAGCAACAGATAGACAGAAAGAAAACATCACAGCTTAGCTCCTCTCTCCCATGGGCAAAGCACCTAGGAAATGAATGCGTGTTTATAAACCAAAAACATTCCCGAACCTTTTGTACAGCATTTAATCAGGTAAACTGCTCCTTTGACAAATCTGCGAATGACCAGGGAAAAAGACTTCATCTAACCCACAGGTCTCAGTGCACAGATCTCCTTTGGACAGAGTTTTTGGAATGATATTTTTGCCAAACATGGTCTGTATTTAACCTTTGCAAATGTCTATATATGGTCTGTAAGCATTTTTGCAACTACTGTGTTGCAAAATCAATCTAGCAGTCTAATCCAGAACAGGTGTCCTATGAATGTCTTTGCAAGATTAACATAGAGAGCATAGCCTTATGGACTATTTTAGTAACTACGATTAGCATTAAGAAGCAAATCCCCCTCCATATTCATGGTGTGAAAGGATCCCATTTCAGCACATGTGCTGTTCCCCCACAGAAGAAAGAAGATGGGATATGGGGTCAGGCTGAAGTGGCAAGGCTAAACTGGAGATGGAAGGATCAATGTGTGCAGGAGTAGGAGGAGGCAGCAGTCAGCAGAAAAATATCTTCAACTTCATAAATTCTCCATTTAACATACCTCAGTAAAGCTCCATGTGGAACACAGAGGCCAATACCCAGTAATCAAGAAATGTCATAGGCATTGCATAGACTCTAAATGAGCTGTTTTAATTTCTTGGCCTTGACAGATTTTTTTATTTCCTAAAAATTAATACTAAAATAGCCTAAAACAGTCTCATAATGAAAAACAGAAATAAAATATCACTGCATTAAGAATAGTTTAGAAGTCTCTTTTCTGTGTAAATGTAGACAGGCATTTAAAACATTTTTCTTGACTTAAAATCTTACAAGTTTTAATCTGAGACAAATCAGTTTTCAAATATCTAAAATTATTAACATTAACAAGGTTAAAATAATAACAGCTACAGTAAGTGTTAGTAATGAATTATAGGTGTTCTGCATTTTCAAGCATATTTTTATCATTTGGTTTGTATTAAAAGGTATGTTCCTCCAAAAGGTTTTCTTGATAAACTTATTCTGTAGTTTCAGGCAACATATACCATTTTTGCTCACATATTTTCCCTGGAGATTTAACCTAAATATTTAATACAATTAAACTTCATTTAGCAGCAGACAGACATTTCCCAAATGCTCATCTCTGACTGTGGCCACAATCTGTTCTCATGGGAACTAAATACTGCCATAAACCCCACAGCCTTCCCTCCCCGTGCCAGCTGCAGTTCTTTAGCTTTCCCTTTTCTAACATAAATGTGTGACAGCATAGAAGTGTGTGTCCGTTAAACAATAGTGTTGCTTATATATATAATTTTAAATGAAAAACCTACAGTAGTGGAGTTATCTTTTCTAAGGCATGCCACATTAAAGCCCAACATTTCCAGAGAGTGTTACATATTGCTGAACATTCCTATTACATTCAGAACTACAGTTTATCTTAAAAATGTAAAACCTTTAGTAGTCACACATCTTTACCAGTACTTGGTACAGTTATAAGGGTGTTATATGTTAATTCTACCAAGCTTGGTTTTACCTTACACGCTAAAAGTCAGTTGAAGTCCAATATATTCACTTCTTCCAAATGGCAAAGTATGACTAAGTAATGCCAATACTTCCTCTGAATTAACCGGAAAGACTTTTACAGTTTTGTTGTGGTGGCCTTATATACAAGCAAAATGGAAAATGATAAAGGCGTGGTCCAAAATGCTAGACCTTACACACAATGTATCCATCAGAGCTGAAACACTGGTCTTTCTGGTACAACCACTACTGAAAAAAAAAAAAAAAAAAAAAAAAGAGGAAACAAAGGAAAAGGTGATTACTGACAGGAACGAAGAACACCTCTTTCCAATGCTGCCTCATTCCTCATGAATTAGAGAACCTTTTCAGCTCCATTTGATGTGGTGGGGGCTAGTTAGAAGGGCTGTGAGGTGTCAAATGTGTCAATCTTTATTTCTGCCGATCATTTGATTGCTAGGACTGATATATTACCCTTCTGAAACAGGTAAAGAACATTTAATTCAATTTTACCCCAAATCGGGTATCACAGTACATTTCATTTCTTTAAAAGTAGGTGTTGAATTATCAAAGCTTTATTCTCAACACATAAAAATATAATTCCTCTGGTTTGGTGAATCCTTGTTGCAAAATGCAAACATGAAATGGATAATAAGTTGTCAGAAGATTAACATATTGTCATAAATTCTTAAACCGCATTCAGAAATAATTTCTGATTAATTCAAAATTGGTTGATCAGACCAGATCCTACAGTACTGTACCATTTCCAAATACTTATTATAGAAATAAATTATATTCCAACAGCAAAAAAAAAAAAAATTGGGCCAAATCTTCATTTAAAGTCAAAAGAGCCCTGACAGGGCCTGACAGTGGAACAGTTGTAGCAATTATTAAGAGACTGGTTCTCTTAAAATAACTTCAGGCCTAACTTTACAGTAGTGTTCCATGCCATTTACTATTGTAACCTTGTGTTGCTTTTCAACAGCTTCTCTGGGTCCTATTTGTAATAGTTCATACACTCCTGGTATTTTAAGTTGTTTCAGTCATGGGTTACATCATTCATGATTAAGAACATAGGAACATAAGAACAGATAATGATGACCATGAACAAACGCTAAGAGAACTTTAAGACCAAGGTAAGCAGATACAATACTTCTCTTTTATACTATTCCAGACTGCTGTTTGAGTACTTGGGCTTCCAAAGACAGATGTATATATTATTTTACATATTTACTAACACTCAGTGGATTTATTCCACGTGAAGATCTCTCCCTGAATCCAGTGAAGTCCACATCATCCTTTGACAAGGAGTTCAACAGCTCTGCTATACAGCAGCACGGCAAACATCCTTTTGGAGCTTGTTTTGAACCTGGGTCGTTGATGGTCCCTAATTCTTGTGATACAAAACATACAATAAATAAACAATAAATCTCTCAATCTCTCCATGCCCCATGCATTTGTGAGTCTCTATTACAATATTTCTTAGCTGTCTCTTCTGCAGAATGAGGACTCTCAGCTTAATTAATTGTTCCTTTTATGGAAGTTGTTCCATACTTTTGATTTTCCTTGGTGCCCTTCACTGAATTCTTTGCAGAGGTATTTATTTTGACATAAAGTCACGTTGCGAGAGCTATACCCATGATGTAGATGGACCACGGATTTATCTGAGAGAACAGTCCTGTTACCTTTCATGTTCTCTCTTTCATTGCCATCCCTAACATTTTATTTGCCTTTTTGACCACTACTGAGTGTTACGCTGATGCTTCCATTGCACATTCCCTAAGGTCTTGGGGCAGATGTTAATCTGCTCACCATTTTGCATGTGAAATTATTAATGTTTTCCTTCCCACCTGTGGGAAAGTGCATCACTTACACTTATCAACGCTCAATTTAATTTGACATTTTACTTCCCAGTCGTGCAGTTTTTAAACATTTTTGCAATTCTACATGAGATACCATCTTGAAAAACTTCCTGTTGTCAACAAACTTTGTCAGCTTACTGCTCACTTCTTCCCCACCTTTTTAAGGTTATTTATAAACATATTCAACAGCACAGGTAGAACAACAGCACAGACAGTATCTAACTGTCACAGATATTTAGTTATCACAGATATTCCAGCAGCCACAGTCACTGGAAATTATGGCTCTACTTGCCAAACTTTTTGGCTCTTTCATGTTTCTTCTGCAAGTAGGAAAGAAATACCATTTATATATATATATATTTATATATATGTGACAGAACAAAATAGAATATGGCATGCTTGCTTTATTTCTTAATAATTTCTATCACTGGCTGCATGTTCTTAAACCAGAGAGAGGATATGGATCAGACAGACAGTATTTTAAAGAGAATGGCTGAATAAGGTTTAAAATGCATTTGAATTTCAGAGACAACTGATGTGGTACTCAGCGTACTTGGCTACCATGGAAAGCCCATGATTCATCACTTACATACGATGCCAAAATATTTTTAAAAGTACCTGTGGGGAAAAAAACCAAACGAACAACCAAATAAACCCCACACTTTGTAGAAGCTTATTTCACAGTTTATTTACAGTCAGTGTAGATACAATCAAAGTATTGTTTTGTCTCAATTATTTTGATAAACTATAATTTAAAATTATACTTGGGAATGGTCATTTTTAGTAATTTTCTTATACCAGAGTATTAACTTTACCCTGTCTTGAAATCTTTCATGAACAGATTTAGCAGCCAACTAAGGTGTACTGAAACTGGATGGGGAGTATTTAAGACTATTTATTTTAATTATGCTGGGGGTTTTTTTTCAGGTATTTATTTACAGTTTATGTGTAGCAGCCATGTATCTTGGGAACAGACTATAGAAAGCACAAATCATCATCACAAATGAACCAGATTCATTATTGAGGGACAGAAAATCTCCTTCGAATCAACTCCCATTTTCCCTATCATATATGAGTGAGATATTTTGATAAACACTTACATATTCTGATAATGCTCTCTCTCCATTTTCCTGCTGGAAAGGGGTCTGTGGTATGCCAGGTGGATCAACAACAGCTTGTTTGAGAATGTATACTGTAAGAACTATCTTCTAGCCAGCGAGTGGAACTGATAAAGGAAAACCGAACGTGCAGGAAATTCAGAATTGCAGCATTTAGTGTGAACTCCATCAAGGGCTAATAAACATGGGCATATCAGGCCATGGAGGAAGAGCAAGACTGATATTAGCAAGATCCAAGAAGTGCAAGGGGCGGGTCAGTCAAGGGGGAAGTAATCAAAACTTCCTTCTCTTTTCTCTGTAAGTGCCTCCTCAAAGGAAGTGCTTTGAAAATGTGAAAAGTGTATAAAAAACAGAAGACATCTTTTTACGTGGTGACTGAGCCACGCTGCACAAAACAATGTGAAGTTGCAACTGAGCTTCACAGAGACTTTGGATCCTGCAACATCTGGGTAACTGTGTAGGTGTCAGCAGAGGAGCAGGATGATGGCAATAGCACCTGCAGTTGCAATGTGGTACTGGATGCTGCTGTAAAGTTCTGGGGCTTTTCAGTGCAGAGAGATAATGTGGGTGGGGGAAAAAAGAAAAAAAAAAGAAGGGAAGAAAACTTATCTGATGCTTTTTTCCTATTTGAGTAATGAAGAACAGTACAGCGAAGGTCGTGATGTTATAAGGAGCAAATGTTTAGTTATTATAATCTATCAGGGATGTATAAATGTGTGACAGAAAGAGAGAGTGACTGCTTAATTAAATGCCTTAATTTATTTGACTTTTAAAAAGTCTTTGATGAGGTCATGCTAAAAGTGACAGTGAGCAGGAGAAGACCTTTAGCTCTTCAGAACTGCAAACTGGTCTGATTGTTTTCAATAATGTAAGGGATTTAGAAGCCGGCATCACTGGGTATTTTAGTTTTTAAATCAATGGATGATGACAGCATTTGACAAAATAGTGATGTATCTTATCAGTTTCCCTCCTGGGAGTGGGGAGTAAAAATACACAGCCAGACTCTTCTCAGTGGTGCCCAGTGATAGGACAAGAGGCAATAGGCACAAATTGAAACATTTTAAAATTGAAACAATTTAAAAAAACCAAACACAAAAGAGGCAATAGGCACAAATTGAAACATTCATTTTAAAAAAACCAAA
Source organism: Charadrius vociferus (assembly GCF_000708025.1). Taxonomy (NCBI): domain Eukaryota; kingdom Metazoa; phylum Chordata; class Aves; order Charadriiformes; family Charadriidae; genus Charadrius; species Charadrius vociferus. Next base: position 1,929 of record NW_009649228.1, on the reverse strand, counting down.
CACAATTAACAAATCATTTGAGCATTGGAAAAAGACTTTATCCCTGTGAAGGTGGTTGAACACTGGAACAGCTTGGCCAGAATTTGCAATTTGGGACCAAAAGACAGTGTGGAGACTAATGCTGTTATGCTATCGGTGTTGTCAACTAGGCCTAACTTATGCTAACTGCTACACCAGAGAAGTTGTGGCATCTCAGTCTTCAGAGATACTCAAAACCTGACTGGACGGTCTTGATCACCCTGTGCCAGCTGACCATGCTCTGAACAGAAGTTAGATTAGGCAATCTCCAGACATCCCTTCCTACCTCAGTGATGCTGGGATTCTGGGAAAGTTTTCACTATATTGGAGAAAAACATTATTAACATGTAAAGCAATGTCATTTTTTGTCTTAAGAGATTTGCTGATATGTAAATATGATATACTGATTGTAAATATGGTCTCCTGCTAGCCTTGTCTGCTGTCTTCTCTCATGGTCATTCAGATTGTACAGACACATACAGAAACAATGCTGCGATCATTCTGTCTGCAGAACCAATATAAAAATGAGATGTGCATCTCAACCTAATGACTAAAAGGGAACTTGTTTAGGTAATGTCTCAGGACGCATTGATTTTTTGTGTGTTGATATAAACCTTGGGTGATCAATGGTACAGCTGGTTGCAGGAAATGAATGACTAATCTCCAGACCTAAAATAATCTCAGTCCAATGAGGACAAGGTATAACTACAAGGACACCATTGTGCACTTTGTCAAAGAGGAATTATCAAGATTATCAAGATGAGTGAGGAAATCAGAATGATCATAATGGGGTGGGAGGGAGGCAGAGGGGAAGGCACAAATCCCTCTCTATATAGCAGAAAACTATCCTTAGGAGCAGAGGAGAGTATGACATAAGTGTACATGTCTACATTGCCTGCTGAGGACAAGCCTGGGCTAGGTCCAGGTCCAGGTGTGCTCAGGTTATGTCCTCAGGAGCACATGCAGAAATAATCATGAGGACTGCTCTTCTGCCAAGTTATCACTGCCTGGTTGCTCACAAGCAGTCATCAGTCTGTCCAAGAGAGAGGTTACATGGCAGTCAGGCAGGAGGAGACTAAGGAGGGTATGATGGAATGTTCCATGCTTTTAATTGCTCCAAACCAATTTTCCAGGATGACAGAGGAAGGCTGTTAATGGGCTGATATGCCTGTTTCTGATGTCCATATTTTAAAATGCTTAAGACAAATTGAAGAGGGTAGACAAAGACATTCAAGATTGATTTGGAATGTGAAAAAAGATGCATTATAATGAGAGATTAATGAAGTTCAGTCCATTTTGTTTGATCAAACAGATGTAATGGAGATGAAGTATAGCTTCTCTGACTTTTTTTTTCTCAGTTGGTGGCTCCTAAATCTATAAAAAAAGGTGTAGTAATAACAAGGGACTTGAAAATGCAGTTTAAAAAAGTGAGAAGAGAAACATTTTTAATGTGACTGTAATGAACATATAGCAGTAGAATCAGCAGAATAATTGACCTGAAAATATGATGAATTCCATGTCACTAGGACATCTAACTATGCTGCTAGTCCTAGTAAGCAATGCAGGCTCTGTCTTTAGCATATGGGGGAGAAATATTAATTTCAGGAGTGTAATTTATGTCATTATAATATATACATACGAGAAAATGGGGAGGAGAAAAGAATCCTAGGTTAAAATTCAACCTTGAATTTAGATTGCTAAATCTGGGAGAGATAAATTGGCCCTTGTCAACTTGAAAGTTATATATTCAGCATAGTATCAAGGGAATCAGTAATTTCTAGGTAAGTTCTACGACCTGTATTAAACAGCAAGTTGCACTTGATCGTACTTTTAATGAATGTCTGGTCTGATAAAATCTTAAAAAACTCCTAAGTGCGCTCCAGAGACATGCCCCAATAGTAGATTTTTGAA
>NW_009649227.1:0-1267 GCF_000708025.1 Charadrius vociferus | reverse complement strand
TCCTGTCAGGTCGTCAGAATATCCAACCCTGAACTGAGGGCCCACGTTGGGCACCATTTGTTGACGCAGAAGCTCGGACAAATACACAACGACCAATATGATCAGGGTAAATGCCACTTTATTGCACAGATAGCTCAGCTATTATAGACAGTTCTCTCCCGCGCCACGTGACACTCAAGCAGCAATTGGTTACATGCATAGTTCACGCGAGCATCCTTATGATTGGCTAGCCCTAGCTGTCCACGCGCACAGTTATCTTCTTTTATGTTTTGCTCAAAATCCCACTTATTGGTACATTCAGCAACAGTTATTTCCTCCCTCTACATAACTCAGCTGTTCACAAAACACCATTCGACCTTCTACATTCCTTGAAGTTTACACTGTCATCAACAAGTCCTCAGTGCTTGGGGTGCTCACAGGGTGACCGTTGATCTCTAAAAATTCTCCCACAACTCCAGACATTACCTGCTTTAAAAAACAGAAAAGGAAGACAGAAAAAGATTTTAAGTGCAAATTGTACCAATTTTTTTCCACTACATGATAACATAATATTTTATATTTGTACTGTTTAAAATATTGGAAGGATTTTACGATGTAGATTATGTGAAAATCCATTTTAGGGTAACTCTCAAGAAACCATCTGATTATGCAATATTGCACTTCATTAAGCAGCACACATTTAACATGTACATTGCTGTATTTCATCTATATGCAGAGAAGTATTTACATATGTGCATTAGGGTGGCCTAACCACAGCATCTGACTTGACTCAAGTTTACAGTAATCAACTTAAACTTCCTTCATATTTAACAGAAAGAACAGATATCTCTAAAGGAAGACTTATGAAGGGGAAATTCTAATTGTAACTGCTCAGCAGTGGTAATTTGTGACCGAGGAATGATCTGGCATGGAGGGCAAGGAGGCCCAACTGTAAGAAGGGGTTAAACTGGCTGGAAGTAGGAATGCCAGAAACTGTAAACTCCTTGCAAGGGAGTGAAATTTCCCTGGGTGATGAGATAAGAAACAGCCTCAGCATTGTCTTGTAGCCATCCAGGAATGGGAGCCATCAGGGGCCACCTTTGGGCTGCAGAGCTGGGCTGGGGGATGGACCCAAGGCTAGGCTGAGGTGCCCTATGGAACCACTCTTGGGATTGGTGCTAGTGCAAGTGTATATAAGGAATCTCCTTGTGACACATCTTTGCAGACTCTGTGTAGAACTGCTTATTGTTGTGAGAAACAGACTCACTATATTGAATTTCAGTCGGGG
>NW_009649226.1:0-219 GCF_000708025.1 Charadrius vociferus | reverse complement strand
AAACTGGATCCAGCACTTTGGATAGATGAGCTACTGGTCGTTTTTGCACCCCCCCTCCCCCATATTTGGGCCAACACCCCATAAGCTATACCATTCTCAACATTCACATACAGGTGGAATGGTTTTTCCAAGGAGGGAAGGGACAGCACAGGCGCCTATATTAGTTTTTCTAAAACTTTTGATCCATAGCCCACAGTATCCAAGAAGACCTAAGAACTT
>NW_009649225.1:16788-18876 GCF_000708025.1 Charadrius vociferus | reverse complement strand
TGACATCATGGCCTTCTGCTAGCTTACAGTCAGATGTCACCCAAACACGAAGGTCTCCCTCCCTCTGTTGCTGTTCTTTTGTTCTTAGGCAGGAGAGTCGGCCTGTTTCTTTCCATTCTTGTCTGGGGAATGCAGGCTGGACAAACCCATGAATTCAAAAAAGTTCCTTGGTGGTGCTGACACTGGTGGCATGCAATTACTGAAGTGCAGCATTATTTTTCCAGTTAAATGTGAGCCAAAAATGCCACTGGTTTTCATTCCTCTTTGCCTGCTGTCAGATTTTACAGAAAGCTGATGATGTGCAAAAGCAATCACAGATGCTCAGAGAAGGAATAGCATGTGTGAGAACTGTACATTTTTACTTGTGACTGTGTAACCTTTCAACTACACACTCCAAGGCTGCAGTAGCATTGTTTCTACTCCTGTAGTTCTCATGCTGTTGTCATCCTGGCCTTGCACCTGTGAATGCTGAGATATTGTTATGTCTGTTATGGCAGTTTCTCATGGGAAAGAATTGCCACCAGAATGAGAATCACTCTGTGAGAAACGCTCGCTCACGGATAAAAATATAGAGAGGACAAAGTCTTCGAAGCAAAGATAAAAGTTTATTCCGGATCAACATAAACGAGTCAGCTGAGTCGGGTGCCTCTCAAAAAGAGCACACCTAGTTAAAAAATTTCCAGTATTTATGTCCTGTCCCCTTTTCCCATTGGTCAGGTACTTCAGGGCGCACATTCTTTCACGACCAGTTAGCCTATCGTAAGCTAGTTCTCCTTTTAAGGAGTTGTTTTTCTCTTGTGCTGTTGACACACAAAATGGCTGTTCTAAAGGGCAGGTCATAACCCTGCCCATGCCGTCGACACACAAAATGGCTGAAGCAAAACAATTCCTGAGTTCTATCTCTCACAATCCACCCCCTTTCACTTATTACATTTTTGCTGAAGCCCATACATAGTCTCTTCATCTTGTCCTTCCTTCTTTTGATTTCTCTTCAACACCTTGATCTTCCGAGTTGCTATATTCTGCCATGTGCAGCTGGTTACCTGCATTCCTTAAAAGCCTTCTTCTATTAACTCTATAACCCAGCAAATGCACATATAATCCCCAGCAAATGCACATATAAGCATATACCCATGCATTCCTTCTAACCTTATAAAACATGGCATTTCTAGCCTGTTCTGGTAGATGCCGTTTATCGTCCACATTCGTTGTGCTGCTAACAATTCTAACGTCGATACTCCAGCTATTACCCTGTGCTCATATTGCCAGCCCATAAGTCTCTATAATACGCTGAGGGGACCACTCATCCTCACCCCTGAGTTTTCCCTATGTGAACTCCCAGCCCAGCTACCTGTGCTTCAGACAACAAGAAGGGCATTATGTACCAATTTTGGTGAAAACCTTCGATATGCATTCTGTTCACATGGTCCTTTCCTTTTCTCATCCCCTTTCGGTTCGTCATTCTGGGCTCCCACATACCCAACAATTACTTAGTTGTTTTCCTCCCTAAGGCTACAAATTGATTATCTTTTTGGTTGAGGGATCATTACAAGGCTCATCAATACAAAGGCTCGGAGTCCACTAAGGTCTGGTACAGTTCTTTCCCCCATCCCTCAATGCCTACTGGGTTGCTGCCAGCAGCAGAGGTACAGATGGCAAATAAAGAAGTTGATCCAGTCTTGCCCTTAGCTTGATTCTTGTTACAGAGCCTCCCCTCTCATGCACAATAAATAACAGAAATCCATTTCTAGTTCTTCCACAGATCTCTACCAGTACCCTTGACAATACCAGGAATATTTATTCCCAGTGTCCCATTTTCCACTTCTATTACAATCTTTACTCCCTAGAACTAGAATCTCTCACCATTTACATATACAACGAGTATAAATACCGCTTAAAATTTCTCTCAGAATGACGTGTTACTTTGCAAAGGTTTCATTTAAGGGCTTACTTCTTTGGGCTACAGTCCGTTCTCCAGGAGGTGGAACTACTGTCCCTTTTAACACGCACCCACTTTCTTCTTCAATTCTTATGGCTGCTTCCATTGTCAGAAGTACCAGAAAAGGTCCTTTTCATTTCTGGGTTAGA
>NW_009649225.1:12644-14743 GCF_000708025.1 Charadrius vociferus | reverse complement strand
CGTACAGGTCCCTCCCCTTCTTCTATGCTATCTTCCCCTTCCTCCCCATTTTCCTGGGTCTCAGCCCTGGGGTTATATGGAGGTGCTAAATAATCTAAAGGCTCCCATTTTTCCTCCTTTCTTCTTTTCCTCAAAACCTTTTTGCTATTAATAGAGGGTGCAACCTTCTCCAGCATAAAGCATATCCACACTCTTCTTGACTCACAGGCTCCTTATTATTCACGTATAAATTCAGAGCCTGACAAAGCTAGTCTTCCATCGACCCGAGTTTTGGCCAATATAATGGGTCAGATCTAATTGGTTCTTTTAACCCATTCAAACATACAATATTGTATCATCTTTTTCTTATCTTTTCCCTGGGTGCAACCCTGCCCCCAATTCCCGAGCATCACCCCTAAAGGACTGTCTGGTGAAATGCTCTAACCCGGATCCTCGGATCCCTTTTACTAGGCCTATTTCCCATTATCTCAGTTTCCCGTGGGACTCTGTTCACCAAGAACCCTTTCACTCTGCCCCCTGGTGCTCCTTCTCCTCGCGGAGCAGAGCAGCCTACGTGGCTCCCCTTTACCTGTCCCTCTCCTCGCGGAGAAGCCGAACCACGCAGATCCCACCCACATGGAGCCTGTTAACCGGTCCCTCTTCTTTACGGAGAAACCGAACCGCGCACTGAAACTCCCTGTTCTGCACTGACGGGTGGGGAGGGGAGAGAAAGACGGTGCAGGGATCTTTCTGGATCTCAATAAGAAAGCCCTGACAACAAATGGCTTAATAAAATGGCTGTTTTAATAAGACAGATTAAGAAGAGTAATATGGATAGCAAGTAAATCTTATGTCCCTTCAGATGCTGAGAACCCCGTGTTTGTGCAGTATCAGACAGAGCCTGGAAGGCTTTCCCATGGCATGTTGTACAGATTCTGTCCATGGAGGGAAGGTCCTCCTTTTTGGTCAGTCCAGCTGTTATATAATTTTCTTACAAGAAAACAACTCTATTCATAAAGGAACTTCTTGTTGCAATTTTAGGTAAGGGCAGGGACACACAGGTGGCGTAATCGCTGGCACCCAGTGGGAGCTGACTGCAGGTTCCTCTGTTAAAATGAGCTGGCTAAGTTTATCTTGCGGCCAAGGGATTTGTGCAACGCAACACAGCCCCGAAGGCAACGCTGTATGTGCAGCACAGTACAGGCCTGGGCCTACCCCGGTTAACAGTTATGTGGATCATTAACTCCACAATGTACAGCGTTTTTCCGGGAAGGATCACTACACCACCCCCAATCCCTTCGTTGTAGCTTTTGGTTTACATGGGGGAGGAAGACTTACTGAATAATAAGATAGATAACAGTCATTCAAATAGCTGTTAAGTGTTAAGGATGTTATGAAAAGGAGAGAGATGCAGAGAAGGGGCAGAGACAGATAGAAAGGAGAGAGAGAGAAAGGAGAGACAGAGTCACGGAAGACATGGAAAAAGACAGAGAGACACAGAGAGCCAGAGACCAAGAGAGAGCAACAGAGGGGGGCAGAGAGAGAGAAGGGGAGAGGGAAAGGAGAGAGAGAAAGGTAAGCCACACAGGAGAATGGAACCATGAGAAAGAGAGAGGCAGAGAAAGAGAGGCAGCTACAGAAAGAGAGAAACAGACAGAAACAGACAGGACAGAGAGAGGTGGTGGTGGGGAGATACAGGGAAAGCAAGAGAAACCTAGAGAGAGATGAGAGAGAGACACAGAAAGGAAAAGAGGCAGAGAGAGCAAGACAGATGAGAAAGAGAGGGAGAAACAGAGAGAGGCAGAGAAGCAGAAAGGCAGAGAAGAGGCAGGAAGAGAGGGAGAGAGGCAGAGAGAGAAGCAGAGAGAGAAGCAGGCAGGCAGCAAGAGAGGCAGAGTGGCAGACAGGCAGAGAGGAAGAGACAGAGAGGCCGTGGGGCAGAGAGGCAGGGAGGGAGAGAAAGAGGTAGACAGGGAGAGAGGAAAGCAGGCAGAGAGGCAGAGGGAGAGGGAGAGACAGGAAGAGAGTCCGAAAGGCAGGCCAGCACAAAGAGAGGCAGACTGGCAGACAGGCAGAGAAAGACATGCAGGGAGAGAGAGAGGCAGGCAGGGAAAAGGAGA
>NW_009649225.1:10759-12286 GCF_000708025.1 Charadrius vociferus | reverse complement strand
CAGTACAAGCTGCCCCGGTAACCAGGAGGAAGAAGAAGAAGTCAACTCCTTCCCCTGCTCCTTATGAAAAAGAGAAGCTCACGCCAGATAGCTTGGGAGAGAGTTCTGAGGAAGATCCAGGGGAAGGCCCTTCTAGAGCAGATCAAGGAGAGGGTCCTTCAAGACCGGACCAAGGAAAGAGACCTTTTAAAACAGACAAAGGCGAGAGTCCTTCTAGAGCAGATCCTGGAGAGGGTCCTTCTCAAGCAGCCTCACCAGAGGAGGACTCAGATGTAGAGGTAGTTGTTAAATCCTTCTCTATGAAAGATCTGAGAAATATTAGGAAGGACTTTAGTCGTCATGAAGGTGAAACACTTATCTCCTGGTTGCTCCGATGCTGGGATAGTGGGGCAGATACCATAGACTTAGATGGCAGAGAAGCTAGGCAATTGGGAAACCTGACCAAGGATGGAGGTATCGATAAAGGGACTGGGAGAAAGACAAACACTCTCAGTCTCTGGAGGTGACTGGTGTCAGCCAAAAGGCGTAGGTATCCCTTTAAGGATGGTATCGAATGCCGTCCAAGCAAATGGACCAACATGGAAAAAGGTATTGAGTACCTGAGAGAATTGGCTGTGCGAAAGGTGATTTACGGTGACTGGCGAGTGATTGTAGACCCTGATGAAATGCCATGCAAATGATCTATGCTGAAAAAGTTTGTACAAAGTGCACCATCAACATATTCCCACACATTGTCAACAATAGTCTGGGGAGGACCTGATGCCGACACACCAACTGTAAATGAAGTGGTTAACAAGGTACGACAGTATGAAGACAGTCTCTCTCGTCCCTTCACCGTGGCAGCTGTGGAAAAGCTGGCTGAAAAAAACGAGAAAATGGCTGTGAACACTGAGAAAATTATTGAGAAAATTGAGCAAATGCCCAAGAAAATAGTTGAGCAAACCGATAAACTGTTTGAGAAACTAACCAAGGTGGAGGAAAGATCCCATTCTTCCCCTACACAGACCCACCTTGCATCTGCCAAGAAAAAACGCCTTCCGACTCAAGAGAAATCAAACCTGATCTGAGATTTCCTGTGGTTTTGCCTATGTGAATATGGAGAGGACACGAGGAAGTGGGATGGAGAACCTATCTCAGCCCTACAGGCGCAGGAGCTTGAGTTGCAAAATAAAGCAGATAAAAGAAAGAATTCTTATAGGAGGAAGGCTGCTCCAACCTACAGTGGGCGATCCTTTGGTCTAGGTAGGAACCAATCTGCTAATCGTAGGTACTATGCTCAAGATTAGAGGTGCCCTGCCTCCAGCCAGGAGGAGGAGAGGGACAACCAAATTTATTGGACTGTGTGGATTTGATGGCCTGGCACGTTAGAGCCACAAAAGTATAAAGCCCTGGTGGACACTGGTGCCCAGTGCACCCTATTGCCATCGAATCATAAAGGGACAGAATCTGTTACTATTTCTGGAGTGACAGACGGATCTCAAGAACTGACTGTATTAGAGGCTGAAGTGAGCCTAACTGGGAATAAAT
>NW_009649225.1:4102-10092 GCF_000708025.1 Charadrius vociferus | reverse complement strand
GTGCAGGCCACAGTTTGCTTTCACCTGGAGGGGTGTCCAGTACACCTGGAATCGACTGCCCCAGGGGTGGAAACACAGCCCTACTGTTTGCCGTGGACTGATCCAGACCACACTGGAGAAGGGTGGAGCTCCAGAACACCTGCAATACATCGATGACATCATTGTGTGGGGTCATACAGAAGAAGAAGTTTTCAAGAAAGGTAAGAAAATAATTAAAATTCTTCTGAAAGCAGGTTTTGCTATAAAAAAAGGTAAAGTCAAGGGACCTGCACAAGAGATCCAGTTTTTGGGAATTAAGTGGCAAGATGGCCGTTGCCAGATCCCAATGGACATGATTAACAAAATAACATCTAAGACCCTACCAACTAACAAAAAGGAAACACAAGCCTTTTTAGGTGTTTATTCCAGGTTATAGTCGGATTGTAAAAAGTCTCTATGAAGTGACTCGAAAGAAAAATGAGTTTATGTGGGGCCCTGAGCAACAACAAGCCTTTGAGCAAATTAAACGAGAGATTGTGCATGCAGTAGCCCTTGGACCAGTCTGAACAGGACGGGACATTAAAAATGTGCTCTACACCGCAGCAGGGGACAATGGCCCTACCTGGAGCCTCTGGTAGAAAGCACCAGGGGAGACTCGAGGTCGACCCCTTGGATTCTGGAGTCGAGGATATAAAGGCTCCAAGGCCAACTATACTCCAAATGAAAAAGAAATCTTGGCAGCATAGGAAGGAGTTAGAGCTGCTTCAAAGGTAATTAGTACCGAAACACAGCTCCTCCTGGCGCCCCGATTACCAGTACTGGGCTGGATGTTCAAGGGTAAAGTTCCTTCTACTCATCATGCCACTGATGCTACCTGGAGTAAGCTGGTTGCCCTAATCACACAGCGAGCTCGAATAGGAAACCCAAATAATCCAGGAATCATAGAAGTGATCACAAATTGGCCCAAAGGCAAAGATTTTGGAATGCCACCAGAGGAGGTGGTGACACATGCTGAGGAAGCTCCACCATATAATGAACTCTCAGGAAAGGGTATTTCAAGGACTTAAAATGGTACTGGTGGGCTTTTGGCATAGCTGCCTTAGAGATGGAGGAAATTAAACAGCTGCTACCTTGCCTGGTGTCTCAGAGGACCCTTCTATTGTGGAGTTGTTGAGGGTCGAAGAACAACAGGTGCTGATCGCTACCACAATGGTGCATTGGCGGCAGTATCGCACTAACCGAGGCTCTCTGATTCCCATCCATAAGGTGATACGTCAACTAGAGACTCAAGGAGTGAGGATGTGTGGAGCCTCTGGGCCAGTCACAACAGGATGCTTTTGCCACTCATTCCTAGTCAGGCTCACTTCAGCTTCCAATACAGTCAACTCCTGGGATCCCCCTGTCACTCCAGAAATACAGGTGGGTTCTGCCCCTCTATAGCTTGATGGTATTAGGATACAATGCGCACCAGTGTCCACTAAAGCCTTATACTCCTGTGGCTCAGATGTGCCAGGCCATCGAATCCACACAGTCCAATTAACCCGGTTGTCCCTTTCCCCCACCTGGCTGGGGGCAGGGCCCCTCTAATCCTGATCATAGTGTCCGTTATGCACTTGTTGCAGTAATGACTTGGAAGTCCCTTCAAGACAATCAGAAGTAAGATCAGGCCTCCTACTCTTTCTGGGAAACTGGAGGGACACTTTTCCTGGAGGGATCCCCTTTTGTGATTGTTCTTCCTTGCAACTCATGTACCTGTGCCTGTAGGATCGAGGTAGGTTGTCCATCCCACTTCCTCATGTCCTCTCTGTGGTCACGCAGGTAAAACCACATGTTGCCTCATGGTGTATACCCTCTATGTTCTCTTTATTGAGTAGAGAAACGCCTGCTCCTAATAGCTGAGATGCTGGTCCGTACAGGTGGGGAATAGGAAATATTCTCTTCAAGTTGCTGGAACTTCCAGGACAGTTTGTCCAGAGACGAGATGAGGAGGGAAGAGAGACTTTCTTCGTATTGCCGGAAGTGGCCATCCACCTCATCCACCATTGGTCCCCTTTCGCCTTTCCATTCCATCATTGCCAAGGAGTTTCCATACGACGATGGTGCACTCTGTACAATCTTCCGCCACATCGTCCTTGTGCATTGGACTTCATCAGGATCTGTGGGTAACTGTGCATTGTCTGGGTCATAATAAATCATCTCCCGTACAGCTAATTCCCTCAGGTACTGGATACCTTTTTCTATGGTGGTCCACTTGCTTGGACGACATACAATATCTTTATTGAAGGGATACCTTTCCCTCACACCTGACAGGAGTCGCCTCCAGAGGCTGAAGGCTTGTGTCTTTTTCTCAATTGCCTTGTCAATGCCCCCCTCCCTAGACATGGATCCCAGCTGCTTGGCTTCCCTGCCCTCTAATTCCAAGCTACTGGCCCCGTTATCCCAGCATCGGAGCAGCCTGGTAACAATGTTCTTGCCTGGACGACAACTGACAACTTGCGCCCAGTGATAGGACGAGGGGTAATGGGCATAAACTTGAACATAGGAAGTTCCATCTTAACATGAGAAGGAACTTCTTTTCTTTGAGGGTAGTGGAGCACTGGAACGGGCTGCCCAGAGAGGTGGTGCCCTTCCAACCCTAACCATTCTGTGAATTCTGTGAATTCTGTGAAATCTTTTCGTTTTTCTTGCAGCTCACTCAGGGATAGGGATTGGGTGATTATCTCTGGTTCTGTCTCTTCCTCACATTCTCATGGTGCCCCTGTCATCGTCATCCCTTACTAAGCAAACTGACTTCTTGGTGTATTTATTCTTCTATATAGGAGCAACTGACACCAGCATGAGTTGGTTTTCTGGTTCAGTTGCGGTGGTTGTCACTGGGGTTTGAGTAGCCGCAGTGCTTGCCACTGACCGGGGTTGGAGTAGCCGCAGTGCCTATCTGCCTGCTTTCCCCTGAGGATGATGCATAATATCGAGCAGTGTTTGGTAGATACTGGCCAGGGCCCAGCACAGTGCGGTAAGTTGTGCCTCTCTGGAGTAGCCACAGCGTTTTCCTTTCAAATATTCTATCACTTTATTATGGTCCTGTAGTTGTTTAGGGGTGAAGTCCCAAACCATTGGAGGTGAGAAGTTCTCTAGATACCTGCCCATATTGTCCCACATGCCATGCCACCGATGACTATCCAGCCTCGGGGCAGATCTCTGGGTGGTAGTCTTAAATAGTTATTTGACCATAAACGAGAGCTGACACACATTCAGGAGGCATAGCAATAGGAACATGATGGTTTGAGCATCCCAAGGATATTTGAAATTCTCAAAAGCTGGCCCAAAGGAGAAAAGGGAGGCAAAAGAGCTAGGGAAAGTATCTCCCCCTGTTTCCTCCATAGATTGGGTGTGGTTATTAATAAATTCCAAGAGACGGTGCCCAAGGCATGGGCAGGACAGCAATGCTGCATAAACACCCCGACATAACTGCCTGAACAGTAGTGTTATCATATCATAAGTTGATATTACACAGTACAGCAAAATGATAACCCTGATCCCTCTCCCAGAGGTGATAAACAGCATCACAGGGAGTACATAGAGCATATAAGAATTTACATAACACAGCCATGCAAACAAACAAAGCAACATTGTGACCAATGACTATTTAACTAATATAAGAAATGCATACAACAAATTTGTTTTAACACGCTCTGATCGGATCTGTCTTTATTTCAATCCTTGTTGCCCCATGTTGGGCGCCAAAAAGGACTGTCGTGATTTAGCTCCAGCTGGCAACAAAGGACCATATGGCCGCTCACTCACCCTCCCACTGCTGTGGAATGGGGGAAAGAATTGTGGAATAACTGCTTGAGGTGACTTAAAAATTAAACTTATATTCATATTTTAAGGAAAGGTACAACATCAAAGAAATGCTGGTATACATTCCACAGAGGTTCCCTAGGCAACCTTAGATGTTGGTAACACCAGGGGAGCCTAATGTGCTGACTCTAAGAGAAACTGCATGGGGGATGGAGAGGAGTGGAGGCACTGCGGCCAAGCTCTGTGATAAGATGGGAGCTTGAAGGTCTTATGGAACTGATAAGCTGCCTAATTGCTACCCTGGGCCAACGATCTGTCATTTTTTATGAAATACTATCCTTTGGGTGAACTTTGCTCATTATAATCTCATTATAACACGAAAACACTCCATCCCAAAAGCTACCGGCCTCCAAGATGCAACCACCCCTCACAGAGCCTGTGCTCTGAATTTTTCCTGGTCTATACCTTTAAAAGTGAAGCAAGAAAATTTTACACCAATCATAACAAAAGTATGTATGACTAGAGTCCCTCAAGGTCCACCTGAAAGGTAAAAAATAGTATAAAAATAACTTAAGAAAGGAGGGATGTCAGGGAAGATACCATCGCGGTCAGGAAGATACCATCACTGACCACCCCTGAGTTCTGCGATCAGTTGATGGGCTGAGCCTCTCTTCCCCCCCATAAGGACACTTGTGGTTAAGGTTTCAATACTTGGTTATACCAAGTGCTTCCCCGGGAAACTTAGAAATCTCTGTAGAGCTGCTTTATGACTTAACGCATTTGTAGCCAGGATGTATTACTAACATCCTTAGTATTTGCATGTGCTTTGCAGACAGTAACTTTATCACCGGCAATGCAAAAGAACTTGTGCATCTGTTGCTTCAATAAACTACACTTTCCATTAATCTAGCTGTGAGAGTTCTCATTGAATGTGACCAAATTCCTTAAGTGTGGCCATGCTAATTCATGGAACACAACTAGACTGAAGGTGTATGGTGTTATTAGCGCATCTGTAATCATGATAGTTCAATATACTGAGCGTGACCAGACTTCTAACACCGAACTGGGCATCACTCAGAATCTAAGCCTATCTGCCTCCAGCCCCTCTGATATCTGAGGACAAGCTGGAATGCAAGGGGGTTTATTTTCTTCCAAATTACTTTGCCCTTTAATGCAACAGCTTCTACAGTTCTTCAAGATTCGTCTGTAAGTTTTATTATGGAATTTCTGAGATCATCCCATTTCTGTACCCATTGTAATGGTACAGAACATTTTGCTCTTGTGATTCCACATTTTCCAGGGTACAGTGTAAAATAATATTTATTTCAAATCTAGAATGTCTTAATTCAATATAGGCAATATCTTCATTTAGAAAAGGGAAAATGCATAACTCAAAAGTACAAGTACTTGAAGAAAATACACTGAAACTCAATTTGACACTCTAAATTTAAGCAGTCTTAATCAGTTGTCTACTTCCTAATACCTAATAATTAGTGAGTCTACATAAAATAATTTCAGAAATTGCTTTATTTTGAACTCAGAACCATAACAGTACTCCTTGTAAATGTTGGTTTTCCTTTTATACTGTCACAACAGTACATACAATACCATCAGCTTTCTATTTTGGGGTCCCAGTACAAGATGCATGCTTCCAGCATTTCTATTTATTGCAGTATCAGATTCTTGAACTTCTATTAATCTTCAGTCCTTTACTGAAAAACATATTGCTGTTTCTTGCTTAGATTTTGCTTTTTATAATCTGCCTGAAGAAAATACTAAATGGACGCTCCTCGACTCTGCTTTCTCATGTTTTCTTTTCATATGGACTTGTCAGACAGTTCTTGAGACCTCAGTGCAATTTTGAACAATGGTCTTTATTAAATTTTAGAAAAGCATATACCATAACCAGAATCTGCGTTGACAGAAATACAGACAAAAGTGCAGTAGAAAAAAAAGATCACATTAGCAGACAGTGCTGCTGCCTGTTTGCTTTCTTCCTCCTAATTTTGAATGCCTAACCTGGTATTTCCAGATGGATATAGAAGCCTGAATATACTTATTCATGGTAAGCAGTATGACTGATCTTAATTTCAGTATGACAGCTATGCAGATTAAAATCTGTTATTATTTTTTTACATTTAAATTAGCATTAAGCTATTAACAAGAGAAAAACAATAACATACAACACTTTTTTTCTCCCTCACCCCCCC
>NW_009649225.1:0-485 GCF_000708025.1 Charadrius vociferus | reverse complement strand
CAAAAGAACTTGTGCATCTGTTGCTTCAATAAACTACACTTTCCATTAATCTAGCTGTGAGAGTTCTCATTGAATGCGACCCAACTCCTTAAGTGTGGCTGTGCTAGTTCATGGAATGCTGCTAAATTGAAATGTGTATGGTGTTAGTGCATCCGTCATCGTGATAGTTCAATATATTGAACACGACCATACTTCTAACGCCGAATTGGACATCACTCAGAATCTAAGTCTAGCGGCCCCCAGCCCATCTGTTATCTGAGGACAAGCTGGAACGCAAGGGGGTGTATTTTCTGCCAAATTACTTTGCCCTTTAATGCAACAAATATCAGAAGAAAAAGACAAAACTCCAGGGTTGAGATAAAGGCCAAGTACAGGGGAATGATCACTTCTCTAGTCCTGCTCACCACACTATTCCTAATACAGGCCAGGTTGCCATTGGCCTTCTTGGCCACCTGGGCACACTGCTGGCTCATATTCAGCCGGCT
>NW_009649224.1:5173-5928 GCF_000708025.1 Charadrius vociferus | reverse complement strand
TCGGTGCGCTTCGTGGCGGTACTGTAACTGCATCTTTATACCCCTTTATCGGTGCTATTGTTTTGTTTTCAGCTTCCCTTGTGCCGTTCTGTTAAATTTCACTATTTTAATCCACGAGTGTTGCCCTGTCGATTTCTTTTTCCACGGCTGTGGGAGTTGTGCGAGCAACTGTGTGGTTCTTTGTTCCTGGCTGAGGCCAAACCACAACAGTCCGTTTTGGTGCCCAACGTGGGGCTTGAAGGGTTGCAATAATGACAGATCTGACCAGCGCTTGTTAAAACGAATTTCTTGTATACATTTCCCATGTTGGTTAGATAGTTGCCGGTTACAATGTTGCTTCGTTTGTTTGCGTGGCTGTGTTTTGGAAATTCTTATATGCTCTATGTACTCCCTGTGATGCTGTTTGTTATCTCGGGGAGAGGGATCAGGGCTATAATTTTGCTGTCGTGTGCAATATCAGCTTATGATATGATAACATCACTATTGAAGTGGCTTTGTTGGGGTGTCTATGCAGTATTGCTGTCTTGTCCATACCTTGGTTACCATCTCTCAGAAGTTATTAATAATATCACCCAATCTATGGGAGAAACAGGGGGAGATACTTTCCCCAGCTCTTTTGCCTCCCTTTTCTCCTTTGGGCCAGATATGACACCTCTTGAGAATTTCGAATATCTTTGGGATGCTCAAACCAGCATGTTCCTATTGCTATGCCTCCTGAATGTTTTTCAGGTCTTGTTTAGGGTTAAACAACTGTT
>NW_009649224.1:0-1333 GCF_000708025.1 Charadrius vociferus | reverse complement strand
GGGAGACTCGAGTTCGACCCCTGGGGTTCTGGAGTCGGGGATACAGAGGATCCGAAGCCCACTATACCCCAACCGAAAAGGAGATACTGGCAGCATACGAGGGGGTCCTAGCTGATTCGGGAGTGGTCTATGTCTTTCTTGTCTTCTTGAACCCCAAGGCTGAATGCAATTCTCCAGGTGGGGTCTCATGGGTGTGGAGTAGAGGGGAAGGATCACCTCCCTTGACCTGCTGACCGTGCTTCTCTTCATGCAGCCCAGGATGCAATTGACTTTTTGGACTGTAAGTGCACATTGCCAGCTCATGTACAGTTTTTCATCCACCAGTATCCCCAAGTCCTTCTCCGCAGGGCTGCTCTCAATCCACTCATCACCCAGTCTGTATTGATACTGGGGATTGCCCCGATGCAGGTGCAGGAGCTTGCACTTGGCCTTGTTGAACTTCATGAGAGTCGCATTGGCCCATTCCTGAAGCCTGTTCAGGTTCCTCTGAATGGCATCCTTTCCCTCAAGCATATCAATTTCAACACTCAGCTTGATTTTATCTGCAAACTTGCTGAACGTGCACTCAATCCCACTGTCTGTCATTGATGAAGACATTGAATAGTATTGGTCCTAGTACAGACCATTGAGGGATACAACTCATTCTGGCTTCCACTTGGAGATTGAGCTATTGACCGCAACTCTTTGGATGCGACCATCCAGCCAATTCCTTATCCATCTAACAGTCCATCTGTCAAACCCATATCTCTCCAGTTTAGCATCGAGAATGTTGTGGTGGCCTGTATCAATGCTTTACATATGTCCAGGTAGATGACAGCGGTTGCTCTTCCCTTGTCCACTGATCCAGTCTCTCTATTGTAGAAGGCCACCAGATTAGTCAGGCATGATTTGTCCTTGGTGAAGCCATGCTGGCCGTCTCTAATCACCTGCCTGTTTTTCATGTGCCTCGATGTGTCTTCCAAGAAGATCTGTTCCATGATCTTACTGGGCACAGAGGTGAGGTTGACGGGCTGGTAGTTCCCAGGGTCCTCCTTTCTACCCTTTTTAAAAATGGGCGTGATGTTTCCCCTTTTTCCAGTTACTGGAGACTTCGCCTGACTTCCATGTCTTTGGAAATATCATGGAGTGTCTTGGCAACTACATCAGCCATTTCCCTCAAGACTCTGGGATGCATTTCATCAGGCCCCATAGGCTTTGTGATGAAAGGGTTAACTGCTAAGCCTAGAGTGATAGATAAACAATCTTGAGAAGAGACCGGAGCAGGATACCCTAAGGAGAAGAATAATAAACACTAACCTGTTGCGACGGGGGGAAGACATGGACACTCAATATG
>NW_009649223.1:18994-32742 GCF_000708025.1 Charadrius vociferus | reverse complement strand
GTTCCGTTTTACCTCAAACCATGACACAAGCCTAAACAGAAGAGTCATTTTGGGGCTGGAGATGGTGGTAGAAGAGATATATAGAGGACTGAAAGACACTGAAATATATAATATTGAGCACTGCTGCCTATACAGTGGCCCTGTGAGACTGTTATGATTCTGACAAGTCCCCAGTGTTACTGAATTATACTGGGACAAGGCCTTATAACAGTCTGGGATTGGCAGAGTACAAAGACGGCTTGAAACCTTTCAGAGTTACAGTGCCAAAGTTCTCCTCAAATCTATAAAATGCTTCCATGGAAGTTAATATTTCTACAGAGGCTGTAATAATTTACTGTGCTTCCTTGTGGACTCAACTACCAGGTGTCGTGGTTTAACCCTGGCTGGCAACTAGGACCACTCAGCCGCTCACTCCCTTCTTGCTGGTGGGATGGGGGAGAGAATCATAGGACTAGAAGTGAGAAAACTCATGGGTTGAGATAAAGACAGTTTAATAGGCAGAGCAAAAACCGTGCATGCAAGCAAAGCAAAACAAGGAATTCATTCACTACTTTCCATCGGCAGGCAGGGATTCATCCATCTCCAAGAAAGCAGGGCTCCATCATGCGCAATGGCTACTTGGGAAGACAAAACACCATCACTCTGAACGTCCTCCCTTTTCTTCTTCTTCCCCCAGGCTTTATAGGCTGAGCATGATGTCATATGGTATGGAATATCCCTTTGGTCAGTTGGGGTCAGCTGTTCTGCCTGTGTCCCCTCCCAGCTTCTTGGATGCCCCCCACCTTCTTGTTGGCAGGCCAGTATGAGAAGCTGAAAAGTCCTTGACTGCTTAGCAACAACTAAAATATTAGTGTGTTATCAACATTATTCTCATCCTAAATCCAAAACATAGCACTATACCAGCTGCTAGTAAGAAAATTTCCCAGCTGAAACCAGAACACCAGGATAGTACCAAAACTAATCCTAGTAATGTGCCACTTTTCCATCCCATTGCCTTTGCTGTTGTCACCAAACAGCCCTTCTTGAACCAACCACAGGAGCTAGGAATGCTGCCAGGTTGTCACAAAAGAAAAGCACTTAAATATGCACTTAACTCCTCTGAGAACATATATGTTGCTAAAGTGCTTTCCTGAATCCAAACAAAAAACCAGAAAGCACTCAAAAGGGTGTCCTCAAAAGAAGACATCTTGCAGTGCTGAATGGCTTTCATTCCAACACACCCTAGGCAGGATTGCCAAGTTCAGAGTAGCTCCTGCCCTGCATACTTGGATGGAAAATGTGAGGTGGAATTTTTATTTTTAGACTGAAGAATGAAAGTGGATGCGGAAAGTCAGGGAACTTCTAACACCTGAGAGTAAAACTTATATTAAAATGTACCACTGAATTTATGGTACCAAATATCTAACTTCTAATCGGCATCCTCTAGCTTTGTTGTTGCCATCTTTTTCCATGCTATATCTTATGTAAATCTTATCTACACCAGAAAATTCAGTGTGTTACTATGGTGTCCTGATTCTGGCAGGGATGGGGTTAATTTCCCCAAAGATCCAGCAGGGGACACAGGTATTCCATACCATGTGAGCCATGCCCAGGCTATAGGGGGGAGCTGGCCGGGGGAGGGGGCAGGAAGTCGAAGCTCAAGCTCAGAGCAGTCTAGGCTGCTGTCCAGGCTGTCCAGGTCTGGTCAGTGAGAGTTGGTACCATAATCGTGTTTGTACATTCCTTTATCGGTGTTATTGTTATTGTTTTTCTCTTTCCTTTGTTGTTCTGTTAAACTGCCCACAAATTTTGCCTTTTTCTTCCGATATTCCCCACGGCTGTGGGGGCTGAGCGAGCAGCTGCGTGGTTCTTTGTTGCCGGCTGAGGCCAAACCACGACATATGGTTAAAATACAGTGATGCCACGAAAGCAAGAATCAGCGTTGAGATCTAAAACTGGCCAAAATGTATCTGACCATGCTGCTTTAACTATGCTACAGCTTCATTGTCCTTGGTTTTAGCACAGGTAAACTTTAAAAATATGATTCTTTTCTAGAGCAGCTGCAAAACTGCATGATATTTCACTGGAGTCCCTAGTTTTTCTCAGAATCCCCTGATAGAATGGATTCTATTGTTAGGAATTTATCCTGTAATCTATTTGGATCAAGGACTTGCCATATCTATTTCTGCATGCTAGGTTATGTGATAAAAGCTCTTCTGCACACCAGGAAAGGAACACACAATGGCAGGAGTGGGAACCCAAATAATACTCTACCAGGCTACTCCCAGGCCCATCAGCCTGTCAAAGGCCCATCTGCACAAGCCCAGAAGAGCACAGGGGCACACAACGGAAGGCAGGAACCAGAATCAAGGATTCCCCAGGAACGAGAAAGGAACACCTTGTCAGGTCCCCTTCAGGGCTGTCTAAGGAGAGCCATCAGCCCCATGGTCCAGGCATGAAATCCATCAACACGAGTCATCTGGGAACAGCTCTCCATATCACCCTTCAGACTAAGTGTCATTGTTGTCTAGGAGTGGGACACATTATGGGATACAGGGGAAAAGCAGTTCGGATTTGTTGTGCATGAAAAGCAGGTGCGGATCCCTCAGGGACAAGACACTCAACTTTGGCTTTATTGAAAGCATAGAGTTACCACGGTGGGAGCCCCAGGCACTGATGCTAGTCAAAATGGGGAAACCTGACCCTGCTCAGGGTGAGGCTCAAGGGAAAGATAAGGGGTGGATAATAAAACTTGCACTGATTAACATATCATACATATGCAATGCCTTGTTTTGCTCATTAGCGAACTTGCTGATGTAGTGCAGATCCTGTTGTCCGAATTCCGAGATCTGCAGCTGGCTGTCACATTGGCACCTGTGCAAGGGTTTGTGCAGATGGGGGGAAGCAAACTATCCTGAGTTACCATGACAAAGTCTTCTCATGCCCTACAGGACTGCATAGGACTTATTATGGGATGTTTAGGGGAAGAAGCAAAGCTGGGAAAAGGAAGGGGTTTAGGTGATTTGGGGATGAACACAAGTGGGAAAATAGAGGGTTAAGGGGATAAAAAGGGACAGCTTGACAGTACACTTGTCTTATTAAATTCTTTCCAAATTCCTTTCTATCACTTTCAAGGGGGGGTGGGGCAGGGGCTGGAGTCTCTGTTCTGTGTGCCTGTGTGTGTATAGAGGTTTGAATACCATCAGTTGGAGTCAGACCACGAATCAGAGGGCCCCATGTGTTTTTGTTTTGGTTTTTTTTTTCCATTTCCTTCCCTGAGAAAAAGGCAACGTGTGGTCCAAGCTGGAGAGCTCAAAAGCATAAGTCTTTCCCCTAAACGAAATATTTCCCATTCTTCTGCTCCTTTGAATTGGCACTTGATTGGCAGAAATCCGTTTGTATAGGTTGATCTGTGTCACACACAGTAATTCACAAAGATTGCTGCTTTGCTGTGGGTTTGTTTTGTTTTTGGAAAAAATATCCTTCCCCCAACTGGTAACGTTCTTCAGCAGTTGCCATTATGATGACTCAAGCTTTGCTTTCTTTGACAAAGGTAAAGTTTCCTCCTTATCTTCATCTTCATCATCCTCTTCATCATCATCAGGATAATCTACAAGCCCAACGAGGCCTCCCTTAGTTGTAATAGCTGCCATGTGAGATGTGCTGAGGTGCTAGCAACTGGAGGAAGTGGAGGTGTGCGAGTGAATGTGAACGCAAATGAAGATCAAGCCGGACTAGCTGGTGAATAGATGAAGTGGCCTGGGAGCAAGGAGTGAGTGGGTCTCTAAGAGTGAAGTCTCTGGGAGTGAAAGTGCCTGTGTGTATTTAAGAATGAGAGCATGGGGGGTCAGCTATGAGGACCAGGGGAGTCCCAGTTGAGACTGCCTGTGTATCTCTAGGGGCGAGAGCACAGGGGGGTCAGCTTTTGGGACCTGAAAAGTACTGACCAGCTGTGTGTATATGCAACAGCCTGTACCAGCAACCAGAGTAGGGCTATGGCCTTAGTGGCTTTTATGTCCAGATGCTAGCAACTGGGGAGACTGGGATCCAGGGGTCAGCTGCTGGGCAGACTGAGCGGCCAGAGAGGGGAGCAGGATGAGGTCGTTGGTGCTGTCTATGTTCATGTGAGTGAACTCTGAGTGTCTGTCTATGATCTGTATGGCTGGCTATGTATATATGTATACATGTAGTGTATATGTGTGATTTGTATATGTGTGCCTGCTGGGAATGTAACTTCAGCCTTGTGACTGGTGGAAGCTGGGAACATGGAGCAGTGGCAGCCTCACCTCTCAGGTTGTTGGATCTAGCATGATATATTTTCTTCTAACACTGTGTACAAAGAACTATGCACACATTTAACACAAGTTAATAATAATATTTTTAAAAAAATATACAAATGGAAGATGAAAATTTTAACAAAACAGTGAGAGCTGCTATTACTGTTACTCCATATTACTACTCTGTTAGAAAATGAAATTGCACCCTTCTGTTCTTTCCTTCTTCTGAAAAGGAGCACTAAGTTGTTCATCAAGAATTATTGTTCCTGTATGCATTTTTTTAATTTGAGAGAATTAACCTTTAGATCCCTGCTAGAAATAGGTGCTCTTTCTAAAATCAGTCCTTCAAGTGGTGAAGAATTCTTAAAAAGAAACTTATTCTAGATCTTAAATAAACAAAACCTTGTGCAAGTTTTAACAGCAGAACTCAGTACTGCTCAGCTGCATTTATATTAAGATTTAAACAGACACTTTATTTTTCTTTTTTAAACAGAATTTATTACTACATGAAGGATAATTAAAACAAATCTCCCTGTACTGAAATTTTACCAACTAAAAAAACCCAGCTTTTAAGGTAAAGACAAATATGGACCTAAAACCTCTATAGTATCCATTTAAGTCCAGAATTTGAATTACTAATTTTGAAATAGTTCACTGCCTTTATTTGACAACAGCTTAATGATGTGTGTGCTTTTCTGCCAAGCCAGAAGGGATATAAATGCATAAAGTGTTTTATTTGTTTCATACCAGCTGTGAAATAGCAAATATTGATACTAACTTTTTAAAGCTATATTTTAAATGTGCAGAAGTGGTGAATGAATTCCTTATTTTGCTTTTCTTGCATGCGTGGCTTTTGCTTTACCTATTAAAACTGTCTATCTCGACTCACGAGTTTTCTCACTTTTACTCTTCTGATTCTCTCCCACATCCCGCTGTGGGGGGAGTGAACGAGCGGCTGTGTGGTGCTTAGTTGCCAGCTGGGGTTAAACCACAACAACTCTATCCTCAACTATTATACCTTTTCAGCAGAGGAAGCCATGACTTGCTGTCATGAGTTCCAAGTTTGGATGCTACACACTGTCTAGCAGTGGTGCTATGGCTATTGAGAGAATTTAATTTTTCTCAGCTGCAGCTTGACTTTCTCCTGTCAGAAAGATGGTAACAGGGACTGAGTTGAGCCAAGTATCTGTGACAGCTTATTCTTGACTTTTTTTTGGAACTCCAACTAATGGCTGGAACATGTGATGCAGTTTTTTTTCCTTTTCTTTTCTTTTCTTTTCTTTTCTTTTCTTTTCTTTTCTTTTCTTTTCTTTTCTTTTCTTTTCTTTTCTTTTCTTTTCTTTCCTTTTCTTTCCTTTTCTTTTCTTGTCATCTTGGGCATAGCGATCATGAAATGATAGAGTTTTTGATTCTTGGAGAAGACAGGAGGGGGGTCAGCAGAACTGACACCTTGAACTTCTGGAGGGCAGACTGGTCTATTAAGGAGATAGGTTGACAGAGTCCCTTGGAAGGCAGTCCTCAAGGGCAAAGGAGTCCAGGAAGGCTGGACATTCTTCAAGAAGGAAGTCTTAAAGGCACAGGAGTTGGCCATCCCCATGTGCCGTAAGATGAGCTGGCAGGGAAGAAGACTGGCCCGGCTAAACAGAGAGCTGTGGTCGCAACTCAGGAAAAGAGAATTTATGGTCCTTGGAAGAAAGGGCAGGCCACTCATGAAGACTATAAAGATGTAGTGAGGCTATGCAGGGAGAAAATTAGAAGGTCCAAAGCCCAACTAGAACTTAACCTGGCTACTGCTGTTAAGGACAACAAAAAATGTTTCTATAAATACATTAGCAACAAAAGGAAGACTAAGGATAGTCTCCATCCTTTATTAGACAGGGGCAGAAACATAGTGACAAAGGATGAGGGAAAGGCTGAGGTACTTAATACCTTCTTTGCCTCAGTCTTTAACAGCAAGACCAGTTGTTTCCCGAGTATCCAGCCCCCTGAGCTGGAAGACAGGGATGGGGAGCAGAATGAAGCCCCCATAATCCACGGGGAAATGGTGAGGGACCTACTACACCACTTAGGAGCACACAAGTCTATGGAGCCAGATGGGAACCACCCAAGGGTACTGAGGGAGCTGGCAGAATGACTTTCCATCATTTATCATCAGTTCTGGCTAACCAGGGAGGGCCCATTTCACTGGAGGTTAGCAAATGTGACGCCCATCCACAAGAAGGGCCAAAAGGAGGATCCGGGGAACTATAGGCCCATCAGCCTGACCTTGGTTCCAGGAAAGGTTATGGAGCAGATCATCTTGAGTGCTTTCACATGGCACATACAGGACAATCAGGTGATCAGGACCAGTCAGCAGGGGTTTATGAAAGGGCAGGTCCTGGTTGACAAACCTGATCTCCTTTGATGACAAGGTGACCTGCTTAGTGGACAAGGAAAAGGCTGTGGATGTTGTTTACCTGGACTTCAGTAAAGCCTTTGACAGTGTTTCCCACAGCATTCTCCTGGAGAAACTGGCTGCTCATGGCTTGGATGCGTGTATGCTTTGCTGGGTAAAAAACTGGCTGAAAGGCCAGGCCCAAAGAGTGGTGGTGAAGGGAGTGAAATCCAGTTGGCGGCTGGTCACAAGTGCTGTTCCCCAGGGCTCAGTACTGGGGCCGGTTCTCTTTAATATCTGGACGAGGGGATCAAGTGCACCCTCAGTAAGTTTGCAGGCGACACCAAGTTGGGCAGGAGTGTTAATCTCCTTGAGGGAAGAAAGGCTCTACAGAGGGATCTGGACAGGTTTGATCGATGGGCTGAGGCCAATGGTATGAGATTCAACAAGGCATAGTGCTGGGTCCTGCACTTGGGTCACAACAACCCCATGCAACACTACAGGCTTGGGAAAGAGCAGCTGGAAAGCTGCCTGGCAGAAAAGGACCTAGGTGTATTGGTAGACAGCTGGTGAATATGAGCCAGCAGTGTAACCAGGTGGCCAAGAAGGCCATCAGCATCCTGGCCTGTATCAGGAATAATGTGGTGAGCAGGACTAGGGAAGTGATCGTCCCCCTGTACTCGGCACTGGTGAGACCACACTACAAGAAAGACGTTGAGATACTGGAGCATGTTCAGAGAAGGGCAACAAGGCTGGTGAGGGGTCTGGAGAAGAAGTCTTATGAGGAGCGGCTGAGGGAACTGGGGTTTTTTAGCCTGGAGAAGAGGAGGCTGAGGGGAGACCTTATCGCTCTCTACAACTACTTGAAAGGAGGTTGTAGAGAGGTAGGGGTTGGTCTCTTCTCCCAAGTAACAAGTGACAGGACAAGAGGAAATGGCCTCAATTTGCACCAGGGGAGGTTTAGATTGGAAAAATTAGGAAAAATTTCCTCGCTGAAAGGGTAATCAAACATTGGAACAGGCTGCCCAGGCAAATGGTAGAATCCCCATCCCTGCAGGTATTTAAAAGATCTGTTGAAATGGTGGACTTGGTTTAGTGGTGGCTAGGTTAATGGTTGGCCTCAGTGATCTTAAAGATCCCTTGCAACCTAGATGATTGTATGATTCTATGATTCTAAAACATTATGTCCTCTCTCAGTTCAAGATGTTATGCATTTTTTTTGTATTATGGAGGTTAATTAATAGCTAAGCTAAGTGTGGCCTAATGTATAAGAGACTAGGCAGGACAAAAGGATTCAATTCCCATTTTTGTTCCTTTTGCTGGGTAACCTGAAATAGCCTTGAACTCCTGAATACTCATAAATAACAGTGGGGAGTATAGACTGTTGTCTGAAACTAAACCTTCATGCATCAAGCATGAAGTGTTCATAATGCCATACCCTGAAAGAGTAGAAAGTACTGCTTTTCTTTTTTCAAATGTATTGGGTCTGGCTGGGATGGCATTAACTTTCCCCATAGCAACCCTGATATCACTGTGCTTTCTATTGGTAGCTAGAAAGGTGTTGATAACACACCAGTGTTTTGGCTACTGCTGAGCAGTGCTCACACAGCATCAAGGCTGTCTCTCCAATCCCCCCCTCCAAAAGTCCCATAGGCTGGGGGTGGGCAAAGGTTGGGATGGGACATAGCCAGGACAGCTGACCCAAAGTGACCAAAGGGATATTCCATACCATATAACATCGTGCTCAGCAATAAAAGCTAAGAGAAAGAAGGGGGGGGTGTGTGTGTCATTCGTTATTAAGGTGTTTCTCTTCCAAAGTGTCCTAGTTTGAGGTAAAGCAGGACCAATTTTGTTCAGTAACTTTGCTTCTTAGCTAGGCCTCTTCTAACTACTGAAATTAACAGCATATTGTGCAGACAATGTTCACTCTCTCAGAGTGATAAGACCTATGTTTATAGTTGATGCCCAGGCATGGTATGCAGAGAGGCTCTTGCTTATACTTATTGCTATAACAACCAAGGCCAACTTCGTTATTTGTCCCGTTGGAGGGTCGGAAGTGGAAAAGCATAGTGGGGTCCCACCTGCAGGGAGGAGCGGACAGGACAAGTGACCAAAACTGACCAACAGAGTATTCCATCCCATCTGCCTCATGCTCAGTTGTCCTGGTTCCGGCAGGGATGGGGTTAATCTCCCCAGGAGCCGGCAGGGGGCAGGTATTCCATACCACGTGACCCATGCCCGAGCTATAAGAAGAGCTAGCCGGGATGAGGAGAGGAGTCGCCACTCAGGGGTTGGCTGTGTGGGTCCGGTCGGTCCGGTCAGTCCGGTCGGTGCGCTTTGCGGCGGTACTGTAATCGCGTTTTCGTCTTTTCCTTTTGCTGTTCTGTTAAATTGCACTCTTTTAAACCACGAGTTTGCCCTTGTCATTTTCTTTTTCCACGACTGTGGGAGTTGTGCGAGCGGCTGCGTGGTTCTTTGTTGCTGGCTGAGGCCAAACCACGACATCAGTATAAAAGCTGAGGGATCAAAGGGTCAGCTCTTGTGGCAATTGCACTGGAAAAGTGCTTTGTCAACTCACAGCAGCTCCACCAACACCAGCTATAGCTCTGGGTGTAGAAACTGTTGGCCAGTCTTTTGGCCAGTATGAACTAGAGACAATAGTTACATCTGCTCCAGTATCAATCATGCCTTTTACCTTTGTCTCTTTCACATTACTTCTTGAATTTTTTATAACACAGACCATCATAGGTCTGGAGTCAGCAATGGCTTGTGTCCAATATATTTCTGCTATACCTGTGGAGCCAAAGCCACCGGTTCCTCGCTCTTCTGCAATTGGGATTTGAGCCTGAAAAGGGACTAATTGAGCTATTCTACTACCTTGCGGGATCATTACTGGTGGCAACGGTGTCCACACCATAGCTTGTATTTGTCCTTCATAATCTGCATCTATTACTCCAGGTAACACGAATAAGCCTTGCAATGTAACACTTGATCTTCCTACTAACAATGCACTTAAACTGAGCCCAATAGGCCCATGAGCTTGTAATGGCACTTTTATGAACCTTATTATCATTTACTGAGATGTCGGAGGCTGTGGTGACATCCACTCTGGCACTCCCTCTCGTTCTTGCTTGTAATTGGCTGCATATGCCTGAAACAGGTTGTTGGGAGACCACATTTTGCTCGGCGGTGTTGCAATTCGTGTCATCGGGTGCCTACCTCGCGCGCTCCATCTCCAGTTTCCCATTTGCCCATGAGGTGGAAGCACATTCCCTTGTACACTATATTTAGAACTACACTGATTTGCATAATGTCTTCCTTTTCCACATTGGGAGCAAACATTAGGAGCTATGTGTGTGTTAGCTTCTGGAAAACTTCCCCTTTTAGGACAATCTTTTTTGAAATGACCTGATTTCCCACACAAAAAACAACTGCCTCGTACTTTCACCGCTGCAGCAAAAGTTCTCACCAACATCTCCATGTTATGATAATTAGAACCAATTCATTGACATGCCTCAATCATTTGGATTATCGTTGGATTTTGTAACAAACGCAAAATATGTTGACAATCATAATTAGCATTTTCCACAGCAAGCTGTGCCGACGGACTCAGACGCAGACCGATATGATCAATGCTGAAGCCCCTTTATTAAAATACTTAAACCATTATATACCTTACTACAACGTGGGCTAGCTCCGCGGCTTGTGCTCATTGGTTTCTAGACTTATACACACAAACTATTATTGGTTAAACACAGCTGTAACTTATTATCTACACTTTGTTACTATTTCTGCCAAGTCAGTCTTTTAATTAATACACATTCCGCATCTGTTGGGGAGTAGCAGTAGTTTCAGTGTCAGCACTGTCATCTCCTCCTTCATGTTGACCTTCAGTACATGTCCGTTGTTTTCCAAAAAGCTTCCCACATTTCCCCCTTTTTGTTTTTCAATTAAAAATGCCAAGTTTATCATCTTCTGCAGGGCCCTTTGCAGACAAGAGTATAAACACGGAATAATTAATGCTATAACAAAAATCACGATCAATATTATTAATCCTGTCTTAACAATTGCAGCTAACCATCTACTAATTCCCCAATCAGATACACAAGCTGCATTAACAAAGACTCTTTTGCATCAGCATTCGCTACTTGCTTATCAAGCGCTTCTTTCAATCTGTCGACAAACTGCATATAAGACTCTTGCGGCTCCTGTTTTATTTTTACATAAGATGCGACAGCTTTCCCAGTATCAGGAACTTTCAGCAGGGCTTGATAGGCCAGTGTAGTTGTTTGCTGTAATATTTGTGTAGCCAGACGTTCTTGCAACTGCGGCGTATTTATAGGTGGTTCCCCCATTAATTGTGGCAAGCCCGCTTCACGCAAAGGATCCCTGTCAGCCTTCTCCAAATTTGCAAGAGCTGCCACTTGGCAAGCAGATTTCCACATTGATTCAAACAATACCATTTGCATAGGAGTAAGTATCAAACACGTAATTTGCCGTATATCATAGGGTGTTAACTCATTCCCCAGAAACATTGCTTATAACAAACTCTGAGTATGTGGTGCACTTAACCCATTTTGCATAACAGTTTGTCTCAAGTCTTTAATTACTTTGTAAGGAAAAGGCGAATGCTCATTAGGCTAATTCGTTCGTCGTAAGATGGGACATGCTATTGCATTTCTACATTCTGTATCTCCACTATCTAATGCCTTTTGCTTTATTTTCCTCCATTTTTCAACTGGATCATATCGAAAAAGGACATCTTCATTAAAGTCTACTAACATAGTACCTTCCTCTCTGAAACTTGCAGTATTAGACTTCTTCATAGAAAAGCTGAGGGATCAAAGGGTCAGCTCTCTCTTCCTTCAATGGCCAACGTCTGAGGAGGACTCTGTTCGTCTGCCTGTGATCCCGATCCTGAATGCAGATCCGGAATTCAGTTCCCATCTGTCACTGAGTCCAGCCTGGGACTGCCCCAGTGCCAGCTGGTGTTGTGATTGTCATCTCGGGAGCTTGATACGGTTTTGTATATATTTCATTATTTCTTTTTATTTTATTGTTAATATTTCATTAAAGTAGTTTATTTCCTTCTAAACTCATAAGTCTCTTTTTCCCTCCTCTGCCCCTCTCTTTGAAGAGGGGTAGAGGGGAGCATCTGTTGGTCCCATCTGGGGTCCCCCATGTCCCCAGTAGTCGATTTGGCCTAAACCATGACACAAAGCAACTGCTATTGTATTGAGGTCCTACTTCCCAGGAACTGTCTGAACAAAAACTGATGGTGAGGCATAAAGAGGCTATTGCTCTTCTGCAGTTCCACGATTGCCTCACTAACTGCAACAGGAAGCCACAACCTGTCCTTTCAGACTGAAAACAAGAGACAGAAGGTAACCTGCGTAAGACACAGTCTTGCTTTCATCCCTTGTTCACCAGTCAACCTAGAGCTAATGCCCTTGTAGTCTACAAGGACACAGGGACCTTCATCTGGTACCTTTTTAGGTTTTCCAAACATTGCGGCACATGCCAAAATTGTGATGAGTGTAACTTAATCCTCAAAACGACCCATCCTTTCCCAGATGGATAGGGAATAAGCTAATTTGCAATGGGGAAAAATATCCTTTCCAGATCCCCAAACTGAAAACTAGCCGTGGAAACACCAGAGATATAGCAATTAATTAAAGGCAGGGGATAAAATGAGATCACACTGCAGCCTCCAGTCAGGAAACCAAATCACTGTGTGCAATAGGAGCTAATACCGTAGCTTTGGTATGGTTTCCAGAACCCACTGAATCTGAACCCCCAAAACATGTGACATCCTCCCAGTGACTTGTACTGCAGGTGGAAAGTACAGAGAAGAGCCAGAAAGGAAGAGTATCTTTGCAAAATGCAACTAAGCAGTTCCCCAGCCCAGTCCCAGAGCACTGGTTGAACTAAGAGTGAATGCAGTTTGCACGCTTCCTATGTGGGAAAAATAGATTTTAACTTTCTCTATTTAAATCAAACAGGTTGGTATATTTATTTATTTCTAAATGGTTTTCGTTGTTTTTAGCTGATCACAAAAGTGATACTAGAAGTGATGATTCCAATTTTATTTCTCCATCTGAAGACAGCTAGATTCTCTGAGTGCTGTAAAAGCAGAAATAATTATCACAGAATGGTTGAGGTTGAAAGGGACATCTGGAGGTCATCTAGTACAACCACGCTGTCCAAGCAGGGTCACGTAGAGCAGTTGCCCAGGACCCTGTCCAGACAGTTTTTGAATATCTCCATGGATGGAGCTTCCACAACATCCCTAGGCAACCTATTCCAGTGCTCAGTCACCCTCACAGTCAAAAAGTATTTCCTTATGTTCAGAGGGAACCTCCTGTGCTTCCATTTGTGCCCATTGCCTCTCGTCCTGTCACTGGGCACCACTGAAAATAGCTTGGCTCCATCTTCTTTGCACCCTCCCTTCAGGTATTTATATATATTGATGAGATTTCCCCTCTGAGACTTTTCTTCTCTAGGCTAAACAGTCCCAGCTCTCTCAGCCTGTCCTCATAGGAGACATGCTCCAGTCCCTTCATCATCTTTGTGGCCCTTTGCTGGACTCTTCCCAGTCGCTCCATCTCTCTTGTACTGGGGAGCTCAATATTGGGCACAATACTCCCGATGCAGTCTCACCAGTGCTGAGTAGAGAGGAATGATCACCTTTCTCGACCTTCTGGCAACACTCCTAAGACAGCCCAGGACACCATTAGCCTTCTTTACCCCAAGGGCACATTGCTGGCTCACATTCAATTTTGTGTCCACCAGGACCCCCCAGGGCCTTTTCTGCCAAGCTGCTTTCCACCTGGTCATTCCCCCCAGCATGTATTGGTGCCTAGGGTTATTCCCCCCCAGGTATAGGACTTGGCACTTCCCCTTGATGAACTTCATGAGGTTCCTGTCAGCCCATTTCTCCAGCCTGTTGAGGTCCCTCTGGATGGCAGCACCACCCTCTGAACTATCAGCCACTCCTCCCAGTTTTGTAGCATCACAATCACAGAATGGTCAGGGTTGGAAGGGACCTCTGGAGATCATCTAGTCCAACCCCCCTGATAGAGCAGGGTCACCTACAGCAGGTTGCACAGGACGGCATC
>NW_009649223.1:16674-18965 GCF_000708025.1 Charadrius vociferus | reverse complement strand
AGATGGAACTTCCTATATTCAAGTTTGTGCCCGTTACCTCTTGTCCTATCCCTGGGCACCACTGAAAAAAAGACTGTTCCCATCCCCCTGGCACCCTCCCTTTAAGTATTTAGAAGCATTAATAAGATCCCCCCTCGGTCTTCTTTTCTCTAGACTAAAAAGACCCAAGTCCCTCAGCCTTTCCTGATAAGAGAGATGCTTCAGTCTCCTAATCGTCTTTGTAGCCCTTTGCTGGACCCTCTCCAGCAGATCCCTGTCCTTCTTGAACTGGGGAGCCCAGAACTGGACACAATACTCCAGATGTGGCCTCACCAGGGCAGAGTAGAGGGGGAGGATGACCTCCCTCGACCTGCTGGCCACACTCTTCTTGATGCACCCCAGGATGCCATTGGCCTTCTTGGCCACCAGGGCACATTGCTGGCTCAATCAGCAAACACCTTTCTGAGTGTATACTCAGGTGAGGCACTGGAACAGGTTGCCCAGAGAAGTTGTGGCTGCCCCATCCCTGGAGGTGTTCAAGGCCATGTTGGATGGGGCTTTGAGCAACCTGGTCTAGTGGAAGGTGTCCCTGCCCATGGCAGGGGGTTGGAACTAGATGCTCTTTAAGGTCCCTTCCAACCTAAACAATTCTGTGATTCTATGATTTGCATTCCTTCTACTTGCCTTAACATTTTGCTTTCCTTGCTGTTCCCTGAGCTTAAGCGTAGCTGTCCCATTAAATACCTAGCCTTTAAATTGATCTGTCCAGGTAAGCTCTTCTGCCTAGGCAAACCCCCTCTGAAGGCCAGCCAGATCTTCTCATGTGGAAGCAGCTGTCAGAATATGGGCTTTAGGGAAATACAAGCGGCAGTAACAGATCTTTTGGAGACAAAGCAGTACAAGCAGGAAAAAAAGTGTAATAGCATAATTGTTTCAATCACGCCAGTGAACTGCAATGATGAGCACTTTAGGATAGAACTGACATAACTGGATAGATAATCTCACCCATAATGCCTGATCTCTCTCAAATCTGTTTTTAAGCTGCTTTTTGCTTAAATATGATCCATTGTTTGTCCCTGCTACATTTTTAATAGTAAAAGATGGTATAAGCACATATTTCCATTTAAAAAAACAGAGTCGCAGCCTCAGGAGTCACTGGGAATTTCACCTTGAGTTCTCGGGACCCATGCCATCACCCAAGGTTTCTAGGTTAAAGCAGATTGTGGTTGATTGACCCTGGCCAGCAGGTTAAGCACCACACGACCGTTTGCTCACTCCCCTGTTCTACTGGGGAACGAATAGGAAAGAGCAGGAGAAAATAGGAAGAGCAAAAGCAAGATATGAAGAGCAAAAGCAAGAAAAGTCGTGGATTGAGATAAAGACAGTTTAATAAGCGAAGGAAAGAGGAAGAAAAAAAAAAAAGTGATGTAAAGACAACCCCTCATCACCTCCCACAATCAGACCAATACCTGGCCAGTGTCTGAGCAATGGCTACTTCCCCCCAAAAAACCTCGGTTGTTATTGCTTACTATGACATCAGATGGTATGGAATATGCCTTTGGTCATTTTGTGTCAGCTGTCCAGGTTGTGTCCCCTCCCAAATTCTTACCCACCCTAGGCCTATTCCCTTCAGGGGCAGAGTGGGAAAAAGAGAAAGCCTTGATGCTCTGCAAGTACTGTTCAGCAATACCGAAACACTGATGTGTTATCAACACTGTTTTAGTCACAAATCTAAAACAGTGCCATACAGGCTGCTATGAAGAAAATTAACTCCATGCCAGCCAGACCCAGTACACAGATAAAATCATTATAGATCTGGCTGTGGAGTATGGAAGAACGAACTGAATATAGGGATCAAACAAATTTGAATCAACACTGTAAATGGTCATAAAAGAAAGTGGCAGAATACAGTATCATATTTAACAAGTAGATTGTGTGCTTCTTCGGTAGTGCCTTCAGTTCAGCTGGTGAATGTCAGAATTTTGTTTTGGATACCCTTCTTGGTATCCAAAACAACTTGGATTGGAACTTGGGATTGGGATACCATCTGTCAGTAAGAATAGAAGTAATGGGATTTAGGTTAGATATGGAGAAAATGATGAAAATAAGAGTTATGCAATGGAACAAGTTGCCAAGGGAGACTGCAAAATTGCCATCTGTGCATATATTCAAGGATATACATGACACTCATCAATTAAGAAAGGTTTAAGAGCAATTAAACAAATCCTTCGGCAAAGGGGAGGATTGGATCATAGAATCATAAAATGGCTTAGGTTGGAAAGGACCTTAAAGATCATCAAGTTCCAACCTCC
>NW_009649223.1:11421-15394 GCF_000708025.1 Charadrius vociferus | reverse complement strand
TCTCTCCACTTGGACATTGAGCCGTTGACCGCAACTCTTTGAGTGCGACCGTCCAGCCAGTTCTTTATCCACCAAGTGGTCCATTTGTCAAATCTATGTCTCTTCAATTTGGAGACCAGTATATCATGTGGGACAGTGTCAAATGCTTTGCACAAGTCCAGGTAGATGACATCCGTTGATCTTCCCTTGTCCACTGATCTTTCTTATGAGGAAAGCATCTTTCTTATGAGGAAAGGCTGAGAGACCTGGGTCTGTTTAGCCTGGAGGAGAGAAGACTGAGAGGGGATGTCATCAATGCTGATCAATATCTAAAGGGCGGGTGTCAAGAGGATGGGGCCAGACGCTTTTCAGCAAAAGGACAAGGGGCAACAGGCACAAACTGGAACACAGGAAGTTCCATCTGAACATAAGGTCCTTTGGGTGTGACACAGCACTGGCACAGGTTGCCCAGAGAGCCTGTGGACTGTCCTCTGGAGATAATAAAAAACCCATCTGGATGCGTTCCTGTGCAACCTGCTCTAGGCAAATCTGTTTTGGGCAGGGGCTTGGACTAGATGATCTCTGAAGGTCCCTTCCAACCCCTACCATTCTGTGATTCTGTGATTCTGTGATCTTCCTAGGTCATCTATCCAGTAGCTTGCAGCACAAGACTGATCTTGTCATCTACAGTGAAAAATTATTTCCATCTTTATTGAAAATACCACATTTGGATAAACAGGGGCAGAAAAACAAGAAGCATCAGCACTCAGAATTGTTTTATATGCTGATTTCTATCCCCTTCTGGCCCATCTTAGTTGTTTCTGCCCCTGAGGCAATGATCTAAAATGTTGTTGCGCATTTTTGCCTGAAAGGTTAGCCAGTCAGTAGTGGTGTTCCTCAGGGTTCAATTCTAGGGTCAGTTCTGTTCAATATTTTTATCAGTGATCTGGATGCAGGACTTGAATGCACCATTAGCAAGTTTGCTGATGATACCAAACTGGGAGGTGCTGTTGATTCTTTCAAGGGACAAGAGGCCTTGCAGAGGGATCTAGATAGATTGGAGCATTGGGCAATCATCAATGGCATGAAATTTAACAAGAATAAATGCCAGATTCTGCACTTGGGATGAAGTAATGCTGTGCACAAGTATAGACTGAGAGACGAGTGGCTGGAGAGCAGTCCTGCAGAAAGGGATCTGGGGGTGCCGGTTGACAGCAGGCTCGATATGAGTCAGCAGTGTGTCCTGGCAGCCAAGAGGGCAAACTGCATCCTGGGGAGCATTAAACACAGTATAACCAGCCAGTCAAAAGAGGTGATTATCCCGCTGTATTCAGTGTTGATGTTGCCTCACTATAAGTACTGTGTACGGTTCTGGGCCCCTGTGGTGGGTTGACTCTGGCTAGACACCAGGTGCCCACCAAAGCTGCTCTATCACTCCCCCTCCTCAGCTGGACAGGGGAGAGAAAATATAATGAAAGGCTTGTGGGTTGAGATAAGGACAGGGAGAGATCACTCACCAATTACTGTCATGAGCAAAACACTCAACTCAGGAAAATTCATTTAACTTATTACCAATCAAATCAGAGTAGGGTAATGAGAAATCAAAACTAAATCTTAA
Organism: Charadrius vociferus; assembly: GCF_000708025.1. Lineage (NCBI taxonomy): Eukaryota > Metazoa > Chordata > Aves > Charadriiformes > Charadriidae > Charadrius > Charadrius vociferus. The sequence goes on along the minus strand of NW_009649223.1, from coordinate 13,797 downwards.
AACACTCTCCCCCAACCCCTCCCTTTTTCCTGGGCTCAACTTCACTCCCGATTTCTCTACCTTCTCCCTCACCCAGTGGCACAGGGTGATGAGGAATGAAGGTTGTGGTCAATTCATCGCATTTTCTCTGCTGATCCTTCCTCCTCAGGGGGAGGCCTCCTCACACTCTTCCCCTGCTCCAGTGTGGGGTCCCTCCCACAGGAGACAGTCCTCCACGAGCTTCTCCAACATGAGTCCTTCCCACAGGCTGCAGTTCTTCACTAATTGCTCCAGCATGGGTCCTTTCCACAGGGTGCAGTCCTTCAGAAACAGACTGCTCCAGCGTGGGTCCCCTGCAGGATCACAAGTCCTACCAGCAAACCTGCTCTAGCATGGGCTCCTCTCTCCATGGGGTCACAGGTCCTGCCAGGACTCTGCTCCAGTGTGGGCTTCTCACAGGGTCACAGCCTCCATCGGGCAGATCCACCTGCTCTGGCGTGAGGTCCTCCACAGGCTGCAGGTGGATATCTGCTCCACCGTGAACCTCCATGGGCTGCAGGGGAATCTCTGCTGTGGCGCCTGGAGCTCCTCCTGGAGCAGCTCACGGATGGTGTATGTGGTGCGGCCCATACCCATGGCCTGTGGGTTGAAGATGTCTCGAGGAAATTGCTGAGTGCCAGTTGCTGAAGTCAGTTGTGGTCCCATCACCACTACACTTTACTCAGGTTTGGGTGATTCTTACTGTAGTACCATTGATATGGCATATAGCAATTGTAGTAAAGATGACATACAGTGGCAGGGATATTTAGAAAATAACATAATTCAATTCCATTCATTGGCTATTCTCACCCAAAATCAAATCCCCATGAGGTACGCATCGGACCTCCCCATGCTTCCGCATCACCCACCAAGTGCACCCAGGTCCTTGAGTGCAAGCAGTCCCGCGGACAGGTTTGCTTTTGCCTGAGGCAGGACTAACCCAGACTGTCTTCCCTAACATATTCTTCATGTGCACTGCAGGGACTTTATCCCCTTCTACCATACATGGAAGTTTTGATTGGGCAGGGCCAGTTCAATTGGCAGATCCCCTGGTGTTAACTAACCAGATAGCTTTTGCTAAATGTACATCCCAATGTTTGAAGGTCCCACCAGCTGTTGCTCTCAGCGTAGTTTTTAGCAGTCCATTGTATCTTTCTATCTTCCCCGAGGCTGGTGCATGACAGGGAATGTGATATACCCACTCAATGCCATGCTCTTTGGCCCAGGTGTCTAAGAGGTTGTTTTGGAAATGAGTCCTGTTGTCTGACTCAATTCTCTCTGGAGTGCCGTGTCACCATAAGACTTGCTTTTCAAGGCCCAGGATAGTGTTCCGGGTGGTGGAATAGGACACAGGGTATGTTTCCAGCCACCCAGTGGTTGCTTCCACCATTGTGAGCACATGGCGCTTGCCTTGGTGGGTTTGTGGGAGTGTGATATAATCAATCTGCCAAGCCTCCCCATATTTATATTTTAGCCATCGTCCTTCATACCAGAGGGGCTTTAACCGCTTGGCTTGCTTGATTGCAGCGCATGTTTCACATTCATGGATAACCTGTGCGATAGTGTCCATGGACAAGTCCACCCTTTGGTCATGAGCCCATCTATATGTCGCATCTCTTCCTTCATGGCCTGAGGTGTCACGAGTTCATCAAGCTATGAATAATTCACCTTTATGTTGCCAGTCCAGATCAACTTGAGCCACATCAATCTTAGCAGCCTGATCTACCTGCTGGTTGTTTTGATGTTCCTCGGTGGCCCGACTCTTGGGTATGTGGGCATCTACTTGATGTACTTTTACAACCAGATTTTCTATCCAGGCAGCAATATCTTACCAAAATGGGGCAACCCAGATGGGTTTGCCTCTGCGCTGCCAGTTGCTCTGCTTCCATTGCTTTAACCACACCCACAGAGCATTTGCCACCACCCACGAGTCAGTACAGAGATAAAGTGCTGCCCATTTTTTTTGTTCAGCAATATCTAAAGCCAGCTGGATGGCTTTCACCTCTGCAAACTGACTTGATTCACGTTGTCCTTCAGCGGCTTCTGCAACTCATTGTCTAGGACTCAATATAGCAGCCTTCCTCCTTTGATGTTTTCATACATATACTGGTTTGAGTGACACAGGACTAATTTCTCTTGTAATACTTGGGAAAACTGCACTTTTAGAAGACTCTAGTATCTGAACTGGTGAAAATACTTACTTTATAGCCAGCTACGGTGTGTGGATTTCAAGGTCTCAGTGTTTTCAAGTTAGCAAGGTACAGGGATGAGGAGGAGCGAGACCCGGGCGCTTGACCCAAGCTGGCCAACAGGATTATTTCATACCATAGAATCATAGAATCATAGAATGGTTTAGGT
>NW_009649223.1:1975-7674 GCF_000708025.1 Charadrius vociferus | reverse complement strand
GGATCTGCATTCAGGATCAGGATCACAGGCAGACAAACAAAGTCCTCCTCAGACATCAGCCATTGAAGGAAGAGGCCCTGGCCCTTTGATCCCTCAGCCTTTATACTGAGCATGAGGCAGATGGGATGGAATACCCTCGTTGGTCAGGTTTGGGTCACCTGTCCTGTCCGCTCCTCCCTGCAGGTGGGGCCCCACTATGCTTTTCCTCTTCCAGCCCTCCAATGGGGCAAATAACAACATTGGTTGGCCTTGGTTGTTATAGCAATAAGTATAAGCAAGAGCCTCTCTGCATACCATGCCTGGGCATCAGCTGTAAACATTGGTTTAATCACCCTGAGAGAGTGAACACTGTTTGCGCAATATGCTGTTAATTTCAGTAGTTAGAAGAGGCCCAGCGAAGAAGCGAAGTTACTGAACAAAACTGGTCCTGTTTTACCTCAATCCAGGACAATTATCTAATCCTATTCCATTAAATCTGTTTATATATCAACCCTTGGGTTTCCTTGTTTTTTCCTGGTTCCCCTTCCCACTCAGGAAGGGGTCATTGGATGAGAGAAAAATTGTCTAAACAACAATAAATTGTTGTGGGTTCCTCAAACCATAACACTACTATACAACAGGGCCCATCAGTGAATAGCGCATATTGCTTTTCATTTTCCGGTAGTTTATTGTATGGTGGGGCCTCTTCCGCACGCATCTCCTCCTCTGGTGATATTCCAAAATCTTTGCCTTCTGGCCAATCTATGATCACTTCCAGAATTCCTGGGCAACTGGGGTTTCCCATTAGAGCCTGCTGTGTGATCAGTACGACCCATTTACTCCATGTAGCATCAGTTGCATGATGTGTGGCAGGGACCCTCTCTTTGAACATCCAGCCCATCACCTGCAGTCAAGGTGCTAAGAGGAGCTGTGCTTCCGTAACAACCACTTCCGAAGCAGCTCAAACCCCTTCATATGCTGCCAGTATCTATTTTTTCAGTTGGAGTATAGCAAGCTTCACATCCTCTGTATGCATGATTCCAGAACCCCAGGGGTTGACCTCGACTCTCCCCTGGTGCTTTCTGCAAGAGACTCCAGGTAGGGCCATTCTCCCCGGCTGCTATGTAGAGCACATATTTAACATCTTGTCCCACCCTGACTGGCCCTAGGGCTACTGCGTGAACTATTTCCTGTTTAATTTGTTCACAGACTTTTCATTGCTCAAGGCCCCATTTGAAATCATTCTTCTTCCGGGTCACTTGATAGAGAGGGCTCACAATCAGACTGTCATTTGGAATATGCATCCTCTGAAAACCCACAATGCCTAAGAATGGTTGAGTCCATGGCAAATGGTGGGGCTATGTTTCCACCCCTGGGGCAGTGAATTCCAGGTGTACTGTACGCCCCTCCAAGTGAAAGCAAACTGTGGCCTGCACTCTGCCACCAAAGGGATTGAGGAAAACACATAAGGGGTATCAGTTTTGTCATACCACTTGGCTGCCTTTGACTCCAGTTTTTATTGAAGTTGTAACATGCCCAGCACAGCAGCATGCAGCAGCAGCATGACTTCGTTCAGGCCAGGATAGCCTACTGTCAGCCCCCACTCTCCATTAGATTTTTGCACTGGCCGTATGGGACTATGAAAGGGTGAGCAAGTCTTGCTGATCGCTCCTTTGGTCTCCAGTTGTCAAATCACCTTATGGATGGGAATCAGGGAGTCTCAGTTGGTGCGATATTGCTGCCCATACACTGTTGTGGTAGCAATCGGCACCTGTTGTTCTTTGACCCTCAACAGCCCTACCACAGAGGGGTCCTCCGAGAGACCAGGCAAGGTGGATAACTGTTCAATTTCTTCCATCTCCAAGGCAGCTATGCCAAAAGCCCACCAGTATCCTTTTGGGTCCTTGAAGTATCCTCTCCTGAGGTAGTCTATGCCAAGGATGCATGGAGCCTCTGAGCCAGTCACAATGGGATGCTTTTGCCACTCATTCCCACTTAGGTTCACTTCAGCTTCCAGTACAGTCAACTCTTGGGATCCCTCTGTCACTCCAGAAATACAAATGGGTTCTGCCCCTTTATAGCTTTATGGCATTAGATTACAATGCACCGATGTCTACTGGAGCCTTATTTATACTCCTGGGGGTCTTATGTGCCATGCCATCGAATCCACATAGTCCAATAAACCCGGTTGTCCCTTTCCCCCACCTGGCTGGGGGCAGGGCCCCTCTAATCCTGGTCATAGTATCCGTTATTCACTTTTTGCAGAAATGACTTGGAAGTCCCTTCAAGAGGATCGGAGGTAAGATCGGGCCTTCTACTGTGCCTGAGGAACTTCCGCTGGAAACTGGAGTGGCACTTTTCCTGGAGGGATCCACTTTTGTGATTGTTCTTCCTTGCAACTCATGTACCCGTGCCCGTAGGGCCGAGGTAGGTTGTCCATCCCACTTCCTCATGTCCTCTCCGTGGTCACGCAGGTAAAACCACAGGGTGCCTCGTGGTGTGTACCCTCTATGCTCTCTCACTTAAGCAGAGAAACGCCTGCTCCTAATAGCTGAGATACTGGCCTGTACAAATGGGGAGTAGGACATATTTTCTTTGAGTTGCTGGACCTTCTGGGACAGTTTCTCCACAGCCGAGACGAAGGAGGAAAAGAGACTTTCTTCATATTGCCAGAGTCAGCCAGCCACCTCATCCTCCATTGGTCCCTCTTTGCCTTTCCATTCCAGCACTGCCAATGAGTTGGCAGATGAGGATGGTGTGCTCTGTACAAACTTCCGCCATATGGACCTTGTGCATTGGACTTCATCAGGACCTGTGCGCAACTGTGCGTTGTCCAGGTCCTAATAAGCCATCTCCCGTACAGCTAAAGGTACTGCATACCTTTTTCCATGGTGGTCCACTTAATTGGATGACATACAACATCTTCACTGAAGGGATACCTTTCCCTCACACCTGACAGGACTTGCCTCCAGAGGCTGAGGGCTTGTGTCTTTTTCCTAATTGCCTTGTCAGTGCCCCCTTCCCTAGACAGGAATCACAGCTGTTTGGTTTCCCTGCCCTCTAATTCCCAGCTACTGGCCCCATTATCCCAGCATTGGAGAAGTCCGACAGGATGTTGGCTGAAAACTTTTTGCATATCTCGCAACTCACTCAGGGATAGGGATCCGGTGATTATCTCTGGTTCTGCCTCTTCCTCCTTTTCTTGTGATGGCCCTGGTTCATCATCATCCTTTACTAAGTGAACTGATTTCTTGGTGCATTTCTTCTTCTGTATAGGGGCAACTGATACTGATACAGGTTGGTTTTCTGGTTCAGCTGCAGTGCCTGGGTTGGAGTAGCCACAGTGCCTGCCACCGGGGTTGGAGTAGCTGTAATACCTGTTGCAGGGGTTGGAATAGCCACAGTGCCTGTCACAGGGACTGAAGGAGCTTTGGTGCCTGTCAGTCTGGTTTCCCTCTCTTTCTCCTGAGGGTGCTGCATAATATCAAGCAGTGTTTGGTAGATACTGGCCAGGGCCCAGCACAGTGCGGTAAGTTGTGCCTCTCTGGAATAGGCACAGCATTTTCCTTTCAAATATTCTATTGCTTTATCGGGGTCCTGTAGTTTGGGGGTAAAGTCCCAAACCATTGGAGGTGAGTTCTCTAGGTACCTGCCCATCTTCTCCCGCATGCCATGCCACCCATGACTATCCAGCCTCCAGGCAGATCTCTGGGTGGTAGTCTTAAACGGTTGTTTAACCCTAAACAAGACCTGAAACACATTCAGGAGGCATAGCAATAGGAACATGCTGGTTTGAACATCCCCAGGATATTAAAAATTCTCAAAAGCTGTTGTACCTGGCCCAAAGGAGGTGAAAAAGCTGGGGAAAGTATCCCTCCCTGTTTCCCCCATAGATTGGGTGTAATAAATGCTAAGAGATGGCACCCAAGGTATGGTCAGGACAGCAATACTGCATAAACACCCCAACATAACCGCCTGAACAGTGCTTTTATCAGATCATAAGTAGATATTACACAGGACAGCAAAATTATAATCCTGATCCCTCTCCCAGAGGAGATAAACAGTATTACGGGGAGTACATAGAGCATATAAGAATTTACATACCACAGCCATGCGAACAAACAAAGCAACATTGTGACCAGCAACTAACTAATATAATAAATGCATATAACAAACTTGTTTTAACATGCTCTGGTCAGATCTGTCAATATCTCAACCCTTCGAGCCCCATGTTGGGTTCCAAAAAGGACTGTCGTGGTTTAACCCCAGCCAGCAACAAAGAACCACATTGTCAGTCTCTCATTCTCCCTGCAGAAGTGGGATGGGGAGAGAATCAGAAGAAAAAGGCAAAACTTGTGGGTTGAGATTAAGGCAGTTTAGCAGAACAGCAAAGGAAAGGGGAAAGCAACAACAGTAATACTGATAAAGGAATATACAAAACATGATTAATGTACAACCACTCACTGATGGGAACCCGAAAAAGCCCCAGCCTGCTCACGAGTGGTGATTCCTGCCCCCCTGGACAGGTCCCCCAGCTATATACTGAGCATGGTGTCACATGGTATCGAATACCCTTTTAGCTAGTTTGGATCAGCCATGCAGGCTGTGTCCCATCCCAGCTCCTTGTGAAAATTAACCCTATCCCTGCCAGAACCAGGACACCCAATTTGACCGGGACAACTCATGCGCATGAATAAAAGAATTACCCTTGTAATTCTATACTTTGCATCCTGGCCTCTCTCCTCAGTCAGCATGGGGCAGTTGCAAAAAATTTTGTAACCAGCTCCAAGCCTACAGCTAAATTAAACACCTATTAAATGTCTTTATCATGCCAAAATTCTTATCGAAGAACATTGCAGGCCTTGGATGTCGCAGGCACCTAACATTTAACAGCAAGAAACCAAATCATTTCCCAAGAGCATCTCCTGAAAGAGTGAAGAATCAAGCAGATTCTGTTCAAATGAAGGCTGATATTTTAGAGCTCATTCTGAGCACGCTGTTTATTGGCATTCCCACTTCAACTTTTTGGCTCCGTCCTGCAGGCTCAGTCCTCTGCCATCCACTGCAGACTTCCTACACAGCCACTATGCACTTCGTACTGAGTGTTGTGAAACCATCTTTTAGCACTTCCTTTGGCAGAAGGGCTGGTCATTTCAAAATACCCCTACCTAGTACAGCACAGCCCCCAACCCTGAAAAACAGCAGACATGCATCCATTCCCCTGAAACACTGTGTAGCAAACTCAGGGTGAAAATGTTTTGGACCACAGAGAGACTGTCAGGTTGGTTCTGTAGTTTTTGTTATCCCCCAATCCAAGACTTCACTGACCACAAGGCCAAGTTGGGAAGGTTTTCCCTTCCCTGTTCACCCTTCTGCCTGACTATTAACATGCAATCACTGTATTTGCGAAATTGGATTTACAGCCAGAAGCTGTGCATCAATCTGCCACTGTTATCATTCCAGGGACAAATAGCCTGAGCACTGGGTGCCCAACATAAACAGGAGCCTGACAGCAGAAACAGAAAGGAAAAGAGATGGAGGGCAGCCTGGCAGGGGGAAATCCAAACCACGGTGTGTGTGCTGCGCTGTGTACGCAGCTTGTCAAGCGGACTCCCAGCACACAAATAAGTATGGGGGCGTTGGTGGCTACCATACCATTCAGCACCCTGCAGCTGAAGGCAGTTGAGAACTGGAAGGTGGCAGGGAGGGCACAGGGAGCC
>NW_009649223.1:1030-1425 GCF_000708025.1 Charadrius vociferus | reverse complement strand
CTTGTTTGCTTGTTCATTGGGTTGGGTTTCTTCCACTTGTCTTTAAGCAGTCTAACCTGGTGCTAAAAGACTCAGATCTCAGGGGCTGGAGAAGGAAAGGAAGTATTGCTGAGGTGTTCAGGCACACATCTGTATTCACTTATGAATTTGCATACTGCATCTAATAAAGTAAACAGCTCTCAATACAGAGGACTGAAAGGAGGTTGTAGTGAGGTGGGTCTCTTCTCCCAAGTAACTGTCGTGGTTTAGGCCAAATGGGCCACATTCACCAATGACCTGGATGAGGGGACAGAGTATACCCTCAGCAAGTTCGCTGATGATACCAAACTGGGAGGGGTGGCTGACTCTCCAGAGGGCCGCGCTGCCATCCAGCGTGACCTGGACAGGCTGGAGGG
>NW_009649223.1:0-295 GCF_000708025.1 Charadrius vociferus | reverse complement strand
GTTAAATTCCCTTGGGGTACACATTGCACTTCTCCATCCTTCAGCATCACCCACCAAGCACATCCAGGTCCTTGAGCAAAAACAATCCCACGAATGGGTTTGCTCTTGCCTGAAGCAGGAAAAACCCAAACAGTTTTGCCTAACATATTCCTTTCATGTACCACAGGGACTTTATCCCCTTCTACAGTATGTAAAAGGTCTGATTGAGCAGGACCAGCTCAATCGATGGATCCTCTGGTGTAAAATAACCAGGTGGCTTGCTCCAAAAGCTTGTCCCAATTTTTAAAGGTTCCAC
>NW_009649222.1:69459-70702 GCF_000708025.1 Charadrius vociferus | reverse complement strand
TCCTGGACGGCTCCAACAGCATCTACCCCTGGTACGAGGTGCAGAACTTCCTCAGCAACATCCTCAGCAAGTTCTTCATCGGGCCCGGACAGATCCAGGTGAGGTGGTGTCCCCACGGCCGTGCTGGTGTCCCCAGGGCCGTGCCGGTGTCCCCAAGGCTGTGCCGGTGTCCCCAGGTCCATGCCATGTCCAGGGCAACATCATTGTCCCTGGGGTGATGCGGTCCCCCAGATGATGCCATCGTACGCAGGGCAGTACCATCATCCTTGGGGTGATGCCGTTGTCCCCAAGGCAATGCTGTCTCCCCTGTGGCGATGCCACCCTTGGGGTGATGCCATCATCCTTGGGGGGATGCCGTTGTCCCCAAGGCAATGCTGTCACCCCTGTGGCGATGCCACCCTTGGGGTGATGCCATCATGCTTGGGGTGATGCCGTTGTCCCCAAGGCAATGCTGTCTTCCCTGGGGAGATACCACCCTTGAGGTGATGCCATCATCCCTGGGGTGATGGCATTGTCCCCCAGGCAACGCTGTCTTCCCTGGGGAGATGCCACCCTTCGGGTGATGCCCTTGTCCCCAGGATGCTGCCATTGACCCCAGGGCAATGCTGTTGTCCCTGGTGCAATGCCATCCTTGAGGTGATGCCACCCTGGTGGTGATACTGCCACCCCTGGGGAGATGCCATCATCCCTGGGCTGTTGCCATTGTCCCCAGGGCAATACTGTCACCCTTGTGGCGATGCCATCCTTGGGGTGATACCATCATTCCCCGGGTGATGCCGTTGTCCCCAGGATGCTGCCATTGTCCCCAGGGCAATACTGTCACCCTTGGGCTGATGCCACCTTTGGGGTGATACCATCGTTCCAGGGGTGATGCCATTGTCCCCAGGGCAATGCTGTTGTCCCCGGGGGGGATGCCACCCTTGGGGTGATGCCGCCCTTGGGGTGACGCCATCATCCCTGGGGTGTTGCCATTGTCCCCAGGGCAATTCTGTTATCCCTGGGGTGATGCCACCCCTGGAGTGATGCCATCATCCTTGGGGCAATGCCACCGTCCCCAGGGCTGTGCTGCCGTCCCCGGGGTGACGGCAGCCCCGGGGTGACGCCGATGTCTGCGGGGCAGGTGGGGGTGCTGCAGTACGGGGAGCGGGCGGTGCACGAGTGGGTGTTGGGGCAGTACCGCACAGCCGAGGAGGTGGTGGAGGCGGCCAAGAACATCAGCCGGCAGGAGGGACGGGAGACACCC
>NW_009649222.1:66175-67592 GCF_000708025.1 Charadrius vociferus | reverse complement strand
CCCCCCCCATCTTCGATTTCTCCCCCACCCCCAGGACGGGATCCTCTTCGGCACGGTGGGAGCCTACGACTGGGACGGGGCCGTGCTGGAGGAGAGCCGCCGCGGCCGCATCGTCCCACCCCGCAAAGCCTTCGCGAAGGAGTTCCCGCTGGAGCTGAAGAATCACGCGGCTTATTTGGGTAGCGGGGAGGATGTCCCGAGGGATGCGGGGTGAATCAGGGATGCTCCATGGCCCGGAGATAGGGAGTGAACCAGGGGATGCTCCGTGTCCCAGAGATTTGGGGCAAATGGGGAATCGTCGGCAGCTGAGGGATGCTCGATGCCCCACGGGTGCCGGGCAAAGCAGGGGTACTCAGGACCCAAAGGATGCTCGGTACCCCAGGGGTGCTCAGTACCTCAGGGATGCTCTGTCCCTGGGGATGCTCGGTGCCCCCAAGGATGCAGGGCAAACCAGGGATATTCAGCACCCGAAGGATGCTCGGTACCCCAGGGGATGCTCTGTGCCCCAAGGATGCTCGGTACCGCAGGGATTCTCGGTGCCCCAAGGACGCAGGGCAAACCAGGGATGCTCCGCACCCGAAGGATGCTCAGCATCTGAGGGAAGTGGAGCAAATGGGGACCTCCCTGTCCTGGGTCTGGGGGGAAACTGGTGATGCTGGGTACCCCAGGGATGCTCGGTGCCCCCAGGGATGCTCGGTGCCCTCAGAGATGGTGGGTACCCAGGGGATGCTCGGCGCCCCGGGGATGCTCAGTGCCCCCAGGGGTGCAGGGCAAACCAGGGATGCTCAGCACCTGAAAGATGCTCAGCACCCCAGGGATGTGGAGCAAATGGGATGCTCTGTGTCCTGGGCCTGGTGGGAAACTGGTGGTGCTGGATGTCCCCAGGGATGATCGGTGCCTGGGCATGCTCGGTACCCCAGGGATGGTTGGTACCCCAGGGGATGCTTAGTGCCCCAGGGATGCTCGGTGCCCCAAGGATGCAGGGCAAACCAGGGGTAGTCAGCACCCAAAGGATGCTCAGCACCCCAAGGAAGCAGAGCAAATGGGATGCTCAGTGTTCTGGGCCTGGGGAGAAACTGGGGATGTTGGGTGCCCCCAGGGATGCTCGGTGCCCCAGGGATGCTCGGTGCCCCCAGGGATGTTCAGTACCCCAGGGATGTTGGGTGCTCCCAGGGATGCTCGGTACCCCAGGGATGTTGGGTGCCCCCAGGGATGCTCGGTACCCCAGGGATGTTGGGTGCTCCCAGGGATGCTCGGTACCCCAGGGATGTTGGGTGCCCCCAGGGATGCTCGGTACCCCAGGGATGCTCGGTGCCCCAGGGATGTTGGGTGCCCCCAGGGATGCTCGGTACCCCAGGGATGCTCGGTGCCCCAGGGATGTTGGGTGCCCCCAGGGATGCTCGGTACCCCAGGGATG
>NW_009649222.1:64149-64807 GCF_000708025.1 Charadrius vociferus | reverse complement strand
CCCCAGGGATGCTCGGTGCCCCAGGGATGTTGGGTGCTCCCAGGGATGCTTGGTACCCCAGGGATGTTGGGTGCCCCCAGGGATGCTTGGTACCCCAGGGATGTTGGGTGCTCCCAGGGATGCTCGGTGCCCCAGGGATGTTGGGTGCCCCCAGGGATGCTCGGTACCCCAGGGATGCTCAGTGCCCCCAGGGATGCAGGGCAAACCAGGGGTACTCAAGACTTGAAGGATGCTCACCGCCCTGGGGATGCGGGGGAGACTGAGGATGCTCCGCACCCCAGGGATGCGGAGCAAATGGGATGCTCCGTGTCCTGGCTACGGGGAGGAACCGGGCATACTGGGTGCCTTGGGGATGCTGGGTGCCCTGGGGACACAGGATGGCCGAGGCATGGCACCACCACCACCAGCAGGATGTTTTTTCCCTGCCGCTGATGCCCGGGCTCTCTCCCACCCCAGGTTACGCCGTCTCCTCGCTGCGGCTGCCGGGTGGGCAGCGCCTGTACGTGGCCGGAGCCCCTCGCTTCCAGCACAAGGGCAAGGTGATCCTCTTCGAGATGGACACTGCGGGGACCGTGACGGTGGCCCAGGCACTGACGGGAGAGCAGGTCGGAGCTGCCGAGGAGGGGGGTGGGGGGGGGACGGAGGGGGGCACCCACCG
>NW_009649222.1:59395-62631 GCF_000708025.1 Charadrius vociferus | reverse complement strand
TCATCCAGAAGAACTGCCAGCGCAGCGGCACCGGTGCCGTCTGCCTCCGGGCCAGAGTCTGCTTCCGCGCCGGCACCCGCGCCCGGGGCCAGCGGGACAGGGAGATCGGTGAGTGCCGGGGATGGGGGGGGGACGTGACGGGTGTCTGGACCTGGAGCATCCCTGCAGCATCCCTGCAGCATCCCTGGAGCATCCCCAGGGCTTCCTCAGAGCATCCCTGGAGCATCCCCAGGGCTTCCTCAGAGCATCCCTGGAGCCCTCCAGGAGCATCTCCGGGGTGTCCCTTGGGTGATACCTCGTGGGAGGTGTCCCTGCCCATGGCAGGGGGGCAGAACTTGGTGATCTTTGAGGTCCCTTCCAACCTAAACCATTCTGTGATCTTGCGAATGTCACCAGAGCATCCATACGCCATCCCTGGAGCATCCCCGGGGTGTCCCCTGGGCTTCCCCAGAGCATCCCAGGAGCATCCCGGGGAGTGTCCCCAGAGTATCACCAGAGCATCCCTACACCCATCCCAGAGCATCCCAAGCACATCTTCACGGTGTCCCTGGAGCATCCCTGGAGTATCCCTGGGATGTCCCCTGAATATCCACATGCCATCCCTGGGGCATCCCTGGCGCATCCTCAGGGTGTCCCCAGAGCATCTTCAGGGTGTCCCCGGAGCATTCCTGGAGCTTCTTCAGCGCATCCCTGGGATGTCCCCTGAATATCCACATGCCATCCCTGGGGCATCCTCAGGGTGTCCCTGGAGCATCCCTGATGTGACACCCCTGGAGCTTCTTCAGCGCATCCCTGGGATGTCCCCTGAATATCCACATGCCATCCCTGGGGCATCCTCAGGGTGTCCCTGGAGCATCCCTGATGTGACACCCCTGGAGCTTCTTCAGACCATCCCTGGGGTGTCCCCAGAGCACCTCCGGGGTGTCCCCAGCCCCGTGGGTGTCCCCAAAGCGCTGACTCCCCCCACCCCCTCATCCTCGTATGGGTCCCCCAACTCATCCCAGGTGGGAAGTGGGGGTCCATATCACCCCATATGGTCCCCCAACTCATCCCAGGTGGGAGGTGGGGGTTCCATACAGCCCCATATGGGTCCCCCAACTCATCCCAGGTGGGAAGTGGGGGTCCATATCACCCCATATGGTCCCCCAACTCATCCCAGGTGGGAGGTGGGGGTTCCATACAGCCCCATATGGGTCCCCCAACTCATCCCAGGTGGGAAGTGGGGGTCCATATCACCCCATATGGTCCCCCAACTCATCCCAGGTGGGAGGTGGGGGTTCCATACAGCCCCATATGGGTCCCCCAACTCATCCCAGGTGGGAAGTGGGGGTCCATATCACCCCATATGGTCCCCCAACTCATCCCAGGTGGGAGGTGGGGGTTCCATACAGCCCCATATGGGTCCCCCAACTCATCCCAGGTGGGAAGTGGGGGTCCATATCACCCCATATGGTCCCCCAACTCATCCCAGGTGGGAGGTGGGGGTTCCATACAGCCCCATATGGGTCCCCCAACTCATCCCAGGTGGGAAGTGGGGGTCCATATCACCCCATATGGTCCCCCAACTCATCCCAGGTGGGAGGTGGGGGTTCCATACAGCCCCATATGGGTCCCCCAACTCATCCCAGGTGGGAAGTGGGGGTCCATATCACCCCATATGGTCCCCCAACTCATCCCAGGTGGGAGGTGGGGGTTCCATACAGCCCCATATGGGTCCCCCAACTCATCCCAGGTGGGAAGTGGGGGTCCATATCACCCCATATGGTCCCCCAACTCATCCCAGGTGGGAGGTGGGGGTTCCATACAGCCCCATATGGGTCCCCCAACTCATCCCAGGTGGGAAGTGGGGGTCCATATCACCCCATATGGTCCCCCAACTCATCCCAGGTGGGAGGTGGGGGTTCCATACAGCCCCATATGGGTCCCCCAACTCATCCCAGGTGGGAAGTGGGGGTCCATATCACCCCATATGGTCCCCCAACTCATCCCAGGTGGGAGGTGGGGGTTCCATACAGCCCCATATGGGTCCCCCAACTCATCCCAGGTGGGAAGTGGGGGTCCATATCACCCCATATGGTCCCCCAACTCATCCCAGGTGGGAGGTGGGGGTTCCATACAGCCCCATATGGGTCCCCCAACTCATCCCAGGTGGGAAGTGGGGGTCCATATCACCCCATATGGTCCCCCAACTCATCCCAGGTGGGAGGTGGGGGTTCCATACAGCCCCATATGGGTCCCCCAACTCATCCCAGGTGGGAAGTGGGGGTCCATATCACCCCATATGGTCCCCCAACTCATCCCAGGTGGGAGGTGGGGGTTCCATACAGCCCCATATGGGTCCCCCAACTCATCCCAGGTGGGAAGTGGGGGTCCATATCACCCCATATGGTCCCCCAACTCATCCCAGGTGGGAGGTGGGGGTTCCATACAGCCCCATATGGGTCCCCCAACTCATCCCAGGTGGGAAGTGGGGGTCCATATCACCCCATATGGTCCCCCAACTCATCCCAGGTGGGAGGTGGGGGTTCCATACAGCCCCATATGGGTCCCCCAACTCATCCCAGGTGGGAAGTGGGGGTCCATATCACCCCATATGGTCCCCCAACTCATCCCAGGTGGGAGGTGGGGGTTCCATATCACCCCATATGGTCCCCCAACTCATCCCAGGTGGGAGGTGGGGGTTCCATACAGCCCCATATGGGTCCCCCAACTCATCCCAGGTGGGAAGTGGGGGTCCATATCACCCCATATGGTCCCCCAACTCATCCCAGGTGGGAGGTGGGGGTTCCATATCACCCCATATGGTCCCCCAACTCATCCCAGGTGGGAGGTGGGGGTTCCATACAGCCCCATATGGGTCCCCCAACTCATCCCAGGTGGGAAGTGGGGGTCCATATCACCCCATATGGTCCCCCAACTCATCCCAGGTGGGAGGTGGGGGTTCCATACAGCCCCATATGGGTCCCCCAACTCATCCCAGGTGGGAGGTGGGGGTCCATATCACCCCATATGGTCCCCCAACTCATCCCATGTGGGAGGTGGGGGTTCCATACGGCCCCATATGGGTCCCCCAACCCATCCCAGGTGGGAGGTGGAGGTCCATATGGGCCCATATGGGTCCCCCAACCCATCCCATGTTGGAGATGGGGGTCCATTTGGTCCTATATGCACCCCGCAACCCACCCCAGGTGGAGGTCCATATGGCCCCTCCCCCCCGTTCTCAGCCCGAGCCCCCC
>NW_009649222.1:55997-57858 GCF_000708025.1 Charadrius vociferus | reverse complement strand
GAAAGAAGCAGTTCCAGCAATAAAGCTCAGCCCCCCGCGGAGATGCTCGAGCCTGTGGTACCCACCGCCGCGCTCTGCCCGCATCCCTGGCGCCGCTTCGGGGATGCTCGGGGCGTAGAAAACGCTTGGAGTGACGCCAGTGCCAGCCAGAAAATAGAAAGGGATAGTGGGGTGAGGGGTGGTGTGTCCGCTGGATACCCCAAAACTCCCTTCCTCCACGCTGCCTTCAGCCCGGCATCGGCGCCCGCAGCCTCCTGCCCCGCAGAGCTGCGCCTCCTCGGGGGGGGGGGGGAACGGACGACGTGTCCGGCTTAAATTCTGCCCCCCCCTCCCCGGGGAAGAATTCCCCAATTTCAGGCATTTCGGGGCTGAGCCGGCACCGTGTGGGAGGGGGAACGATCCAGGAGCAGAAACGTGGCGCTACCCCAAATAACCCCGAGAGGTGTGTGGTTCTGTGTGTCCCCCCCCACCATCCCCAAAACTCAGCCCGCACACAGGGTGCTTTTGGGGAGAGTGAAACGCTAAATAACGGGGGAAAACGAGATGAACCCAGCGAAGGCAAGACTGAAACCAGGATGTAGCTGCGGTTAAAGCGTTTTCCCTTTTGCGGTCACCAGAGCCATTTATCGCCTCTTCGCTCCCACCCCGGCCCTCAAAAGCCCAAGACGAAGGGGTCTCCCTGCTTTAGAGGGGGGTGAGCAGAGCAGGACGAGGTGGTCCCGAGGGTCCGAGAGCAGAGCACGAGCTGCTTTGCCAGGAACGAGCCCGGCGTGTCACGGGGAGGGCAGGAGCCACCCAAAACTCCGGCCGAACCCCCGTCCCCGTCGCTGCGGGGATGTCCGGAGACCTGCGGGACCCGGCGGCATTTTCAAAGTCGCAGCGGAAAAACCTCCCCCAGCGCTCGGGGGGTGGGGGGGTTCCTTCCCCCGAAACGAGGGAGGGATGGGGGCACCGCGTCCCCAGCCGGGAGGGGGCTGCGGGGGTCTCGGTCCCCCGGTCCCGGAGGATCAGACTCACCGTGGCGCGAGAAGGGACAACGCTGATGCCTCAAACCACCGTCCCACCGCTGCTCATCCCCCCCACCGCCCTCCAGCACCCCAGAAAGGATTTTTCCTCACCAGAAAAGCCCCTTTACGGCCATCCCAGGAGGTTATTTCCACCCCCCCAAGAGCCCCCCCGAGCTCCTCGGTCACCTCTTCCAACCCCAACAATCTTTCATCCGCGTCTGGTCTTCTTTATAAAGGCCTTTATTTGACTGAATAGCAAACAGAACACTAGTTTTAAATCGAGTGTACGTGGTACACTGTTTACAGCAAGGAAGCGGCAACATGTTTAGACGCGACCTACCTCTCCCTCCCGCCCGCTGCCGGGCCGAGCCGGGGGTTTGACACTGCCACGTGGTGGTTTAGTGGGTGCCGTAAGCACAGAGGTTATTCGGACGATAAAAACAAGAAGTCAAACACGGATGAAACGTTACAGAAATGGAGAGGAAAAAAATAAAAATAAAAATAAAAAAAAAAAAAAAGAGGGGGGGGGGGGGGGGAAAAAAAATAATCCACAAAAATAAAGAGATTCTCTTAGTTACGGGAGTAAGGGAGAATTAAGATTGTGTGTTAAACAGCGAGGAATCGGCCGTTAAAATGGCTACGCACAGTTAGGTCTGGTTTCCTAAAGGATGCCTTTAATGTGGTCCATATGATACACACCAGCTAAGGATCCTAAACGACTCACTGGGAGGGGGGGACGGGGACAGGTTGGGACAGACCTGGGGACACAGGCACGTGGAGAAGGGCCAGGAAAAAAAAAAACCCACCAAAAAAACAAAAAACCAAACCAAAACCCAACCCCAACCAACCAACCC
>NW_009649222.1:47365-55166 GCF_000708025.1 Charadrius vociferus | reverse complement strand
GCTCCTCTCCGCCAACACGCCGTCGGGAAGAGCTCCGGCCCCTTCCACGCCTCCGTCTTCACCTCCGCTTCTGCCTTGAGAAAACCTACACCGCTATTTCACAGACACCGTCACTCGGATTCAAGACGGAGAGGTGGGGGGAGGAGAAAAAAAAAAACAAAAAAAAACCCTCCCGGATTCCATTCCACCCACCCGGTGCGAGGGGCAGGGAAAGGGGTCGGAGGAGAGAGGTCCAAAATCTTCTCCTCCTTTTCCCCCCCTCCTTCTTTACCCCACGGAGCACCGCAGTGGGGGACCTTCTCCCGCCTTTGCCGGGGGGGGTGAGGACAACACGGAGGCAGCGGGAATGACCTCGGGACGCAGGCGGGGTGTCCCCAAACCTCACCCCCTCCCCACCACCTTCCTTCAAAAGGGGGCCACGTTTGAAGTAAAGGTTTCACAAGTATCAAATCAAGTCAAATCACTCAAAAGACGCTGAATTGAGGACTAAAGAGGCGATTCCGATGGAGACGCGATTCGCTGGGAGACGCTAGTTTTTAAAGTTTCGGGGAAAAGACAGCACTCATGGCAGTAATACCACAGGGTGGGTTCCCTCCCCTGCCCTATATTTCCTGCTACTCTTGGTTTTCGATTGAATTATAATACAATGTACATCTGTAGTAACGATACTGCGGCCGGAGCCCCCCGGGGAAGCCCTCGAGCGTCAGAAAGTCCATCGGTCGTGTAGTTGGCTTTCGCTGCTAAAGCTGTTACTCGCCGAGGCCTCGGGGTTCTGCGTTTGCCGAGTCGAATCTTCCCCTTTTAAGCTCTTCCTGCAGACGGGACACGTGTCGTGCTGCAAGAGAAAACGGGGCAGCTTCAGGGAAAGGCCGCTCGGACGGCTGCTTTACCCCCGCAGGGTTTCGCCCCAGCAGGTTTGGCGGTCTCGCAGAGCCCCCCCGTGTCTCGCAGAGCCCCCCCGTGTCTCGCAGAGTCCCCGGTGCGGCGGCGGGGGGCCCCTACCAGCTCTAACCACGGCACGATGCAGTTGCTGTGGAAGAAGTGATTGCACGGTAACTGCCGAACTTGCTCCGCTACTGTGTAGTCCTCTTTGCACACAGGACACTCCAAACCCGTATCTGGAAGAGAGGCGCAGAGGGAGGAGGGTGAAGCCGGAGGGTTTATCTCGTCGGGAACACCAACCCCGGGCTCTACGAGCCAGGGGCCGCTCGCGTAGAGCCCGCTCCCCGAGAAATCAGAGAAATCCCCTGCGTACGACTGGGAACGAAAAAACTAAACCAAATCAGGGGTGTTTCAGCGGAGCGCTGCCAAACCGCCCTCGCCCAGAGCAGTCTTGCGAGGTCGGCGGGGGATGCCGCCACGGCACATCCTTCCCTCCGCGTGCCACCGACCGCGAGAGACGGCAAAAACCAACCGAGCCCTCCTCCGTCGTGCCGAGCCTGAGCTCTCAGCCTCTCGCCCGCCGGGCTGCGCGGCCCCAGCGCCGTCAATCCCACCAGGCGAGACCCAGCATCGCGCCGTGGCAATTCAGCCGCTTCCGGGCTCGCCGGCCAAGAAGAAGAGAGACGGGTATATAAAAAGCACCAGATAAAAATATCTGGTGTGGAAACAGCTTTTCTAATCAAACTGTTTGTTTTAATGGAGCGTTTTAGTTGCCAGTAATAGAGTAGCTCGGAGGGAAAGGGATCCTTCGGAGACAGCCTTCTGCAAACACGGGGAGAAAAATCCCCGGGATGAGCTAATCGCAAAACCATAAACGCTACGAGAAACGCACGGGTCTTCGCTGCCAACTGCACCGCGAGAACCTGCGCCTTTTACGTGACATTTCCAGAGCGGTTGGGCAGGAATCCGTTCGGCGCCTCATCTCCCAGCCCCGCTTGCGAGCCAATTTGGAAGGGAAGAAAGCAACACGCCAAGCCGGGCTGTAACGAGCCCACAAACACCAGCGCAAACAGAAGCCGGTAAAGCCATCAGGGGGTTGGGTAGGCTGAAAAACAGAGCACTCGGGGACTGCGCAAACACTCTGCAGAAGGAAGAAGGTCTTTGCTGATGGCCTCAACCGGCGGAGACCTGAGAGTCCCCGGAGGAGCGAACACCAGAGATGGCAGCAGCGGCAGCAGCAACGCTCAGGATCGCCTGAGCTGGAAGAGAGGAGTGTTTCCAGCCCGAGTCTGGACAGTAATTGAGGCAGACGGAGCAGCGCTGCCTCCCGCCCTCCCGCCGCAGCCAGGGAAACACGAGGAGACAGCAAAGAGAGAGCGGGAGAGCCCAAAGCGTCAGGAGATGAGTGACATCGTACCCCGGCGATGATTTCACCTACCGACTTGTTCCTGAGTTACTGTCACTGTCGGGAGAGATGAGATCTTCTCTTTGTCGGCCGGAGGCGGTCCCGTGTTTTCCAGCTGCCCCAGGAGCTGCGGAGGAGAAAACAAGCTGCGCTCAGGAGCAGGGACAGGGCTTTGCCGTGCAGAGCATCGGCGTACAAACACGGAGGACGGAGAGCGCTGCGTCCCACCACCAGCCAGCCGGGTAGGAGCAGCTCAGCCCAGCCTGTCCCTGGGGGGGGACCGCGATCTGCTCCTGAAACCCCTGAAGCGACCGACATCGCCGGCTTCCGGACCAAAACCATTCCCACTGCCCAAGCCCAGGAGCAAGCCGGCGCCGTTTCATCCCGGCTTAGATATTCAGTGCGCAGGTGACCGTTCCCCTCTCCGCACGGAGCACCTCCGGTGCTCAAACCGTACTCTCACGCCTCCCATCTCGGCAATGCCACTTCTAGTCCCGCTGCCCTCCAGGTATTTGACATCAAGAGTTGGGGACTGAAGGGCCCCCGGGTGGGAAGGGAGACACGGCCACGGACACAGGAGAGGGTGCTAAGCCGCTCCTGGAGGAATTTGAAGTGAAAGGGAGTCGGCGGAGGTGTTTTGAGAAGAGGAAGAACCTCGTAGTGCGGTAACAAGGGAGATGGAGCACCTTCTGCCTCTCCGGAGACCTGACCAGGGTGTTTGGAGGAACGGGGCGACCTCCCAGGGCTACAACGAGAAGCTTCAGTGGAGTACCGCCACCGAGCCCAAGGAGTCTGTGCTCCTGTGGGGCCGTATCTCCCGCGCGGAGCCTCTGGCGTTTCAGACGGGCTGAGCTCGAGCTGCAGCGATGGTGCTGACAGCACCTTTTTCCCCAGTGTTACAGTTTCATGACTCATAGGAATTTTATACTGTTCAGACCTAGGTTCACCCGGCAATCAGCTCAAACGGGTTCAAGCAGGGCCAGGGAGAGCGCAGAGCATTCGTAGGAGCCTCACCTAACTCTGAAGGCCACGTTAAGACGCCTGGGATGACACGAAACGCCGGAATGGGCTGGGCTGCTGCTCCAGAGCCAGCCAGGAGCCCAGCCCAAATCCGAACTGCGACACCAACTTCATCACACCGCGCTTGCCGGGGCTCGCTCCGCTCCGCCGGGTGTGGGGGGTGGGAGGAAGGTGCCGTCTCCGAGCGGCCGCGTGGGCCGTGGGCTCATTTTGGGAAGCGGTGAGTAAGGCGGGTGAGACGGGCGTGCGACGCAGGCCGGGAAGCCGGGGGCTACTCATGAAGGGCAGCAGATGGCTTCGCCAGGCGTTTTCGGGAGGTGTCAGCACGACAACAGCAGCCAAATTAGCTCTCGGCAAAGCTTTCGTCTGCTCTTCCCATGGCAGCGGTGCCAACGCCCCGTAAGAGACTGTTTGTGGATGGAGGCTGGACACCCCCGATCCTCAAAGGAGCCAGACGACGCTTCCAGGGAACGGGAGCGGACTCAGCTCAGCCCTCTACAAACCACAGCGGGGGAAAAAACAGCTCATGGCTGCGGATCGCTGAATTTGGCGAAGGAGCCGGGGCTGGCGCTGGGGATTTTAACCTTCGGCCTCTGCTGAGCCTGTCGCGAGGCACCTGCAAGCCACGCGTGGGTTGACAGAGGTGGACTAAGATACTGTATTTCCACAGAAATAAGGTCCAACCTCTGCTCCTGGACTCTCTGAAGAGGCAGCGCACAAGGAGCCACCGAGGCAGACACCGAGGGTCTGTTCCAATCCTCATCCGAAACCCGGGACTCGTCTCCAGCGGTGGCACCGACCAGAGCGGAGCACAAAAACTCACGGGCCGGGGCCAACCTGCCTGGGACTTTCTCCACTCAGGGACACACGCGGGTCTTACCTGGGTGACAATAGCATCGAGGCCGCTCTGTCCCCACGCGTAGTCCCCGGGATTCGAGTGCAGCATCCCACTCCTGCAGACGGGAGCAGAGAGGCAAGGAAGCCGTTTCACCCACCCTAAAGCAGCCCCGAGGTTTAAACGATCCTCCCAGAGAAGCCACACTGGGGGAGACGGAGCTCTCGGGCACCAGACCACGGCTGTTCACTGGCGTGGGCAGCCACAACCAAAGCCGTGGTCTAAACCACACTCGCTACTCACCATGAGAAAGGGTGTTGTGAGCCGGGAATCGCTGAGTTTGCAAAAAACCCTGCAAAGATCTGCTGTATTATTCTAAAGAGGGAGGAATCGAAAGAGAGAAGAAAAAAAAAAAAAAAGAACAAGTTAGGCAAACAAATACACGGCGGCAGCAACAACGGTTTAGCAAGAACGGGCAGCAAAACACGAAATACTGCTCTGATCGATGGCAGCCACGTCGCTGCCAGACTCAGGCCTGGGTAAATCCCTGCGCAGAAGGGCGAGCCCCGAGACAGAGGCACCGCTCGAAGGAAGAAGGGATGCTAACTCATCGGCGTGTGGGAGGGCTGGGAGAGGAAATGACTGAGTTTCCCCGAGCACTGACTCGTTTCCCTGCGGTGAGGGTTGGCACCGGTACAGGCAAAACCCACCTTTCCCACCACGCAGCCTCGATTCGTGCCGAGGGGGACAAAGGACAGAGCGTCTGATGCGCAAATTTGCTTTTTCTGGGTCTACCCTAAGTGCCAGGACGCCATTTCATCAGGTTTTCTCCCCCAAGATCCCCCATTTTTCCACCGGTGAGGGAGGGAAACACTTCCAGGGGGTAATTTAGACACTTACCCTTCGATAGCAGGAGACCTGTCGGGACGCGAGCTGCCCCGGGATCTGTACCTCCGCGTCATGGGCAACCGCGGAGGTCGGCTTGGTCCCCAGAGGTCGGCGTGGGCTTGGTGGCCCCTCTCGTTGTCCCTGCTGTCTTGATCCAGCGAGCTGCTACTCAGAAAGGGTCTGAAGTCGGGAAAGAACATTGTGTGGTCCAAATGGTCCCAAAGCTGGCGGGGGGGAGAAAAGGGAAGACACAAACCACACACGGCTCCGTCACTAATCCCGGCGACTCCGCTGCCCACGCGGAGGCAGGGAAGTCCACCTCGACAGAAGCGATTGAGCAAATTCGTATGGTTAGCACGGCTCCCAGGAAAAAGTCTGGCGAAAACGCTTAATTATAGCCCAAACTAATCAGATGTACAACCCCCGGGAAGACCAACACGTCAGCTCTTTCCTGCTACGTGCGGATCCCCAACAAGGTATATTTTGTTAAGCCACCCCAGGACACTGCAAGGGCTCGTCTCTCTCTCCGAGGGCTGGAATTTGAGGAGACAGAATGCCGGACACGCAGGTCCCCACGGCCATGGGCTCATTGAGTGCTCTGGGTCCTCACAGCCACAGGTGGCAAACAGACAGAATCCCAGACTGGTCAGGGTTGGAAGGGACCTCTGGAGATCATCCAGTCCAACCCCCCGCCAGAGCAGGGGCACCTCCAGCAGTGGCACAGGACGGCGTCCAGGCGGGTTTGGGATGGCTCCAGAGGGGGAGACTCCCCCACCTCTCTGGGCAGCCTCTGCCACTGCTCCACTACCCTCAAAGTAAAGAAGTTCCTCCTCATGTTCAGATGGAACTTCCTATGGTCAAGTTTATGCCCATTACCCCTCGTCCTATCACTGGGCACCACTGAAAAAAGACTGCTCCCATCCCCCGGCACCCTCCCTTTAAGTATTTGTAAGTATTAATAAGATCCCCCTTCAATCTTCTTTTCTCTAGACTAAACGTGGCGAAAGAACCGAATCGCAGCCCTGAAAAGGAGGGTTCGTGTCTCTGGTTGCGTCCCCCGGGCCGGCGTACCCGACACGGCAGGACAGAGCAGCACCAAACGGCCGATAGTGAAAGGTCTTGCACATCTAACACCGTTTGGTGGGGTCCACCCACACAAGGAAAGCCGTCTCCTGACCCTACAGCGGATCTACCTGCTGCTGGTGGTGCAAAAACCCACCTCCACCTTCCCCAAGTCGAATTGCCAACCCCGAGCCTCGCCGAGGGGGAGCAGGGACACAAATCAAGAGCTGCTGGGGGGTCACCAACGGATCTCTGCGGTGCTCCTGGCTACACTCCCCGCTGCAGGCTGTCCGCCCGCAGAGAAACCGCGGCGTGCACGAAAACACCCAGGAACGCGGAGCAAGGCATCCTCCTCCCGAGCCTCGGCTCGGAGCCGAGAGCCCCCTCGGCCACCCTCACCTGCAAAACCCATTTGGTTTTATTCCTTCCACAATTCAGATTACACCCAGCTTAACGTGCCAGCTCAGGAGGGCACTGAAGATTTATAATGTGGGTTTATGAAAAATAAAAATAAATAAATAAATAAAAATTGGTAGGACACAACGAAACGAGGAGCGTCAGACGAGAAACCCTCCGTGTGCCACGCGGCAGCACGGTGCTGCTCGCGCTTGATCCACCCGGACCGCGCTCCGCGCTGCAAAAGCGCTATTCGCAGGAGCGGTGCCCTCGGATTCACTGCGGGAATGAAACGCTGCAGAGCGCAACGCGAGGGCTGTTCTCTTCTTATTTGTACTAGACCCTCAGCACGCCTTACCACACGATCAGAGCGGCTTCATTTCCATTTCGCACCTAATTAGCTCACTTCACAAGTCTCTTGCATTGCCCGGTTCAATCCCGTATGGGAGGAAAGGGGGAAGTCAAGTTTATGACCCGTTCTCTGAATTAATACCCCGCAGACGCGGGTTCTGCTCGTTCTCCTGCTGGTGATGATCAAGATACAGCTCTCCCTGCCCGCAGCCGCACTGCTGAGAGCAGACTTTCATTTATTATTAATCCTAAAAGCCATTTAAATTTACATAGCGCCTTTCGCGCGGAGGCATCCCAAAGCTCTTTGTAAACCGTCACGTGGGCTATAAGACGGGATGACTTTATCTCGCTGAAACGGGGGCATTTCTGGGATACGGCGCTGGGGAGAAGCGATATAAAGTTTAGTCCAGGAGATAAACGGATCCAGCTGAAGAGGAGGTGAGGAGAGGCAAACCAGCTGTACGCGGGGAACGTGGAGGCAAACAGGAGGGATCCAGATCCCAAACACAAAGCTGTAGAGGAATTTCAGCTATTTGGTGACCCCGTTTCTGGCGCTCAACCCAGTGGCTTTGCTGCAGCACGCGAGGGAGGGCTCAGCAACAACACAGACCCCCCCCCAAATCCACCCGGGGATAACCCTGGCCGAGGAGCTGCGACCCAAAACATCGGGGAGCTCTCCTGTGAGGACCGAGGAAGGCTTAAAACTCCTCCACAACTGAGCAAAGCAATGATGTGATCTCTGAGCAAGGCCCGCTGGCAGAGGAGACGCACAGAAATGTTATTCCCATCTGTTTTACGCAGCTCAGCTGAACTCCCGAAGGGAAATAGAGCCCTGAGGAAGGGAGTTCGCGATGGGAGTCTAAAGCCGCCCTTCCTTCCCCGGGGTCTGGAAGAGGAGCTGCCGCCGCAGCCACGAGCGCAGGGTGACGCAGGAGAGGCCCCAGCACGAGTTCAGGGTGCGT
>NW_009649222.1:44595-47332 GCF_000708025.1 Charadrius vociferus | reverse complement strand
TTCCGATATTTTAGGTAACGGGGAAAAAAAAGATGCTTCCAGCCCTCGCCGCCCAACAGCCCCCGCTCGGAGGCCCACGCCACTGAATTACAAGACGCAGATTCTGTTCTAAGTTTGGACTTTTTAGAGAGTTGCGGTTCTGGTCAAGGTCAGAGCAGCAGCGAGCAGGGAGGAAAGGGCAGTCGGGCAACACCCTCCCTGCCTGGCTGAGCATCGCCGACACATGCCCCGGCATCTGCCAGCACGTCTTTCCGCTGTCCTTCTTTTCCTGCCCTGCCCACTGAGCAAACTTCTGGCAGTGGCAGCGTCAACAGCGTCCTCAAAACCTGCCGAGTTCCTGAAAACTCTTTCGGAAGATCAGCTGTCCTTTTTACAAGGCAGCAAGCGAGGGTGCCTTCGCGTCCTGCACCTGGAGGTGAGACTCAAAACCTCTTCACGGCTAGTTTCAAAAAACAAAAGCACGGCAGCAGAACTCACCTCTGCGAACTGTGTGGATGGGCCGTCGTCTATGCCGCTGCCATCTAGAAAACTGAAGAAAAACAGGCGAGTGAGAGCAGGTCACCCCTCCAGAAACCAGTTCCCCTTCCGGAATTAAATACAGACGGCAGCTCGTGCGAGCAAGACAGTCCCCGTGTGGTCTGAGAGGGGAAGGGATGAGCGAACCGAGCCCGCCTGTGCGAACGCAGCGGCGTAATTCCTACAGACAGAAGAGGACTACTGAAGTTAAAACGCTCGGTTACGTGCCAGCGCGCTATGCACAACCTGACCCTGGAAGAAAACGGGTTTCTAACCATCCGCACTCCGGCAGAGCCTCCTCAGAGGAGGCGTTTGAGACGGAGCATCCTGCAAACGGGATCCTGTGCCCCAGAGGACCCCTCCACTCTTGCCTTAAGCGACAGGTATACACTTATGTTTAAAAAGAAGATGTAGTGTGACATTAAGTCCTCTCCCCATCCAGAAATTCATGCTGCGGCAAGTCTCAGGCAGCAAAGGTTCACGTAACCGCCTGCCCTTGCGTCTTGCCTGCCCCCAACCCAAATAAAGCAGTTTTCCCAGCAATTACTCAAGACCGAATACAGTGAGGACTAAACAGGCATCATTTTGGATCCCTAACTTGCCGGCAGCGTCTTCTGCTGGGTGACCAACGACCATAGAGAGAAAACGTATTTCTTTCCCTCTCGGCCGCAGCTGTGAGACCAGAGACACAGTCAGGAGACAGAGGCGAAAAGGTATCGCGAGTCCCCGAGATTCAAACTTGATTCCTAAAAAACCAATGCTTTTCACTCTACGAGACCAAAGAAACAGACCTCAAAAACCCGTAAGCGCCTTTGTTCGCAGGACCTCGTACAGCCTTAATTCACAACTCCCACCTTCTCGGAAGCCTTCCCCAAACCCCTCCACGTGGCTTTAGCACGAGGCCGACGGTCACTTGTATTTTCAGTCTCATCCGGTATTAAGTCCAAATTCACGCCAACATATAAGCTTTTCTTTTGCATTCCTTATTTCATCCTTGTTGTCCACAGCTTTTAGAAGCTTTATACCAGGCATCTCAGGAACCCAGAAGAAACGTACGCGTGCGGTAAAAGAAGCGGTGTATGGATGGGTACGATACCTGGAATCATCTGTGACTTCTTCGATAAAGCCAGATTCACATCTCGGGCAAGTGTACTCCTGTAAAGACAGAGGAAACCGGGTTTAGCCCCCAAGCAGCTTGCGATTTCAGGAAAAAGAGCTCAAAACGTGACGCGCCAGGAGCGCAACGTGGGTTCCTGAGCTCCACCTCCCTGTAAAGGCACCCTGGAAGACCAGAGTTTGGGTTTCATTAAGAGGATTTCAAAGCCCGGCGCTTACAGCGGATATTATTAACCTCAATCGACAATTGCGGAACAGAAAAACGCCCTTATCAAGATCACACAAGGTTAGTGGCGGACCGAATTAAAATAAATTAACAAAACCGACACCTGAACAGCCTCAAGCCTGTCCAGATAATGACGTTTAAGAAACAGAGCCAGTTCCAAGCCAGCTGCAAAGCACCGGGCCCAGTCCAGTTCCCAGCCGCGGTGACGGAAAGCGAGTCCCATCAATGAAACCGGTGTCAGAAAGCCGATGAGCTGCTGGGAACGCAGCTCCGACGCGGAGCTGGATTTGCTGCCGCTCGCAACCGCAGGGAAGAGGGCTCTCACAGGGAAATTACAGAGACGCTCTGCAATTACCAAAGCCAGAAAATAAATATTTTCGACTTTTTTTACGCCAAACCGTTTTCATAAACGGGTACTCTGTACGTAAGGCAGGCTCACCGGCTACCGACCACCGATACCACTTCTGCCCGCTGCTCCATCCTCCCCTCGAGCACGCCAGCTCTCTACCACGTGAGTGATTTGGGCCGCAGAGAAGGGAACACGCAGCCCCAGGGCTGCTTTCCCTGGCACATCACCTGGACGACATAATAGCTTCTCCCCAGGCCACAAAATCCCCATCCAAAAGGCTCAAAGGTGCACCTTTCCCACCGCCGGCTCCCCCCCGAGCCTGCCTGGCCAGCCGCGGTGCTGCCAGACCAGCAGCAAAGTGCTGGTCACCAGTAAAGCGGGATGGAGGTGGATGGGCTTGCTCCGCGGCTCCGAAGCTTTTAAGGCTAGGAGAGAGGGAACCGGATAATCCAGAGGCATCCCTCCTCTGGAATGTGCTGCTGGAGCCGTGAAAGCGGGATCTGCCGCAGGGAGAAGGGAGTAAGAAGCCA
>NW_009649222.1:43204-44524 GCF_000708025.1 Charadrius vociferus | reverse complement strand
TCGCCATTTAAGGAAAGAAATCAGGCACCGGACACTGTCTACCTCCCTATCCATAAGGAGAGGGAAACCCCCCCCCCGTGGCTCCTCTGAACTCCTCAGCCCGCGCTCACCTGGGGCTACCGAAGCGTAAGATCTGCGTAAAGGGTGGGGAAAAGCCATTCTCCGGCCTCCCCGCCTCCAGCAAACCAGGCAAGGGAGGAAAATTCACATCCCCCTCTGCGGTTCTTTGCCCTCCACGGCTTTACCAAGCAGGGACACCTCTGCCCAGGGGCAAACAGGGACACAGGGAATATCAGCCAGGGCAGGGAAAGGGAAGAAGGGCTCCATCCTGGCGGCGTGGGCACAGCGACGCTCGGTTTGCCAGCTATTTATCCATCAGAAGAAACAAAAGGACCGCTCCCCAAAAAGAGTGCCTCCTCGCCATCCTTCACCCGAGAGAAGGGCAGATCCAGCTGCACGACCACGCGGCGATCCCGGGTTCGGCACCGGCCAACGGAAAAGCCGCTCGCAGGGAACCGCAGAGGCAGCCGCAGCTTTTAGGAGCGGTGGGGAAGATTTCTTTACGGGAGAAGAGTTTTCTCCCTTTTTGTTCCGTCCCAGAGCTCTGGATCTGCTTCAAATTTAGGGCAAAACATTGCCAAAAACCAAAAAGCACCTCCCTCCCCTCCCTCCCCAGTCCATCCCGCTGCAGGGCGGCAGGAGACAGAGCGCTCCCAAAAACCCCACCACGCTCTGGGCGCTCCTTTTCCAACCCGTGATTTGCGGGGTCTCGGTCCAAAAATAAAGCCTCCTGATAAAGACTCTTGCTTTCTTTACTCACGCTTCCCAGACCACAGATAAAAACCCGGCCAGCGTCCTGCGAACCGCAGCCTCCGGCCCTGGGTGGCGAATCCTGCTGCCTAAACCCGGAGCCTGACAAGGAAGAGGAGAGATAAGATGACACCCACGCCAGCGGCACACCGGTTGCTCCGTACAGCTCCTCCTTTGAACTCCCAACGCCCCGCCGAGCTGCGGGAGCGATCGCATTCCCGGTGCAGCGTTACCGGAGCCGGGACGCAGGTGAGACATCTCCCAGACCTGTAACACAACGCTTTTTGCGGAGACAGCCCCAAATTCACCCACATTTCTTCCTCCCCCCCCTCCGCTTTCGCAAAACCCAACCTTCGCCTCCCCGTCCCCTCTCGCCGCGCAGCTCCGTAGCACTTTTCCCCACCGAAATCTGTATTTTTGGGAATGGCACATCGGCCCTGCGGACGCCTCAGTTAACTCCCAGACCTGTAACACAACGCTTTTTGCGGAGACAGCCCCAAATTCACCCAC
>NW_009649222.1:42637-43135 GCF_000708025.1 Charadrius vociferus | reverse complement strand
CTCAATTAACTCCCAGCCCTGTAACACAACGCTTTTTGCAGAGAAAGCTCCAAATTCTCCCACATTTCTTCCCCCCCCCTCTCCGCTTTCACAAAACCCAACCTTCGCCTCCCCGTCCCCTCTCGCCGCGCAGCTCCGTAGCATTTTTCCCCACCGAAATCTGTATTTTTGGGAATGGCACATCGGCCCTGCGGACGCCTCAGTTAACTCCCAGACCTGTAACACAACGCTTTTTGGGGAGAAAGCTCCAAGTTCACCCACATTTCTTCCCCCCTACCTCCGCTTTCGCAAAACAAACCCTTTGCCTCCCCGTCCCCTCTCACCGCGCAGCTCCGTAGCACTTTTCCCCACCGAAATCTGTATTTCTGGGAATGGCACATCGGCCCTGCGGACGCCTCAATTAATCTCATTTTGCTTTTCGCCCTGAAGCGAAGGACGAGCTGGCAATATTCAGCAGGCGCCGTGCTCGCGCAGGGGCACCTCGCTCGCCAGCTGGAG
>NW_009649222.1:38664-42508 GCF_000708025.1 Charadrius vociferus | reverse complement strand
CAAAAGGCCCATTTTAGGCAGCCGAACACACGGTATGTTTTCAAAAGAGCTGCAGCCTTGAGTATAATGGGAACGGATGGGTGATGAGCTCGTAAAAAGGGGAGGAGGGGAAAAAAAAAAATAGAAAAAAAAAAAAGAAAGGAAAAAACCAATCTGTCTGGGGCTTTCGGCTTTGCGCGCGTGAATTGCCGTGCTAACGAGAATAGACGTGCGGGTTTGAAAGAGGGACGTGCGTTGCTCGGTTCCGCGTGGGAGCGGATGACGGGGCTAAATGCCACCACGGAGAGCGAGTCCGGCAGCGTGGCCGGGAAGGTGGGGGGGGGCACAGCACCGACCCACCTCCGAATAAAGATTACAATACAGGGGAAAAGGAAAAAAGAGCTCTTTTTTTTGGGGGGGAGTGGCTCTGCGAAACGCAGAGGTGTCCCCCTTCAGGGAGGTCGGGTCTCAAGCGCAGACTATAAGCGAGGAGCAGTGACTGCCTGGTATTTCTTAAAAGTAATGAATAGGTACCGGATCAAAAGCCAGGCACCAAAATACTGGGGTCAAAAAGCTCATTTCGTGCTATACCATCTCATTTCACACCATACCACCTCATTTCGTGCTATACCACCTCATTTCACACCATACCACCTCATTTCACACCATACCACCGGACTTCAGAGCGATACCGAACCAGGAGGACGTTCTGCGATGTCTAAAAATCTTTCGCTGAATTCATTTCCAGCATTTTCCCTGTCAAAACGACCACGTTAGAAAGATTTTTCTCTTTTTCTTTTTTCCCCTCTTTTTCTCTAAACTTAGCAGCAGGCCGTGCCATCGGGGACACTGCAGGTCTGCTGCGTTTCTGGAAGCTTTTGAATGTTTCTTTTTCTGTTGTAATCCGTATGGAAATTACCAGCATCTTGCCCAGAAGCTCGAATGTATAGTCAGAGCATGAAGAGAGATAAAAATGGCATTTGGGATAAATAGCAACAGGGGGGAGGGAGAAGGGAAACCAGAACAGACGACGGGAGGTGGGTGGGATACTGCAGAGCCACCGCATCCACGGAGCGGCACGAACCCTTCGTTTTACCTTCCCCGTTTTCCGCGAGAGGTTTAGGGCAGCGTGGGGCAGCCCCGGTCTCTGCCGGAGCCTCCTGCCTGCGCAGAAGGAGTTGGATGGGTGTCCCAAATCCCCAAAACTGCCGCCCCGACCGTTTCGGACCTCATTCCCCAAACAGGATCCAGCCACAGCGCAAAGAAAAAGACTTTCCGGGGAAAGGAATAACAGCATCCTATGGCTTCCACTCCCCTCCAGCCTGGCGGTCCGTGTTTCGCAGAAGGAAAAGAAAAGAGAATCCCAGCAGGAGCCCTCGCTGCCTGCGGCTCTGCCCGACGGGAGTCCGCTGCGCCCTGCTCGCAAGAGACGCACGCTCGTTAGCTGGAGGAAAGCAGCCAGCTGATTTCCTAAGCAGCCAGAACTGGGCGACGCGCACACGTCTAGTCTAAGCGCGTCTGTCAGGAGCGATGTTGCCAGACTTGATCCTACCTCGGGGCAGAAGCGATGGGACTCGGTGGTGTTTCAACCTCCGGTTTGCGGGTCCGTACAGCCAGGTGGTGGCCAAGCGCTCCCCTCCGCCCCCAAAACAGAGGGCGAGACGCAAAGGCAATTCCAATTAAGAAGCAAGCGAAGCTGCGTGGCAGCAAACCAGTGGAAATTTTTGAGGTCCCCACAGAAAACTGAATTTAAAGGCTACAAAGCAGCAGGAAAAGCGATGTGCGGGTTGCTTTGGTCCATCCACAGCACCGTTTGGGTTCTCGGGCTGAGCAGGCGAAGCAAGGCAGGTAGCCAAGCGCTGGCAGAGGCACCGCTCACACCTTCGCCCTCTTCATCGTCCCACCGGGACGCACAGCAAGCCAGGAACCACCAACCGCCCCCGTCAGCGCCCCATCCCGCTCAGGGGACGCTACGGTGCCCCAAAACCTCCTGGTGCCACACCAATGAAGCCGCCGTTGCACGGTACGTCCCTTCCGCAGCCCAGCCCGTCCTGCCGGCTCAGCCCTCCGGCACGGCGCTTTCGGCACCGTCAGCATCTTTCCGGCTGAGGCACCAAACCCGAGCTGCTCCCAGCAGCCGTGGCCGCGGCCCCGCAGGTAACCGTGTTAGTTTATCGCCCTCACCCGCAAGGCAGGACTCAAACCGTCCCCTTGTCGTGTTCTCCTGGCTATTCCAGGCACTGGCAACTTGGAGAGGAGACATCAGAGCAAGCTCCCCGATCAGCGAGGCACAGACTGCGACGAAGGAGAGAGAATAAAGCAAGCTGAGAAGTTTTTCCCGACTCTTGCTCCATCCAGCAGCTGTGCACGCTTCTCCTTTGGTCACTTGTCCTTCCCTCGATGGCCACGAGCTCGTCCCACAGCTCTAACCCTGGACGTAACTTCTCTACCTTCCCCTCTCTTCACCAGGCAGCTATGGAAGAACTCAGCTCCACCACCCCGGGCTTGGGTTGACTCATTTGTCTTTCCCAAATTAAATATCCCTCCTGTAATCCCCACAGCTGCAATGATATTTACTCCTCGTCTTTAAGTACGGGGCGACATCACTCTGCGCTGTCCAAACCGGCTTCACCCGAGGGGCAGCTGCTCCTTGCATTAAACGAAGTATATGGTATGTATTTGACATATATATTCGACAAAAGAGAGAAACCCAGAGAACTCACCCCAATTCAGCACTTGAGCGCCACATGATCAACCTGCAGCTCACAGGAAGGTTGAGCTTCACGCGTCTTAACCTTCAGGTAGGAACTGAGTTTTTAAACTATTTCAGTTTTTAAACTATTTTGCCAAGAGAAGACGAAGCGGTTGTCACGCCAGACGGCAAGTGACATCCAACGCTCTGGGACAACACCCCCCTTACCTGCTCGCGCCCGTACAAAGCCACGCGATGCCTCCTCTGCCCCAGGACCTGACCTCAGAACTTGCCGCTTCTTCTTCCCCCCGGAGCCAGGACAGAGCCTTCGGAGAGACGCAGACGCACCTTCGCTATAAATATTAATCGCGTTGTCACCGGTGTTACAGATGAGGACTATCACATCCCAACTTTGACTCCGTTTCAGCATTGCCACAGGGTTCATCAGCCGATTCAAGCACTTCTTTGAGCTGCGCCACACCGAGCACAAGGGAAACTCCACCGCTGAAATGCCGGACAGCCGGGCGGCAGCTTTTAACTGTGCACGACGCCGGGTGGAAGGTCTGTCATCCTCGGCGTTCGTCCAGAGCTCTTCAAGGGTAAGGGAACGTGAAGCGAGAACAGCTCCTCTCCTGGCTCACTCCCAGCTGAGACCGCCCGCCTTCACACCAGCGACGGGGTCAGGATATTTTCGCGGGGACAGGAGCCCAGCACGGGTGAAACCAGCCGGCCGCGGCAGGGACGGGCAGGGGGATCGCTCCAGCATCCTCCCATACCTCTGGGGAGGGCAGCACCGAAACAAGCACACGGCAGCGGTTGGCACTGCGGGAGCTGAAATCCCTGCTCAGCTTTGCCTCTCATCCAGCCGCGCGTTCTCTCTTTCTTGGGTTTTTCCACCCCGCTTTAAAAGAAAAACAGATCCACAGGGCTGCAGCCCCAACAGGACACGCGCCGGCCGCACGCAGCGTATCGAAATAGCCGGAAGGGGATATCGTAAAACATCAGCCGGCTTCTCGGCATCAGACTAGGGCTGCGATCCGGCTGCTCGGGCAGCGAGCAACCCAACGCAAGCCTGTCAAAGACCCAACGCAACCCATCCCAACCCAACATAACCCATCCCAAGCCATCCCAGCACATCGCAACCCAACGCAACCCATCGCAACCCATCCCAGC
>NW_009649222.1:38432-38638 GCF_000708025.1 Charadrius vociferus | reverse complement strand
ACGCAACCCATCGTAACCCATCCCAGCCCAACACAACCCAACGCAACCCATCTCAACAAATTCCAGCCCAACACAACCCAACGCAACCCATCGCAACCCAGCCCAGCCCAATGCAACCCATCTCAACAAATCCCAGCCCAACACAACCCATTGCAACCCAATGCAACCCATCACAACCCATCCCAGCACATCACAACCCATCCCAC
>NW_009649222.1:33755-37145 GCF_000708025.1 Charadrius vociferus | reverse complement strand
CAACCCATCCCAGCACATCACAACCCAACGCAACCCAACGCAACCCATCGCAACCCATCCCAGCCCAACGCAACCCATCTCAACAAATTCCAGCCCAACAGAACCCAATGCAACCCATCGCAACCCATCCCAGCACATCACAACCCATCACAACCCATCCCAGCACATCACAACCCATCACAACCCATCCCAGCACATCACAACCCATCGCAACCCATCTCAACAAATCCCAGCCCAACACAACCCATTGCAACCCAACGCAACCCATCCCAGCCCAACACAACCCAACCCAACCTCCCATTAGCACTACAGGCTCCTGCCGACACGGGGGCAAGCCCCCAACCACCCCAAAAGTGCCAGAGGTGCCCTGCGGAGGTGCTGTACTCGCTTGGGGCACCCACGTTTCAGGGTGCGCAGGCAGGGAGCGAAGTCTACGTCACCTCTGCCCGCTCGCTGGGAGGTGACAGGTCACTGCTGAAGTGAGAAGACACAGCAGCTCCGCTGAGGATGACTGCTGCATCTAAAACCAATCTGCTGGGAGCCCTCGCCAGGTCCTGGCAATGGCAATGACTGCCACGGCGACTGCGTGCCCGCTCTGGAATAAGACAGTGGCCCCGCACCTCTAAATCATGCCCGATCGAGCTCTTGCTCAGAGGGGGTGGGTACGAAGAAAAACCTTCCGGACAGAGGAACAATCTGCAGCCGGGGTTTTAGTTTAGGTTGCCATTATCCCGGTGAAAGCAGTTAAAAAACATAAAACCCGTGTGCTCAGCATTTGTTTTGTTTTTTGCAAAGACAGGGAGAGAAGTTACTTGTCTGGGGTGAGAGAAAAAGAGGTCGGGGGTGCGGGACCGTGTCCCGGTCCCAGCAAAGGGGTCCAGCTTCTCCTAATTTATCACTTTTGGTTTTGCAGATCCTCCCCCACGGAGCCACTAATTGCTCTGCTGGAGGTAAACCGAGGCACGGAGTTACCGGCGTAAAAGAAATCAGTGCTGGGTCAGACTGGGGTGCACACAGCCAGTGCTCCTCCTGCAAGGCAGGGTGACGTCCACGCAGCCGGGAGGGACGAGAGGACCCTCTGAGGGCAGACCAAAGGGAAGCAGCGAAAGCAGCTCCCAAGGTCACCCCGTTGCAAGGGTGGGCAGAGCAGCCCCGTGGCCACGTCCTCCCCACAGCCGGGGGTTCAGGCGACACCTCTACGCCAACTGTCCCCAAGCCACGGGGACACCACCGACCCAAGGCAGCTGCCATGCTCCTCAAAGCACGTCCGGACGCCAAGTAAAGATTGCAAAAGCCTCTCCCAGTCCAGTCAACCATCCGGGGAAAGGCATAAGGAAGTTCGGGCTAGGTTTGCCTTCAAAGGGATGATGTGAAGGAACAGGTTTGGGGACGACTGACGGTCCCCAGCAGGTCACCGGGAACCTGTCCGTCCCCACCCCGCGGCCAGGCCAGAAGAAGACCGGAGATCTCAAAAGAGCATAACGATTCATCACCTTGGCAGGAACAAGCTCCAAATAGACGTTTCAATACCCAGACTGTAACAACCTGCATCTCTAGACCCACCAAAAGCTCTACGAGGCTCATCCCCACCGAAATCCAGCCGTCTCTGGAGGGGAACAAGAGCGGAGCCCAGCAGGAGAGGCAAAACAACAGCCTCCATCGAGGCCTCAACCCTGAGCTGGGTTTCTGGGTGCTCTTGAAATAGAAACTGGAGCAAGACACGCCGGGAGAGCTGGGCAAGCCATCCTGCAGGCAGAGGATGCGGCGACCTCTTTAAAGCCCACGCAAAGCAGAAGGGACTTCGGTCCGCCTGGGCTCCCGATATAGAAGCGAAGAAAACCACTCACCGCAGGCCGGATCCCAGCAAAGGAAAAACCAGTGCAGGTTTGATGTAAAGGTATTTCGTGGAGCCGGCCTGGAGTTTTACTCCCAGGATAAACAAGAAAGATTACCGAGGCACCAGGAAAGCCTGAGTCTTGGGGACGGGTGGGATTTGAGCAGGTTTTGGACAGTAATTCTTTTAACAAAGTAGATTTTGTACACTGGAGGGTAAAGTGCTGAAGTCAGCAACGGATGGAAATGGTGTAAAAAGAGAGCGGAGTAAAATTTGGGAGACCGGAGGGAGGAGAAGCACCCACAGGTGAAACTACCAGCTCCAGAGAAGAGGAGTTGGGATGGATCGGGATGCAGATATCCGATTTCCACCCCGTCAGACGAGGATAAGCCTCGGGGGGGCTGCTCCTGCCTGCAGAAGCCCCCGCTGGAGGCTGCGCCGGTGCCCTCACCCGCTCCAGGTGCAAGAGCTTTCGGAGCCTGCGTGCCCCTCTCTCGCTGCCGAGGGGCCGCGTCGCTGCGTTTGCCTGGATTTTACAGAAATCAGGGAAGGGGGCTCGGCGCCCGAGGGGTCTGCGTGAGGCCTCGCTCCTGTCTTGGCGACAGAGAGGGCTCCACCACCCTCGGACTTGAAAGGAGCAGAGAAAACCCACGACTCGCAGCTCAGAAATGAAGTTTTGGGGTTAATGCAGCTGATGAGTCCCTGCCTGCAGACCCCGGAGTGCCTGCAGGTGACAGGAGATATGGTCCCCGACCAGCAGCAGAGCAAGGACAGCTTGTGAATCGGACTTGGATGTAGGCGCAGCCCATGGATAACGGCGGCTGAGACGTCTCCCCGCTGTCCCACGCTGCTCAGCCGGGGAAGGACACAGGCAGCCGGATGAAGGTGGCCGCCCGGTTCACCTCCTCCTTCTGCTGCCCCACACACCAGCCCCGTCCGCATCCCCCAGTTCCCCCAGTCCTGTCCCTACCCTTTCCCAGCCTGGGCACTGGGATTATACCCACCGCCATGGGGAACAGGAGCATCAGCCCAGTCCTGCCCCCCCCCTCCACATGTCCCCCAGCCTCAGCGATCACAAACCAAACCTTCCATCCTCAAACCCCTAAATACGGGGAGGGGGAATATTAAAGTCACCCCAGCCCAGACCCACTTGGAGCTGCTCTGCTGGGGGGGCTGTGGGCATTTGTCACCTCCCTGCTCCCCCCTTTGGGGCTGGGGGTGTTGGGTTCCACAGATACACAGGACTCAGTCCCACCAAGTTGGGGATCCCCTCTCCCCCTCACCCGGAGGGACAGCAGCAATGAAGAACCCCTCACTGGTTCGGTTAGGGGGTGAAAGCTGGGGGTCAGCCCTGGGAGAGGGCCACATACAGCCCCCCCCAGATGCTCTCTGCAGTCTTCTGCAGGGACATCAGTGCTTCCCAAAAGGACCAGAGGACTCATCCTCTCCTACAGCCCTACGGATGTTGGGGTGCGGGTCAACCCGTCCTCAGAGTACTGGGGGAGTCACCGCTCTCCCCAGTCAGCAGGGTTAGGGGGGCACCTTGCCCCCACATG
>NW_009649222.1:31514-32660 GCF_000708025.1 Charadrius vociferus | reverse complement strand
GCCTCCAACTTCCGGTCCGCTCGTCTGCTCCCGGCCGAGCAGCGAGCTCTTGTGGGTAGAGCGTCACCTCGGCCCGACGAGACAGAGTAGGCAGAACGTCGCCTGGCCCGGTCCTCCAGAATCGCCAACGAGGCGCGGCGGTGCCGAGCGCGACCGGAAGTAGCGGCTGGAGAGCCGGAAGTGCTTGTTGCCATGGTGGCCGCATGGGCCTAGGCTGGGCCTGGGTGAGTGAGAGCCTGGCGGGTCCCCTCTGACTGTCCCCCGGGAGGGGACACAGGGACCCCGACCCCTCTGACAGGACCCCATCCCTCGGGGGGAGCATCCCACCTGGGAGGGGGCACAAGGGACCCCGACCCCTCTGACGTGGCTGCCCCTCGGGTGGGGGGGACCCATGGACCCAGGCCCCCTTTGACAGGGCTGTCCTGATTCCCTGCGAGGGGACACAAGGACACTTCTGACAGGGCTGCCATCCCATGGAAGGTGACACAGGGACCCCTCAGACATGGCTGCCATCCCCTGGGAGGGGACATGGGGACTCTAACCCCTCTGACAGGACCCCAACCCTCTGCAGGGGGCGGCACTGCACCTGGGAGGGGGACACAAGGGACCCCGACCCCTCTGATATGTCTGTCCCTTGGGTGGGGGGGACCCATGGGCACAGAAACCCCAGTGACAAGGCTGCCATACCCCAGGAGGGGACAGAGGGACCAGCCGTGTACCACAGCGCCCGTCCCCTCTCCATCTCACCCCCACTGCAGCACCAGGGGCTGGTTTCACTCAAGACTCAGTCTCCCACCGGGCATCCATTTTGGGAGGGTGCACAGCTGGGGCTCCCTGGGCAGCAGCAGCACAGCCCCTGCCCTCCCGGCCCCCCAAAACAGCTGGTATAACTCCAGGGCTCTTCCCCCAGCGCCAGCAGGTGTTATAATCTGCCATCAAGATGACTCAGGCGGAAATAAAGCTGTGTTCCCTCCTGCTGCAAGAACATTTTGGGGAGATCGTGGAGAAGATTGGGACTTATCTTATCAGGACGGGCACCCAGCCGCTGCGGATGATCGTCAATGACACGGGGCTGTTGCTGGATCAGGTACGTCTCAAACCCACCCGTGTCGGCTTGAGCCTCGGTGAGATAACGCAGCCTGAACC
>NW_009649222.1:26712-31493 GCF_000708025.1 Charadrius vociferus | reverse complement strand
TGGGCTGTCAGTCACCACTGCTGCAGCTCCTGAAGGAGACACGGGTAGGAAAACCTTGGGAAGGACAAATGAGCGCTTTGCTGCTTGTAAAATAAATCAGGTGGGTTTTCTTAAGTGGGAGAGACAGTTTGGTATCTCACTTAAGAAGCAGTCTGGGAAGGAGGAAAGTAACTGTGACTTCTTCGTAGGGAGCAAAGGCAGGGAGTAGAGTCCAGAGGGACAGGGATGACACTCAGGGGACAAGATGGTGGCACAAACACTGACAGCTCAGCACGGGGGAGGGTCACAGCGAGGGAGGAGATGCTCCGTGGCTGCCGTGAAGGGGGGTGAGCATAGTGTGGGCTTCTTCATCACGTAACCGAGCCCTGCTCTGCCTCGGGCAGGTTAAGAAAGCCCTTTGTGTCCTCATCCAACACAACCTGGTGACGTACCAGCTGCAGAAGCGAGGTTTCGTGGAGTACGAGGCCCAGTGCAAGCGGGTCCTGAGGATCCTCCGCTACCCGCGTTACATCTACACCGCCAAGACCCTCTACAATGACACGGGCGAGCTCATCGTGGAGGAGCTGCTCCTCAACGGCCAGATGACAATGAGCGCGGTGGTGAGGAAGGTGGCGGACAGGCTGACTGAAACGATGGAAGGTGGGAATCTCCTCTCCTTAAAAAAAGGGATCTGGGAGCGGGAGGAGGAACAGTGTTTGCCGGAGGCTGGTTTTGCTCAGTGAAGGAGGCTCTTTGGGCTGCGTTACCCTGGAAAGTTGGCCACGAACTTGAAAAAGGAGCCACCCAAAGTGGCCTCGCTGCCAGAGGGGTTATAAATGCTGCCCCCCGCCTCAAAACAGCCTCTGAGCAGCCCGGTCATAGCGGTTCTCTGGGGACCACAGCGTCACCTCGTCCTCTGGAGCTGCTGGAACGACCTGGGGCTGGCAGAGCTTGATGCCACCGTCTCTCTCCTGATCCTCTAGACGGGAAGACCATGGATTACGCTGACGTCTCCAACACATTTGTGCGCCTGGCGGACACACACTTTGTGCAGAGGTGTCCGCTGGTCCCTGAAACCCCTGAGAGCCCCGATGCGCCGCCTCCCCCTGCGCCCACATTGGTGATCAACGAGAAGGACATGTACGTCGTGCCCAGGCTGAACCTCGTAGGTGAGAAGCCCCTCAGGGTAACCCTGGGTGTAGAAGCCAGGGAGCCGAGTTGCTTGCAAGTCACATTTATAATGGTGCGAGACCGTGACAGTAGCTTTTAAAAGCAAATGCCATCATCTTTGTTTGACAGGGAAAGGGAAGCGGAGACGATCGTGCGACGAGGAAGAGAACAGTGAACACAAGGCTAAAAAGCAAAAGCGAGATGGAGAAAGCTCAGAGGTACTGAAGCAACGTCGCCCGCGGCTCTGCGGGGCCGTAAATCAGAGGCAGCTGCCTGTCGGGCAGGACGCTCCGTCTCCCGCAAGTAACCTTTGCTGGGGACGCGCCTCTGTCCCTGGCTGAGCTCCTTCCTCCTCTGAGCTCATGGGCTGGAGGGATCCAGCATCTTCCCAAACACGCTCTTCTGGGGAAACCAAACGAGCAGTTTGGTATATCCTCTCATGCAGTTTTGTGACTCCCTCAGTTTGGTGGCTCCTCTCCCTCTCGCTGTTCCCCCACAGCCTCCACCCGACGATGGCATTTACTGGCAAGTCAACATCGACCGGTTCCACCAGCATTTTCGAGACCAGGGGATCGTCAGCGCCGTGGCCAACCGCATGGATCAGGTTCGTGGAAGCGCTCAGAACCCTCCTGCGGTCGCTCTCTGCGTCAGGGTGGGAGCTCGATGGTCGTGGTGGGGAGGTTTCAATCCCCGCTGCGGGGCAGGCAGGGGTGGCCCACGTTTGGTTGCTGCTGCGGGAAGAGCGCAGGACAGAGGTTCTCCCGCACTAACGACAATTTCCTTCCCCCCGAAACCAGACCAGCAGCGAAATAGTGCGGACGATGCTGCGGATGAGCGAAGTCACCACGTCCTCCAGCGCGCCGTACACCCAGCCGCTCTCTTCCAACGAGGTGGGTTCCTGCCCCTGGAAGTCAGGGTGTAGCCGAGGACTTTCTCCACCGGCACGGCTGCGGCGCTGCGTTTTGATCGGGCAGAAAAAGTCTGTAAAGCACCTGCAGATTCAGAAAGGTGCTTATTCTATTTTACCCCCCTTATATCCTGCCTGCTTTCCCTCCCGTAGATATTCAGATCACTTCCAGCCGGGTACAACATCGTGAAGCAAGTTTTGGACCAGTACCTCACCCTGTTAGCAGACGACCCGGTAAGAAATGCGGAACTCGGTTGGGTAAAGACGTTAAATGCCGCTCGCCGGCGGCTCCTCGCTGAGCTCCCTCCACCCCAAATCCACTTGCTGCCTCCCTTTAGCCACGCACTGGGGAGAGCTCGGACTGAGGGAAAACCAGTTTTCCACTGATATTTAGAAGATACTGGAAGCGTTAAAAAAACACGGCTGCTGTTCTTAGCTTTTAAGATCAGAGATGTAAATTTTTTTTCCCATAAAATCTATGTATTACTTCTTACAATCAAGATTTTTATTACTTTAGGATGTACTGAACTTCTTTCTTTTTCTTGTAGCTCGAGTTTGTGGGTAAATCCGGGGACAGCGGCGGCGGCATGTACACTGTCAGTATCCTTTGTGGGTAAACTACCTGAGACGGCGTTTCCCAGCGCGTAAAACCATTCCTGAGTGCCGGTGTTATCCCTTGACCTTGATCTTGTGCAGATCTTCACAAGGCCCTGGCCTCGCTGGCGACGGCAACCCTGGAGTCCATCGTGGAGGAGAGGTAAAGCGGTGATTTGAAGGTTTCCGGAACTTTCCTCTCATCCATCCGCTGATTTATTTAACTCTCCGGTTCAGGTTTGGTTCCCGCTGCGCCAGGATATTCCGTTTGCTCCTGCGAAAGAAGCATTTGGAGCAGAAGCAAGTGGAGGATTTTGCCATGATCCCAGCCAAGGAAGCCAAGGACATGCTCTACAAAATGCTGTCGGAGAATTTCGTCTCCCTGCAGGTGACGGATGTTTCCGAGCGTCGCTCCCGTAAGCGAGGGACACTACGCCCCGCACGGGACGCCGGCAAAACGCCGGCTGCGTCCCCAGCCCCGTGTAGCTCAGGTGGGGCCGTACTGCACGATGAAGACCTTCTCCTTCTCTCACCCACCGGTAGGAGATTCCCAAGACTCCCGACCACGCGCCGTCCCGCACCTTCTACCTCTACACCGTGAACGTCCTGTCCTCCGCCCGGATGCTGCTGCACCGGTGCTATAAGGTACATCCCAGTCACCGCCGGGAACGCTCCCGGAGACCCGCCAGTGGCTCTGCTCGGTCCGCCTGTCCCCAACAGCCACTGGCACCAGCCTGGTCCCTGTCGGGTCCCCACATGGCCTCTGTCCACACCAATATTCCCAAGTCGAGGGGGGCATCCAGGCCCCCAAGGGTGCTCCTGCTCCAAGCCCAGTGTCTCTCCACCAGTTCCACCACCACCACCACGCATGGTTCTCCTCCAGCACCACCACCATGCGTAGTTCTCCACCACAACCACGCGTGGTTCTCCTCCACCACCATCACACATAGTTTGCCACCACCAC
Source organism: Charadrius vociferus (assembly GCF_000708025.1). Lineage (NCBI taxonomy): Eukaryota > Metazoa > Chordata > Aves > Charadriiformes > Charadriidae > Charadrius > Charadrius vociferus. The sequence goes on along the minus strand of NW_009649222.1, from coordinate 27,879 downwards.
ACGTGGTTCTCCTCCACCACCACCCCCACACGTAGTTCGCCTCCACCACCATGTGTGGTTCTCCTCCACCACAACCACCGTCACACATGGTTCTCCTCCAACCACCACCACCACCATCATGATACGCAGTTCTCCACCACCACCATGACGCGTGGTTTTCCTCCACCACAACCACCACCACACGTGGTTCTCCTCAACCACAACCACACGTGGTTTGCCACCACCATGCGTGCTTGCCCACCACCACGCGTGGTTCTTCACCACCATGGGTGGTTCTCCTCCTCCACCACCATCACACGTGGTTCTCCTCCACCACAACCACCACCACCACGTGTGCTTCTCCTCCTCTTCCACCACCACCACGTGTGGTTCTCCTCCTCCACCACCACCTATGGGTGAGGGCGGCTGTTGGGCCATCCCTGCACGTTCCCCAGGAGCGATGTGGCTCAGTGTAACAGCCACCTCCTCCATCCTGGGACTCTCCTGGATGGTGCCACCGGGGGGTGGCAGCAGCCACGTCCCTGTGTCACCACCCGTTTGGGCCCCCGTGTCTCCCCCCGCTCACCCCACCCCATTGCGCTTCCCTCTCCCCAGAGCGTGGCCAACCTGATGGAGCGGCGCCAGTACGAGACCAAGGAGAACAAGTGAGCACTGGGCTCAGCCCTCGGGAGGCCGGGTGGTGGATCTCAGGGGGTGGCAGGGGTGACCCAAAGCCACCGTTTCCTTGTCCCTTGTCCGTGTCCCCCCTCCAGGAGGCTGCTGGAGAAGTCGCAGCGGGTGGAAGCCATCTTGGCCTCCATGCAGGCCACCGGCGCCGAGGAGGCGCAGCTACAGGAGATCGAGGAGATGATCACGGCCCCCGAGCGCCAGCAGCTGGAGAACCTCAAACGCAACGTCAACAAGTGAGCGCTGGCGGGATGGGGGGGGATGGGGACGGGGACGTGGGGACGGGGACCCCGCCATCGGCCATCCCGCCCACTCCCATCGCTCCCTCTGTGCCCCAGGATCGACGCCAGCGAGAACCAGGTGGATGAGACCATCTTTGTGCTGGAGTCTTTCATCGAGAGCACTGTGAAGAAGCCCTGAAGGGACCTGGGGGGGACACTTGGGGGGGGGACGGGGACGGGGACACGCTGTGCCCGCACGATTGAGGACAATAAAGCCCCC
>NW_009649222.1:22186-23601 GCF_000708025.1 Charadrius vociferus | reverse complement strand
TGTCCCGGCCCTTTCCTGGGTGTCCCCACCTCCTGCTTCTCACCCCGCAGTGGCAGCGGCGGCAGCAGGACCGGCTCCACGCGCACCGCAGGCCCCGGCACATCCTCAGGCTTCAACACTTTTATTGCATCAAAGCGTTTTACTGCGGTTACGATACAAGAAATAGGAAACCGTCCAAGCAGAATACTGCGCGCTGCTCCCCGGCCCGACCGCCGCTCTGAATTTTGGGGAAAGAGCAGTTAAAAAAGGTGCTAAAAAAAAAATAATAAATTGCTACATGTGATCCCTCTCCACGAGCGCCCCGCGGCCCCGTGCCGGTCGCTGTAGGAACTGGGAGATGAGCTTGGCAGGAGGGAGCGAACCGGTTTGGACACTCACAAAGCAGCAGGTGCGTCGCTGTAGAGGTTACGAACTAAAGTATACGTTTAAATACATAAATAATTTGTGCAATGGGTGATGCGCCGTCCCCAGAAACGACGCAACCTTCACTTAGTCCTCGCGTAGACGCAGAAACGGGGAAGTCTTTGGAGTTTTGTATGTACAAAAGCTGCGACTGAAAATATAGATCATCTATTTGTTCTCTGTACAGGTCTGCGCTGGAAATATTTAAAAGGAGGGAAAGAAATCTACATTATTTTTTTTTTAAAAATACATCATAATTACAAGCGAGACAGCGCTGTTACCAGAGGGACGGGCAGGAGGCAGCAGCGTGGTCAGCGCACCCGCGCCGCCTCCTCCCGGGTCCCTCACTTCACCCCATCCTCCTCCTCCTCCTCCGCCTCCAACGCAGCCCCACGCGCCTCCGTGCTCCCCCCGCTGCCGCCTTCCAGGAGAAATGAGGAATAATTTCCCGGGGGGGTCGGGGGTGGCCCTGGCCTCATCCGGGAGGACCCACGGGGCTCAGCGGGGAGAGCGCAGGACGCACTGCTCTGGGCGGCCGCGTTGTCCTCCTCCCCTCTTCGCTATCCGTAGCGGAATCCCACATAATATAAACGGGTTGAAAATTGGTTCAAGTCAGGGGGTTTGGTCACCCCTCGGAAACGGGCGCTCCGCAGCCCACATCCCCGCGCGCCCGGGGAGCGCCTGCGGGCACGGACCCGGCCGTGGGACGCGTCCTTCCGAACAGAGGAGGAGCGGAAACCCCCGGCGCAAGGCCTGGGGGCACCGGCGCCGTTGGGGGCCTCACAAAGCGAGGAGAGACGCAACCCAACGGCTCTCGGTCGGGTCCTTCCAGCCCCGGACAGGGAAACCAATCCTACGGGAAATCTGCCCTTGTCTCCCACCCCTGGTAGAGGGAATAATGGCCAACGGCGTGGGCTTAGTCCAGGGAAATGATGTCTGGTCGGCAGCCCGGCAGCGCCGCGGTGCTACTTATTGTGCCGTTGTGGCCGTGGCTCTCTCGCAGGGCACTGGTG
>NW_009649222.1:21755-22135 GCF_000708025.1 Charadrius vociferus | reverse complement strand
CATCACGGGGTCCAGGGGATTCATGTTTAGGAAGTGGCCAGACGCGCTTCGGTACTGGAAGAAATGGCCGAGCGAATCCTGCTCATCCAGGGAGGTGATCACGGAGGGGCTGTAATGCTGCCAAGAGAAGGAAAAAGCCCCGGATCGGCTCACGGTGCCCCCAAGACTGCAGTCCCCGTCCCACGCAGCCCCCGGGGAGAGGGCAGGCGCCCGCAGAGAGGAGGGGTCGCACGGCGATCGCTCCCAGAGCCTCCCAGCTACATGTACCAGTTTACCAAGCCCGGTCCTGAACCGTCGGCACCCGCTGCCTCCCAGCGCAAACGGGGGCTTCGGGGGCACCGACGGCGGAGGAGGAGACGTGCGGGAGCAGAAAACAACAA
>NW_009649222.1:19603-21598 GCF_000708025.1 Charadrius vociferus | reverse complement strand
CACAGCCCATGACAGAAAAAGGAGACGGAGCTTACAGCGACCGTCCTGCGAAGCCGAGTGCGCGTGGACCCGTGCCCTGCACCGAACCCCCCGCGCACAACGCGGACAGGACAACCCGGCTCTCGGCGACTGCCGCCAAATCCCTCCGCTTCCCCCCGTCGCTCTGCTACGCCCGTGTGGATTTAGGCTGTGAGAAGCCAAATCCTTCCAGCCCCGAGCCCCGAATTTGCCTCAGTGAGACAGACTGAAGAAAGCGGATACTGTGAAAGGAGAGAGGTGCTGGGCAGACGCTAAGTATCTCCCCGGGGTGTCGGGCGATGCCCGTGGAGCCGTGAAGCCGGCACCCCCACCGCCATCCTGCAGCAGTTCTCGCCAAGGAGGAGGAGGAGGGCGGAGGAGGAGGAAGGTTGGCTGAGAGAAGCAGGGTGTGTTTGCCAAGGAGAAAAGAAAAACAAAAACCGAAAGCAAAACAAAACAAAAAAAAACCCAAACCACCCAACGAAACTTACCTGATTTTCACTTTGAAGGAAGGAAAACAAATCCAGACCTAGAAAAATAAAAAGGGGAAAATTAAATCTCTTGATGGCAAATAAACCTCTGGCAGGAAGGGGAGCCAAACCGCGCCAACGCAGAGGCGGCAGCAGATGGGTTCGGGCTGCTTCCAAGTCCCAGATCCCCCGGTACTGCCAGCTCCGACTCCATCGCACGCTCCAGCCCTCTTCCGACAGCCCCTCTGAAACCCACCCCGCGGCCGCAGCGACGTAACAGCACGGGGCGGATTAAATGTCCCTTCTCTCGAGCTGTCGCGGGGCCTGGCACCAAAACCAAGTTCCAGCAAAGCTCAGCGACCGGCCGAGCGCTGCCTCAGCGCAGCCCCGACCGCGCCGGCGACACCGCGGCACTTCGAACCACCCGGCAAAAGGGTCCGGACCAAATGAACCCCATCAGACAGCAACTGCGCAGGCGTCCAACGGGGCGCGAGGGACGCGAGACCCGCACGCGGGACAGAGCATTTGCACCTCTCTGCTGCCGACCTGGCAGGCGGACTCGAGGCCGTCGCCTCCTCCCGCTGGCCAGCAGCCTCCCTGCCTGTAAAAGCGGGTTTTTAACGCAAACGAGGCATAAATAACGCCCGTAAAGCACACGGGGATCCCCAGAGCAGCGGGTTTCTGGGAACGGATTATTATTTACGACGCAGCGATGGCCCTGCGCCTCTCTCTTTCCTCCTGCCGGGTCAGGACACAACCCGTATCACGCCCTGCCGGCCAGCGACGAGAAGAGGCCACGAAAAGGGAGTCACGGCCTCATTCCTCGGTGGCCCCGGGACACACTGACCAGCCAAACAGGTAGGGTGGTCCCTACCTGTGATCTCCAACTCCCAACCACGTTTCCAGCTACTCCGTGGGTCACGCTCTCGCCCGCAGCCCCCAGGGAAAGCTCCCCGCAGGGAGGTACTCCAGTTTCCTTCTCCCCTCTTCTGTGTTGGGCCAGTGAACCCGCGTCACTCAAAACCACTTGCTCCCATCGGCAGTAGCTGCCGGGCCGAGACAGACCCCGCGTGTGCGTGACCCGAAGGTCCCCGCAGCGCGGTGGCAGAGGGGGCCGGGGCCGGCTGTTGCAGCCAGCTGCTAAAGTCTGGTAAACTGGTACAATCGTGCACGATCGGTAACCGCTGCCAGAGGTGTCTGTTGTTACCTTGGAGCTCTGAGGGCACCGGGTAGGAGGGGTGGTAGTCGGGAACGGGGAGGTTGGAGAGATAGTCGCTGCCGAGAGCGGCCATGGGGGGACTTCGAAGCACGGAGGAGGGCTGGTGATCGATGCTTAACGCCCTGAAACGGAATAGAGACCGAAGGAAGATGCTGAGGGCAAAATTCCTCCGCTGTTTATCAGAAAAAAACCAACACACTCAACCCTGATGGTGCCATACCTACAGCAAAACCAGTCCCTCCCTCCTCCCCTGTCCCACGGTCAGAGGTGCGTCCCCTCACGCTGACC
>NW_009649222.1:8217-19551 GCF_000708025.1 Charadrius vociferus | reverse complement strand
AAGAGCCGCGCTGGAGACCGGGCACTGCTTCTTGGCGGGCGGTTCCTCCTCATCCGACGAGCTGTCCAGGGTGAGATCAATAACCTCCACTTTTTTTTTGCCCTCCGAAGAGTTCTTGCCCTCGGAGCTGAGGGTGTAGAGGGAACCGGCTGCAGGGGAAAACCAGCCGTCAGCCGCCGAAAGGGAGAGGAGCAAAACACCCCTACGAGCGCTGCGACCCCGCCACACACTCGGGACTTCCGAACAGCTCGTACCAAATCCACACCCCGTCCCAGAAGAGAAGCATCGCCCCCACGCTGAGGGCCGGGTCTCCATAGCCCACCTGGAACGAACGCTGCAGTTTCAAGAGGAACCTGCATTTTTGTCTCGCTTTTTCTAGCACTTACTCCACAGTGGTGTGCTAAGTGCCTGTCACGCTCCCGGTGTTTCAGTGTGATCCCAAAAACCGGCTCCCAGAATGGGAATCCGAAACGCTCCGAATGTTGCTTTGTAAACGTAAGAATTGGAAGTGTAAACGTCGCTTTGGCAAAAAAAAGACGTCCAAAAAATAAAAAAAGAGTTGGTGACCACAGCTCCCGTACCCTCGATCCCACTGAAGGAGGACGTCTGGCACACCTCCTGCTTCTCCTTCTTGGGCTTCATGGGGCACCAGGAGCCGTCCTCCATGAACTGTATCTCATCACAGTCCGTGCAGGAGTTCAGGATTTCCATGAACAACCTGGCGGGCGAGAGCACAAGCTGCGGAGAGCAAACACTACAAGGACTCGCGTATTTACCTACGGGCAGAGAGGACGGCGCTCAGGAGAGGGGTTGAAGGAGTACGAAGAATTACTGTTGTAAAATCTGCGCCAGCATCACCTGCAAGTTCGGTTTTAGGAGGGGCTGTTCCGCGTACAGAGGAGGGCTCTGTTCAGACCCCGGTAAGCAGGTTCCCCCCGTTACTGCCTCTGCAGGGACCGCCAGCAAGGAAGCCAAGATTTTGACAAAGGCTTCTTGTTCTTTGGGAGAAATCTCTCCAGATTGGCATCAAAGCAGTTTAGGGGAACGAAAAAATCAGATTTTAAATTATTCGAGGCCGTAACTTGTCTATATACGCGAGCATGAGAGGATAAGCTGCGAAAGAAAAACATTATCCAGGCTGAAGACAGCGCAAGAAGCCTGCTCAGCTCACCCGTCGATGATCAGGTTGTCGTATGGGGCTTTCTTATCGCACACGGGACAAGTCCAGGTGGGTTTCTTCTCGTTCATTTGAAGATAGAGCGCTGCGTCGAAGCACTGGAGGTGGGTGCAGGTGATGGCTCGGCAGGGCACAATCAGCCTCATCTTCCCCAGCTGGGGGACAAGAAAGAAGAAATGAAGTTGGTTTTGTCCAAACCGCCTCTCGCAGCACCGCCTCCAGCCAGCGGTGCGATTCCCCGTTCATTCCCCTTTCTCCCCTGCCCGGCACTCGCTCTCGCGCGTGTAACGAGAGCTTAAACTAAACGGCAACGAAGGATTAACATGCGAGAGGAAACAAGCTTTCCTGAGGGTATTTTTGCCTTTTTGGTTTGGCTTTTAGCTCGCTTCCACCTCCAACACATGCTAACGGTGAAGGAGAAAGACGAGGATGGGGTCAACAGAAGACATTTTTTGGCCAGGCAGTCCAGGCCAACAATCTCGGTAAATTTTTTTTAATGCGCGAAAGAAAGCGGTTCTGCTTTTATTTAGGAATCAAAGCCGACTTTTCAACAAAAGCAGGGCTGCAGCAGCAATAGCTCTCGTCTCACTCCAAAGCGTTCCTACGCAACGGTAAGGTAAAGCGAGAAGCTGTTCGCAAAGGCCTTTCCGAGAAAAACGAACCAAAAAACGTAGAAACCTACTGGACACATCAGGGAAACTCGTAAGCTCGTTGTAGCTATCTCACTGTCGGGGTCAGCTGTTAGTTTTTCTTTGACTGAAAGAAGAGGAGGGGAAAAAAGGTCTCCTGTCAACATCCTCCTTCTTTTACATGCACAAATACGTAGACGCGATTAATAATTTGCACCGCGGCACTTATATCCCAATTACAGGCAGGTAACGCTTACGGCAGCAGACGTTGTGACTCGTAGGCTAAACAGCTCCGGCAAGAGTCTCCTTGGCAAGACGCGGCGCAAAGAGACAGCCCCGACCTTAAGGGCTTCACAGCCCGCCTGGGACGTGCCAGCGCGGAGGAAACAAACGGCGCAGGAGGCGTGCGCGAGCAGCGACGGCCCCGCCCCCGCCGCTGCTCACGGGACAAACGTTTTGAAAGTATCGCAACGGAGACGGGCAGCGATCTGAGGAACGGTTCGATTTCCAGCTCCGCTGAACGGCATCGCTGAAAAATAATCCCGAACCTTCGCAATCCTCACCGTCCCCGCAAGTTCTCATCAACAGGACGCAGCGAACGCGGGGGGGCTGGCGAGGAGGGACGCACGCGAAGACCTGCACTGCCTTCGCTCGCTAATTCCGACCTCGCTCGCTAATTCCGACCGGCTCCCAGCGCCCGCACGGGATCCCACCGAGCACAGTTCCGCCTTCCCGAGGGGCACTCACTCAGGGCTCGCGAGTGGTCTGGATTTCGGATGCCCTTGGCTCTCAGCTTCTGCAGCAGCGTTACCGAGGTCAGCTGCTTCACCAGGTACACCGACAGAGAGTAGTTCTGGTGGGAAGAAGTTGGCAGCGCTCAGACCCAGAAAAACCCAGCGGCGAGGAGAGGGCTCCCCCGGCTGCTGCTGCAAAACCGACCTGGATTCGGCAGCAAACGGGAAAGGGCTTTCGGCTCACCCACCCTGCCGAACTCCGAGGACCAGTTCACTACAATGGTGTTCGGGACAGTGGCCGAAAGTCGTGCCAAGGGGGTGATGTTGACGGGGCGGCTGGGTCGTTTCGGCTCTGCGCCATTTTTTGTGGGCGGGAGATAACCCTGCAAAAAGAGAAAGGTTACCCGACGTCACACAACTTCTCCCCGCGGCGTACGGCCACGTTACAAGAACCTCCAAACCCGTTTTCTTCCTGGCACCTTGTACCTCCAGATACTTCGGGTCACACCTTAGAGCTGGTAGGAGAACTCCTCTAAAATCTCAAAGCGGGACATTATTGCTCCTCAGCGCCAAGAAATGAAGAGTAAAGGTTCCCTCTAATATCCTTACACTCACAAGCGCTTTCTCTCCATGCGAGCTGAACCTCCCCACGAACACAGATCTGTCAGCCCGGGATGCGCTGCGCCCAAATGGCGTTGGATTAAAAACCCAATCCCACCCAGTGCAGCGAGGCTGGGAAGCGAAAAAATTACACCCCGTGACAAATCTCACATCCGTCTCATTTTTGCTTCGTTATCTCCACATTCCAACTTGGTTAGAAACCCGTCCCGTTATTCAGCCCAAGTGCCTTTTCTGTAATTCAGAGAGATTTACACCACTCTTTTTTCGCCGCTTTCCGTTAGCCCGGGCAGCTCCAGACTGCTTAAGCAGCCGCCCATCCGTTTAAGCAGAAGTAAAACAACAAAAAAAAGAGCGTTCCCGTTGAGCTGCTGCGGTACCAACAGCTCCTCAGCTGCAGATGAGTCATCCGACTGAACGTGAGAAACCTTCTCCGGGAGCAGAAGCCGGGGGGGACCCTTTACCCATCTTGCATCTCACACGCGCTCCCCTCTTTCCGCCCCACGAGGCCGGAAACCACCTCTCTTTATTTATTTTTTTCCTAAGCAGATTACCAATTGTCTCAGCCAAAACCGGACAGAACATTTCAGGCAAAAAATGCCAACGTCTGCACGCCTCCAGGGAGCGGCTCCGGCGGAGCGCTGGAGGCTGTTCCGCAGGTTGGATCGCGACAAGCGCCGGCTGTGACGGAGCGACGCCAGCGCGGGACGGCTGACAGCGAGCTGGCCGAAGACTGGGGAACCTCGGACGCCTTCCCGAGGTGTGACGCTGAACAGCATCCCTTTTTGGGCAGTTAACTATTAACACCATTATATTTTTTTCACGCATTACCCAGCACAGAGCACCCCAGCCGTGACCGGAGTGTGCAGGTCTTCCTGCAATGCGATACACTAAAGGCAGTGCTGTTATTCCGTTCATCTCCGATTTTCCTCCGCATTTTTATTACCAAGTTTCTCGTCAAAAAAGGAGACGGAATCTGCTGGTTACAAAAATAAAACAGGCCCAAAGTTTGCATATTCTTCTACTTCAGGAGCGCGCTCCTCGAAGCAAAGAGCAGCTTTCACGGCCAATTGGCAGCCCTGTAACGTGAAATCAGTTCTGCGCTCGAACCGCACCATTTCTTCAAGTCGGTCTTTAATCTCCAGAAAACACATTCCCACCGCACTCGCCGGGAGCTGCGGCTGTGCAAAAGGGCAGACTTCAGTCTACAACATATTAGGAAGAAGTAAGATTTACTCACAGGCAGCGGACAGAGTTTTCCGTTGACCTTGACAAATAAATTAGGAGGGAAGTAATCTTCTTGGGGACAGCTGGTTTCGCACAAGCAAAACCTACGAAGCAGGAGGGAGAGAAACCAGCAAGTGAGTTGGTGACACCCGCAAAAACCCGCAGCCCAACTTCCCTCGGAAAAGGGAGAAACATTTTCCACGCAGGACAGGACAGATCGACGGCTGGAAAACGCGTGAGCAGATGAAGAGCCCTCCGCGTGTTTCAAACCCTCCACGCGGCAAAAGCCGTACGAGAAACGAGCCAGAAAAACGCCAGCGACTCCGAACAGTCGCCGAGGGGCAGGCAGGGCGGCGTGCAGGGACAGGGCTCGTTTTGTCCAGCCCAGGTGGCCATTTAGGCTCTCCGGTATCGCCGTTTCAAAGGCAAAGTGTGCTTCTCTGGCCTAACATCCTTCCCACAAAACGGCACAGACCCAGCTGCGGGTTCGGCCACCCTCCACCCCGGCACAATCCCACGCCAGCAGCACGGCGTCAGACGGTTTAACCCTGGTTTGGGTGCGTTCAGGTGCAACTTCCCCTATAGATCCTGCGGCACCGGCAGACGCAAGGAACAACGTCTCTTTAAGTTACCCAACAAAAGCACCCGAGGAACTAAAAAGCTGTGTTCGACCCAAAGCGAATCTTGCGGTAGGACAGACTGGTTACTGCTCGGACTCTCCCAAAGCTCATCGGCCATCGCTCGGTATCGTCCCGTCGCCCCCCTCCCCGGAGAATCGCTGAGGTTGGAAAAGACCTTTAAGATCATCGAGTCCAACCCTCGGCCCCGGCAACCCAGGAAGGGCTCCGGTTCAAATCCTCATCCCGTTTAATCGGACGGCCGCGCGCTCTGTGTTCTCTCGAAGGAGGGTGCTCCGCCGGAGACGACTCCCCGCGCCGAAACCGCGGCGCTGCCGCGCAGCCCTGAGCCAGACCATGACCTCCGCCGGCTTCTTCTCAGCCGGGAGATCAAGCCCTGGCACGGCGCGCCGCCACAGAGCCGCACCACCAACGTTCTCGCAAAATAAATCCCATCTTATTGTTTTTTAACCTCTCTCTGCTTGCCAAATAAAACAAAGAATAAAATTGAGAGCTAATCTTTTTTTTTTTTTCCTTGCTCGGGAACATGAGAATACGGCGTACACATCAGCAGGAGAGAAGAAGGGACCCCACCATCGTTTTTAACTCCTGCGCTGAAGTTTGCTGAATAAGGGGTGGCCTCCGCAGGTGAAGGGATGCCCTCTGGACACCCCGGGAGACTCCCGAAAGTCTCCCGGTGGACTATTTGGTAAACTGGGTTTCATCTCCAAGGCCCAAAACGTAGTACGAGGCACAGAGACTGAAACCGGCCCTTCCGAAAGACACACACTGTTCTTCTGCGTCACAGAGGAGCGGTTTCCCAGCACCCACCTCCCGACGCGTTCGCGGGAAGGGGACAGCCCCTGCGCTGCGCTCCACCGGCTCCCTGCGCAGGAGCCGAAGCGATGGACACAGCAGGAAAACTGCGACCGGAAAGCCCCAGATCAGGGAGGCATCATCCCGGAAGCATAATTAATAAAGAACACCCTCCTGAAAACCAACGCCCGCTCTTCTGAACTGAATCGGAGACTTCCATTTCAACCAACCACTTCTCTTCAGACTTCCAGATATCGCAACTAAAGCCCTCAACTCCTCATCACTCTTTTTCCGGAGAGTACAGTCCCCACTCTCGGTCTCTTCACCAAGTTCAAAGCCCTGATGATAAAATTTAACATTTTTTAACCCCGCCAAGGGTTGGATTTTGGGCAAGAGCCTCCTCGGTTCCCGTTCGGCGCCGCGGGGCAGTGGGGGAGGCACTGAAATAACCGCCCCAGCACCGCCTGCGGGAAGCAGAGGGCAATCCCTGAAGCGCCTACGAGTATCTTCCCACACTCACTCTCCAACACGTCTTGCGTTTTCATGCGTAATAGCTGGGTGAACATGAAAAAAACCTTCATGTTTTAAGGCAATGTGGTTTCCGCGTCTTATTCCACCTTTTGCAATGAATCTGCAAACGGGCAAATAAAATGGAGAAGAGAAAGAAGCGAGTTCTATTTAAGTGCGCAAAAAAACCACCCCGAAAACGATGGCGTTTCGCTACACTTAAAATAGAGGAAACTTGTGCGCGAGGCCGTGTCGCCCGTGCCAGCGGAGCGCCGCCCAGAGACAACTCTGCGCACGGAGGTCCGTCCCTCAGACGTCCCTCAGACCTTGGTCCGAAATTGCCAACGCGCGATTGCAAACCAAATCAAGCGCTAAAAGCGGGATTCGGCAAAATCTAGGACGAATTAACACCGCTGCGCCAACTTGGGGAACGGGACTTAACGCCTTCACCAAAAAGACATCACCTTACCTTAATTGCACCTGTACAGTGTAATCACATTTGGCACCGGGTAAGATATCTCTGCAAGAGAAAAGAAGGTCTTAAGACCGTCAGCAGCGCTTAACAGAGAATTATGACTACAACAGCGTAACACTTCGTTCAGTCATGTTGCTGTCGCTCCACGATAGCGGTACGATGAATAAAACCAGTGCAGCTGAACTGTGACAACAGGTAACGCCCGTCCGAAGCAGCGGGCAGAATTCCCAAACACGGATGTGAAGCAAAAACCCATCGGACAGGAGAGCGGGTGGTGGGAAAAGGAGAAAAATCAGCCTCAAAGGTTCTTGCTGCTGCTGAGTTTTAAGAATGTAACGCCAACCGTGACTCGCCAACGCAAACAAACAATTGTGCTTAGAGGCGCGGGCGGAGCGTAGTCCTAAATTTGGGGAACCGGCACGTTTTTACCGCGATTGCCGTATTTTCTCTCTTCCACACTCCCCTCCGCAGGGTTTGAGGCAGGCCCTCAATGGCGGTGCGCAGCACAGCCCCGCTGACAGCGCCCAACTCCCCTTTTGACACCCAATTTGGCATTTTATTCTCCCGTACGGCACCGGAGCACTGAAATGCGGAAGCCCCACGCGGCGGCGCAGCACCCAGAGCCGCCGCGGCACCCAGAGCCGGCGCGTCGCTTACCGGGAGGTGAGGATCTGCTGGACTTGCTGGGGGGTGAGAGCAAAGGTGAAGTGCGCTTCTTCAAACCGCTGACTGTTCGTTGAGGCTGCAGAAGAGAATTTAAGACAAATTAAATCATCATTAAGCCATTCCCACACCTGCAGGCGCCGAGGCTTGGAACAAACAAAGGAGAGCAGCCGCTAACAGCGGAAGGCAATCCGTCCTCAGAATTAACCGCGGTGCCACGCAGGCGCCCTCCGAGTCCTCGACGGTGTGATGAAGCTTCGGGTCTGTCTTGCGCGGTAGACATTCAGCTTCCCTCGTTTTATTTACGAGGGAAACTGAGGCCTTGCGCCGGCAGCGAACGGTGAGGACATCGGGAAACGTGCCCGTCCGAGTCGGCGAGTCGCCGCACGGCGCTGCCCAGGGACCAGCGAGCTCAAACGCAGAGCTAAGGGAATGCCAGAGGTCACCCACTGCCCTAGAAATTATAATAATTACTGTGGTTATGGAATAAGTACAGTTGCCGGACAATAATCAGGCATTGCCCTTTTCTCCTCGGGCAGATGGACGGAGTCGGGGTGAATTTAGAGAAAACCAGCCGTGCCCTCGGTTAAAAATAAACAGGCGCGGAGAAACCCACGCAACGGGAGAATCACGAATTTTACGCGAGGGTTAGCGAGGAGCACGGTGAGAACGTCTGGTGCGAGATACATGTAAAAATAACCTGGGATTTTCCCCGCTCTCACCCCGACCTTCACCACGTTACCGCCTCTTTGGCGCCCGAACGTCTCCCTCGGTAGAGCTGGCGGCTGTCTGCCTCCCGCACCACAACCCGGAGCGGTTTTCTTAATATTTGCGGAGCAGCAGCACCCTGGAACGAAGACCACCGACGCTGCAAACCAACGCCATTTGCAAAGAGCTGATTTGGCATCTTCTGCACTCGTTTTTACACCCGTCGGGAGAGGTCCTGAGCCACGGCGGCTCCCGCTGGGACTCTCGGGGATGCGGAGCATCCCTGGGCCAAGAGAACACGACGCCGAGGACGGTACTGCAGTGGCACGCGCCGCTGTACGTCTCACGTTGCGATCCTTTATTTATTTCGAGGAGTTTGGTAACGCTCGGGACGAGCTGGTCACGGCGCGACCATCGGAGGCGACTGCGGATGTGCAGAGGAGGAGGAGAAGGTCGGCTGCCGCCGCGGTGCCACCTGCCCTGGGAGAGGGACGCCCTCGCCTCGGCCTCCCCAAAAAGCCAATTCCAGGGCAGATTCCTCCGTGGGGCGAGGGGTTTTGCTTCTCCAGCCTCCCCGCAGCTCGGGAATGCCAGGAATGCGAGGCCCTGAGTTTCCTGGCAGATGACCTGGCAGATCTTCCCCAGACCGGCAGCAGCGGCAGCCACAGGCTGGCAGACCGGACCCGAGAAATTCGAGAGGAATTTTGACCATCTTAGGACTTTCTCTTTGCGCCTTTCGCTCCTCGATGACAAAATCCCGCTCCAAACGGAGCCGGGGCGAAGCCGCTCAGTATCAAAGCGGTGCTAACCGACACCCGCGGTTTTCTCTGCCGCCTCCGTTTATAATTAATAAACAGTTTCCATCTTCTAACCAATTAATCCTCAGCTGGCAGCCTTCGTCCAACGCAGAGAGGAACCCCGACGCTTGCCAGATTCAGGGTACCGCAGCAGAGGTTTGGTGTAGGACGGGGAACGGGAAAGCCAAAGCGAAGAGCCGGAGCGACCAGGAGGCTTTATCATTAATTTATCATTAACCCCCGTGTCACTGCCTTCCCCATCACCGCCCCCTCCGGCCCCGTTTGCGTTTATCCTTCCCACATATCGCTTATTTTTGGCATTTTTCTGACCCCGTGACCTCCGTTTCTGGACTACCCCCGAGCGACTGAAATAAAAGAATGGGAAGGGGATGTTTACACAGCTAAAGGGAAAAGAAAGACACAAACCACCAGAAGCCAAAAATAAAAGTCCACCATTCCCTCGGAACGACACAGAAACTCTTTCAAGTCCAAGCGCCAACACAGGAGTAAGGGAGTTTTATCAGGGGAGAGGGAAAAAGAAAAACGATTTCTTTTACCAGGCAAGTATCCCGTTTCAGGGAAGAGGCTTAACCACAGGTTCTCTGAGAGACCGAACAAAGCCAAACCTCAGAAAAGGCAATTTTTAGCAAAACAGTAACGAAACCAAACCCCCAAAAAGGCACACGGGTTTTGGTCGGAGCGCAGACGTACTTATCTCCACTTTAGCAAACACCACTGTTTATATGAAAGAAAAACAACCCCGAATCCAAGCGAAAACCATTTAAAAGGGCTAAGATGGGTGGATCGAGTCTGCAGGGGCCAGAAGGGCTCAACCTCAAGGAAAAATACAACTTGAAACTTATTCTAAAAAACCAGAATAAACCTCCCTTCTTCGCGGGCTGAGATCGCCCCAAGCGCAGCGGCCGCTTCCAAAACCGCCAGCAATTACCGGGCTAACGCTGCACCGCCCGTCTCCCCACCCGCATTTTAAAGATTACGGCAAACACACAATTTTTCTGGAATTGGGCAAAGCCCGGCATCTTCTTTTCCCTGTTTTACAAATGGGGAAGCGCCGGAGGTCTCAGCCTCCGCATCACTGTCGCGAAAGAAGCGTCTTCGCCCTTTTGCCATACCCCATTTCTCTTCTTATTTAAGATCCCCGTTCGCTTCCCGCCCGGCGGCGCCTTTCCTCCGCGACACGGAACCCACCTCTTCTCACGTTCGCAACCTTCAAGCTGGATCCCGACGCGTGAAACAGTTCAGTAACTTCACGCAACGGAAGATTTTTCAGGACTACGTTTTTGTTACTAATGAAGGCAGAATTAAGACTCAAAAGGTGGCAGAGGGGTTCTGCTGGACGCTGTAACGCCAAATTGTTTGCCAAAATAACCAACCGCTTTTCATAGGTCACTCTCCCGACCTTTGGCGAGTCGTTCGGAAAGGGTTCCTGTGCCAATTTATCCATGGTTTTATTCTCTCGGGATTAGGACCCAAACGCTGACGAGCCACAGACCAGAGAAAGCGTCGCAATTCAGAACGCAAAGAACACCCCCGGGCTCTGTCAGGTGAAAATAGTAAATAATCCAAAAACGTACGGATGCTTATAAAATATACACGTATCCGAAAAGGTATCAGCTGGGAGAGAAATGCCCTTTTTCATACAAATAAATTTGGAACAAGACTGAGAAGCAACTCAAAGCTTCCATTTCTGGCAGCGCGTAGGAGCTGGAGGTTACGGGTTCAAAAGCCCCGAGGGCTGCGAGGGGAGCTGGGGGGCGTTCGGCTGGGAGAAGAGACGGCTCCGGGGAGACCTTTGAGCCCCTTCCAGTAAGACGGGGACCAACGTTCACCTGTTGCGATAGGCCAAGGCGGGGAATGGTTTTAAGCTAAAAGAGGGGAGATTCAGGCAAGAGCTAAGGACGAAATGCGTTACGCTGAGGGTGGTGAGACGCTGGCCCAGGTTGCCCAGAGGTGCCCCATCCCTGGGAACATCGCGGGCCACGTTGGACGGGGCTGGGAGCAACCTGATGTAGGTGAAGGCGTCCCTGCCCGAGGTTGGGCTAGATGGTCTTTAATGGTCCCTTCCCCCCCAAAACCATCCTCTGAGTCTATGAAACCCCACTTCCATCTGGCCGTCGGCCTTCCAAACCCCCACCGACGGCTCGCCCCCGGCACGCCACTCCTGCTCCGTCTCCTCTATCGAGCAAACACAAGGAGCCTCCAAAAAACCCACGAAGGCTGAGCAGTTCGGAACGTACCTAGCGTGGTGGGTTTTATCAACTCATCGTAGACGTCGTAGAAGGGCAACCTCCTCATCTTGACATCGGGATGGACGGGATGGATGGGCGGCGATAGGTGCTGAACGT
>NW_009649222.1:4692-8179 GCF_000708025.1 Charadrius vociferus | reverse complement strand
GAGGCAGCGCCGCCGGCACGGCGGCGGCGGCGGAGCTGTGGTCATAGGGCAGGTGACACACGGTGCCCTGTGTCAGCGCGGTGGCCGAGGGCAGCTGCCCTGCCTGAATGTGGAGCATTGACAAGTCCGAAGGGGTTAAGATCTTTCTTGGGAACCTCCGCCGGTACAGTTCTTTAATTTTCATCTGGACAGCCGGGCTGCAGCCGGATTTCAGCAGCTGTAACGCCTTGGTGAGAAGTTCGTGCTTCCTTCCACTTTTGTTCCTTCCAGCGAAGCCCAAGAGAACTTGTAACTCCGATACCCTAAAGCTCATAACCATGTGCTGCAGGAAAATAAAACAAGGAAAACAAACCGTTACAACTGCTGGGCGAGCTGAGACAACCCAAACCCGAGCCGCGGGTTCACTACGGAAGACGGTGGAGGGCTTAAAAGAGACACTGTCAAGTTTGAAGGTCCCCTTGTCACCAGTAACCTGTCAGTAGCAGAACCGTAAATATTTAGATTTGGTTTTACTTTTAGATACTTTGCTTGGAAATGGCAAGGCAAAATCGCTTCTGGATTCCACGGAGGTCTGAGCGGTTCCCGATAGGTGGTTAAATCGCCTTCCCTTCGCATAAATGCTGACAATTTCTTGGAGGGTCAACCTCGGGTTTAAACCAAACCTTTGCACCTCTCTGGGTTTAGCGCTCCCCCTTTCGAGTCCCCGTGGGGCGGGCTGGGGAGGGCCCAGCCCCCGCCTGACTGCAGAGGTTCGCAGCCATTGATTTTATTCTTTTATTTCCAAAAAAAAAAAAAATATATACTTTGGGAACGGCCGGGGTGGGCGCCAGGTTTCTCTAAGGAGAGACAGCAGACATGAAGTCTGAAAAGAGATGTCGGTCATTAATGAGAAAAGCCGCAATTAAGGCAAACCGTACATCGGGCAGCACCTCCGCGCCTGGGCTGGCATCGCCCGCCAGCCTGCCGCACCGAGGGCGTCCTCCCCACACCCACCCGCGATCCCTCGCCACCGGCACAACGCACCCGACGGCGTTACGCCGAGAGATGCCCAAAGGGGAGAAAATCGAGAATTATCCCCGTTTCGCAGGAGGAAAAAACGCAAAGGGTCTCGGAGAGCTCTCCGCACGCGCCCCAGGCAAGTTCGTAGCAGACCTACAGACTCAGCTCAACCCGAGTCGTTCACAAAACCGACCTTCTT
This sequence comes from Charadrius vociferus, assembly GCF_000708025.1. Classification (NCBI taxonomy): domain Eukaryota; kingdom Metazoa; phylum Chordata; class Aves; order Charadriiformes; family Charadriidae; genus Charadrius; species Charadrius vociferus. The sequence continues at coordinate 6,981 of NW_009649222.1, read as the reverse complement.
CCGAACTCATAATATGGTTTCGGAATTATTTATTCAAGCAGAAACGCCCATGGGATGACAAAGAGCGCTACGGACGCACATATATACTTCTGTGCGTATACATCTGTACATATTACGGCACAATCTTTTCCTCCGTGCAAGTAAAAAAGGGTTAAACCCGGCACCGGGCAACTCCCCACACTCTCCCTTTTCAATAAGAACGGGCACGCGGAGTTTCACCGCCGCTCTGCCTCTAGAAACACTCTTCCCTTTCGGCTCCCAAAATGCAGCCGAGTCAACAACAGCGGGATTGTTCTCAAATCAGTTACAATTTGGGTTTAAATCCCCAAGTCTGGTTCCACGGAGGGGCTTCGCTGTACGAGGCTCGTGTGAGCCACCCACCGAAAACGCAACATCTCGGGAGGACAACGCGACAGACGTTCCGCTTCCCGGCGGGAGGCAAAAAAAAAAAAAAGGGAAGTATTTGGGAAAGCTCTCAAAGGCAGCGCCGCCGTTACGAGAAGAGCCGTGTGGTCCCCGGTGCGGAACAGACACGGCGTCAGATTAAGGTTTTGCGCAGAAAAACCCTTGTAGGTCGTGTGGGATTTGCCTATTACCTTTCCTGGGCGATACGTTTCAGAGAAGAATGATTAACTTTATTTTTTTCCTCTTGTCAGAAGCAGAAAACCTCTGTCGTTCAAGAGGGAAAAGCTCCACTCGGGGTCCCTCAGCTTTGACAGTGCCCGTTTTAAACACATCTTGGAAAAGATACATTGGGGATGCACGTTTAGCAAACATTCATCCCTCCCCTTCTGCGACAATCGTTGTAAAGGACCCGACCTCTTCCCACATCCATCATTCCCCCAAATCCTCCAGACAGAGTCCTTCAACCGGCAGGAGATGAGTGTAGCATGGCTCAGCAGCACGAGATTCACGGTTATCATTAAAAAACACTCACATCCGTGACATAGGACGGCTGTGTCACCACCGCTGCAGCAGCTGTGGACTCTTATCTACCCCCGGAGCCTCTCCGATTACCGCCCGGAGTATCAGAGCAGCGGAAAAACCCTCTCTCGAGTGCCACAGGAGCCGGCAATCGAGAGCTCCCAGAGGGCACCCGAGGCTCGGGTAGCGGCTGGATCCGCAGCAGACTCGAGTCCGACCGTGCCGCTGTCGAACAAGGCACGTCCGCAAACCTCTTCTCTCTCCAGGGGAGTCACCGTTCGGTCTTTTAAATAAAAGGAAAGTGCCTTAAGCCAACTACGGGCTTTATAAGGAGAAATCATTTCGTTTGCAACTGGCTCATCTCGCTTTTACAATGAGACACAGATGGTAAAAAGCTTAAACAAACTCCTGGCGAGGAAACCAGAAACGGGGTTAGGGGAGATGGACGGGGGAAAGGCAGCGGAGAGCGAAAAATAAACCGAAGGAGCCTCAAATAATGCCGAAGGAGCCTCAAATAATGCCAAGCTCCGCCGAACGGGCTGGCGTGTGGGGGGCAAACCCCGCAGACGGCAACCTGAGCGCTAAGCTCCGTCTAGACTCAAAGCACAGCTCCTCTGCGGGGATTTATCCGCAGGGGGAGCAGAGCGGAGCAGAAAACACGACAGACGCTTGGCCCCGGGTCGCGCTCGGCTTTACCGTTTGCTAAACTGTGTCCCCAAATGGGAGGATTACGGGCACGGTTGCCGGAGCTCGACTTCTGCGCTGTCCCAAGTCACCTAATTACACTCATCGGATCCAGTTTCTCCGCTGTTATCGGTAACGTTTTGCCCTTTGACGGGGCTCCCGCTGTAGCCGGGCTTAAATTTTAGGGGAAGGAGAAAGATCAGACCGTAAGGCTGTCTGAAAACGCGGACAGGGCACTGCTGGAAAGACTACGGACAAATATTCCCCTGGAGAATTCTGTTCTCGCTGCGGCTGGCTGCCCAAGAAGGTGCCAGTTCCCAAATGTCTTACTGTTCCCAGCACGGGGAAAGGGAGCGGGACTCCCAGGCCACTTCAGCCGGCCAAGACCTATATCCCAGCCTGGGGGGTGGGGGGTGGGGGGGGATATTAAACCGCCAACAAGGAGAGGAAAAAAAAATAAAAAAAATAAAAATCAGCTTTGGAATTAGTTACCAGGGGCAATTTCATATTCCACAGTCTGGTGGGCAAAGGTGGTGACACACTCTGACTCCTAAAAAAACGAGAAAAAGAGAGTGGAGGGAGATGAAACCCCATCCAGCTGTGAGCGCTGCTGCAGCACTACCATGTTACACGCTCTCCGCTCCCTCCGGCGCTGCCCCCCCAACCCTGCCCCCCAACCCT
>NW_009649222.1:0-490 GCF_000708025.1 Charadrius vociferus | reverse complement strand
GGGATGGGGAGAGAGGATGGGGACATGGGATGGGGACATGGGACGGGGACACGGGACGGGGACACGGGACGGGGACACGGGATGGGGACACGGGATGGGGACAGGGACACGGGACGGGGACACGGGATGGAGACACGGGATAGAGACACGGGATGGAGACACGGGACGGGGACAGGGGACAGGGACACGGGATGGGGACACGGGATGGGGACAGGGACACGGGACGGGGACACGGGATGGAGACACGGGATAGAGACACGGGATGGAGACACGGGACGGGGACACAGGATGGGGACACGGCACGGGGACAGGGGACAGGGACAGGGGTCGGGGACACATGGCTTTTCCAGTTTATTGGCTTTGGGGGCGGTGGGACCGTCCCCGCCCCTCAGCCCTCGGTCCGCAGGATGCGCAGCAGCATGGCGTGGACCCCCTCGTCCATGAACCCCTGTGGGGAGGAGAGCTGTGCCGTGGGGCCGGATCCAACCCC
>NW_009649221.1:397-23888 GCF_000708025.1 Charadrius vociferus | reverse complement strand
AGGACAATAAGAAGGGCTTCTTCAAGGGAAGGATCATCATGGGGGCTGGTGAATCCTGCTGTTGTGCACATGTCTGTGACCGGCATAACCCCACAGGTTACTGTGCCTCTGTCCTCCGATCCTCTTAGAAGTCAGGCTCAGTGGGGATTGGTTAGTGACCCCCTGGGGAAATGTAAGGACTGAGGGCAGGCATTGCCACTACTCTAACACATGCTTTTCTCAATCTGCTTGGATTTTTGATCCCTCACTCAAAAACTCCCATATTTGTTCCCACCTTACACTGAACAGAAAAGTTGTCAAGCTCATATTGGTAATGATCAGCCTGTATTGATCGCTGTGTGTTTTAGAGAGAGATGTTGTTTGACCTTGAGGGTCAGGGCTTGCACGGATGAGGAATGATTCCCCCCCCCCCCCTTTTCCTTTCTGAGGATTTTCATAAAGTTTTCAGCACCTCCTGCTTTCCTGATGGTTATAGCTGTGAGCTGCAGTGGAGAGGCGGCAGCCCTGAGGCTGTCAGGCTGTTGTGAGAGTGGGCAAATTGTGCACCATGCCTGACCGTGAGGCATGGTTAAAGACCTGTTCCTGCCCAGTGATTGGTGTCAGAGCTACAGCCCAGACAGCCAGCTGGGATTTGGGGCTGAGCTGTTTCCAGTTCATGGCTCACCAGAGTATATTTGTAGCAAATAGGTGGGAGGTTTGGGTTGCTGGTGAATGATTTTGCTGTACAATTGCAGTAAAAGTGGAAAGGTTTCTTCCTTCATGTATGTGGGGGTGTGCTGACCTTAGTGGCCAATTCCTGCATGGTACATGTAGGCAGGTGAAGGAAGGTGACCAAGGCTAAGGCAGAAGTGTGTTGGGCTTTTTTCCACCTAGATGATCTGTTTGTGTCCTGGTTGTTGTCAGCAAGTGCTCCAGGTAAGCACATAGCTCATGTCCAGTGTGAGTGCAGCACATGGGGCCCAGCGCTGAGAATGGGATGCACCTCCTGAACTGGAATTCACGGGTGGGAGAATGTGTTATGCATTGAGTTCTCACACCCTTAGAGCGAGGGGGAAAGAGGTGAGATGGCAAAAACTCTGCCATACACCTGGGATGCCTGTGAGTAATGAGACTAACTTGATAAGCAGTTTTATCCTATCAAGCTGCACCCCGCAGTGTTGGGGTGTGTGGGAAGCACCTAACCCTACCTCTCCAGGCCAAAGAGGAGGAGGACCCCTGTAACTGTAGGGGCAGGCATGTTCTGGCACCTGAATCTCCCTTGCCTTGCTTCTCTAAGGAGCGCAGTCACCAGCCTGCAGGATCCCTGCTTCCCTCCTTGCATGAGACTGTGGAGTCAGCCACGCTCCCCTTCTCACACTAACTCATCTCTGTGATCAAAGAGAAGTCATCTTCTAGAAGACAGTCCCCAAGAAAGAGCTTTCTTCTTCCTCATTAGCACCTGTTTTTACCACTGTTGCTGAGAGGGGCAGATCCTGGGAGGGAGATGCAGCAAAGGGGTGCTTGCTGCAGACGTGCAAGGCCACGTGAGCTTGGGGTGGGGGGAAGGTGCTGAATAACTGTTTTGGGGAGGAAGATACAAATTTTTATGTTGGGAACAGGTATGTAAATAGGAATGTTTCTGAGGGAGCCCCTTGTTTGCTGCATTGCTCTGTTTTTTAACAAAGCAGCCCCCTGACTCCATCTGCTCTGGCGTGCATGTCTGCTACACAAGGGAGGCATTGCTGTCAGTGAATTGGTTAATGCCAGTGTCCTGTGCCAGGGACAAGGATGCAGGCAAGCACTCAGCCTGCCAGCATTTATACCTCCTGGCATCAGCATTGGCAATTCTTGTGGAGGACTGGGGAAGGCACCAAAATAGTTTCCATTCTCTCTGCTGTGGGAACAAGTTTCCTGGGTAACAAACACTTCTTGTTCTACACAGAGATCTGCAGCTGAGACTGTCTCCTTCCTCTCTGCTGCTCCCCAACTGTCCCAGCTGAACAGGCTGGAGACATCTGCTTGAGCCTGTCTTAATTAATGCTGACAATACAATGGGACTGACCATATGGGGGTCTGGGGGCTGTGCTCTAATGGGAGTACATTGTTGCAACTGCTAATAGTTTCATTTACTGCAACTCGGGTGGAGCAGAGCCTGCCAGGACTAGCTTTCTGCTTGCTGTAATGGTCAGGCGTGGCAGTACGTCCCTTGCTCCTGCGTCATCCCTGGGGCTTGTCCTTGCTGCTTGAATGGGACAAGGTTGTGGTGTGGGTCCCAAGCATCCAAGGAAAGGTAAGCAGTGGACTGAGGAGCGTGAAGTACCACAGATAGGGCATGTGCATTGGCCTCCTGGGAAGGACCTGCAGAGCTTGAGCTTTGCGATGGGCTGATGGATCATTTCCAGTGTTTCGGAGGTGAGTAGCAGAGATGTGCCTGCGATATTGGCTCCAGTACGTTGTGAATGGGCTGCACAGCCCACAGCCAGCCCAAGGCCCTTTCTCTTTTCTCGCTGCAAGGGTGTCTGCACTGGGTGGAGTCCTGGACTCCTGCCTCCAGAGCCCTTGGTAGCTCTTGGTGGGAGCTATCCACCAGTCACTGGGTTTTATGGCAGAAATCTGATTTGAACGTTACCCAAAGAGATGTTTTAAAGATTTCTAGTGGTCTGGGATCTGAGACAATTGGCAGCCACTTCCAGTAATGAGTCTAACATTTTTCTGTCACTGCTTGTTATGTTGGTCTCTCCAGAGGCAGAAGCTTCTGCAAAGTGTTGTATTGTCCAGGCTATTGTATTTGTTTTATTTGGTTCCTGCTTTGAGTGCATCATGGCATAGAGCAAAAAGTACTCAGGCATGTTCTTCATTTCTTTGAACTGTGTGTCTGTGTGACATTTCTACATGTTCTCTGACTTGCCCACTCCCCATGGAGCCTCAGTTTAGGAGATGGGGTTTGGTTTGGACTTGTAGGGGTTGCCAGCATAGACCTTTTTCTAATGTGGACACTCCGTTTTCTGAGGTCTGCTTAGCTCAGAGCAGGGTGGTGGCTGTAGGAACAGTGATGGCACCTCAGCCCTCCGAGCAGGGTTAGATGGCAAATTGCAATAATGTGAATGGTCCCTCCAGGATGGTTGTCTCAAGGGAGCTGCTCTAGAGCTAGGAACATCTCCCCTGGCACAGCCAGGGGAGCACAGTTGAGTTTCTGGGGTGTGTGGTCATGCCCAGACTGACAGAAAAACAAAAGTAGCTACATATGTCCCTTGGTGAAGCTACCTGTACCCTGTGAGGAACTGCCCTGACTTGCCTATGGAGCAGGTTGCAGCTGCCTCTGGTGAAAAGGGGGTGATGAAAAATCCTTTCACATGGTCCCAGGATAGCAAGAGAGCCTGGGCTTTTGCAGGTGGTGATCCCTTTTTCAGGAAGGAAGATCTGCCATGGATTGCTTTACGGAGATGCCCAGGTTACGGGCAGCGCTTTAATCACAAGCTGTAGTTAATAGTTGCTGGGATCTTGATTTGAGATTCCCTGTGACAGCATGGACTTCAGACATCCTATTCCTGCTAAGTGTGTTCAGCACTGGGGAAAGTGCTGGTGGTTGCATCTCACTCTGGGGGTGGCTGCGTTTCAGGGATGCTGTGTAGATTCTGTTGGTGAAGCTCTTTAGGACAAAGCACTACAGAAATGTAAAAAAAGCTTCAAGAAGCTTCTTGTAGTCTTCCTGATCTCTTAGTAATAAGTCCTCCCATCTTCCTCCTCCTGTGCGTTGCTTTGCAGACTAGCATTTTATCTAGCACTCCAGTTACTTTTGCTTTCCTTTGCAAAGCCAGAAGAAGAGATCAGACAGCTTGCAACCACACATCATCTGAAACCAAAGCTCATCACAGAATAAGATGCTGCAGCTCTATTTTATGGCATAGGCTTTATTTCTCCGCATGCTACCTTCCTGATTTCCCAATTCCTGTAAGAATCAATCCTCCATCTTCCAGCTCAACTTGTTCTGTCCCCTCCTCTCCTTCTCTGCTCCCTCCCATCCCCTGCCTTGTCTGAGGTCCCGCAGGGACTGATTGCAAGACAGAGTGGCGATGCTGTGGGCATGCTTGCTCCTTCACATTCAGCAACGTCACAACAGCAGCAGCAGCAGGAGCATTGGAGATGTGATTGCGCAGACTCTCTGCATTGCCAGGGATGAAGCTGTGAAAAAAAATAAGAAAAAAAAAAATTGACTCTGTGTTTCCCATAGCATCCTGGTGAGATGGCATGGAGCCCGCTGGAATCTGAGTGCTCAGCAGTACCGGAGCAGAGTCTGTTCAGTGAGAGGAGACGGGGAACAGAGGATCTGTGGAAAGGTGAGATGGAGAAATGGTCGGGGTGGGCATTAGTCATACTGATGGTTTTCAGGCCATTCATTGTCCTGCAAAGCATCTGGTTTGTTTTTGTAGAGATTGCCAGATACCCAATGAAGCTTAAAGATTTTAGTATTCCTTTGTCTCTTCAGAGGTTGCGTTGCTTTGGAGCTGCAGTGATTAAAATTGATGGGAGAGAATGAGGAGGTTGGTATTGCTGTGCAGAATGCGTGTTTGTCCATTGTAGCTATGAAATAGTGGTTGTCATGTCTAGGGCTGGTTGTGCAGAGGTAAGCTGTCCTTTGCCTCAACAATGCAGTCACACAGCTCTCCATTGTGTCTGCCATGACAGCTGAGCCCACACAGATTGTTTTGGTCCCACAAACTACCATGCTCTCTGAGTCCCTGGCGGTGATGCTGCTGTGCAGCTCAAAAGCTATTTTGACAGACAGCGCTTCCATGAAAAGCCAGAAACAAAGGACAGAGGAAAGGCTGCTGTCAGTATGGCTTGTAGCTTTTTTTTTCTTTTTCTTTTTCTTTTTCTTTTTCTTTTTCTTTTTCTTTTTCTTTTTCTTCTTTTTCTTTTTTTTTTTTTAATACTGGTAAATCAATTGCTCAAAAGGTGTTAGGATAAAATAGGTAAAACCCTGCTCTTCTGCAAAGAGAAACACTGGGATCTGTGCAGGCTGGAGTCCTTTGTGTTGCCCAGGGCATGTCTGTGCTGACTGTGTAAATGAATGCTTTCTCCTTGCCTCTTTTTCACAGATCAGATGAGAAAGGTTATCTAGTAATGGAGGAATTACTACTTTTAATTACTGAGATGAGCAGTACAGGATGGGTACCAGTTACTAGAGCTTAATTACATGGTCTTTTTATAGCCAAATCCCTCTTTTCCTGCCCCACCTTCCTTCTTCCCTCCCCTATCCTCTGTACAAATCCTTCCATCAAATGCAAACACAAAGGGAGAAGGGCTTGAACAAAGAGAAGGATATTTGTGGGATACAAATATAGATGTTGGAGAGACAATGTTCAGGATGGCAGTCAGTGAGAACAATAAGGCAAAGGTATAAAAGAATGAGATTTTTCTATGTGTAGTACAGTGATGTGGCTGTAGGGGAATGTACACAGGGGAATGTAGTAACAAAAGGAGACAGTCAAATAGCAGATGCAATCTTTTGGGATTATGGAAAATGCTGAGCATGTGAGGTTACAATTGCAGGTGTTTGGGGGGGAATGTGGTGTTAATGGGAGCATTGGCTGTTGAGGAACAGATCATACAGGGACTGTATTGATGGGTGTTGTAAAGGTGTATGGAGTATGGGGGAAAGAGAGATCTTTTTTACCTTCAGACATCTAGAGCCTTGTATACCGGTGTTGCTAATAAGCGAGCTTGGCAGGTCTAACCTATTCACAAAAGCTTTCTGCAGTTTGCCAGTGACCCAGTAATAATTTAGATGAAGCATCTTTAGGCCTGTCAGGAGCAACAGAATGGTAGGAAAAATGAAGATAAAATGGTAAATGTTTGGCAGAGCTGAAGAGGAACGTTGGAGCAGAAGAGGCAAGTGTGAGGGGCATTGAAGAGCTAGAGGAACAAGGGGTTGTGGGTTAGAGACCAGCAGTAGAGAGCACAGGGGAGGAAAATCAGGGTTGTCATTTTCAGGGAATGTAAATGTATCATTTTTAATGTCATTCTCCAGCCTCTCACTGTTCCCTGGTATGGACAGTGCTCTGTGCAGTCCCAAGAGGTTTGTGGAGCACAGCCTTCTCTGCAGCAGTTTTCTGAAGGAACCATTTTGCTGCTTCAGATTCTCAGACGGTTGCACCTTCTCTATCCCCCTGCAGTGGCAAGACTCTCCAGCCTTTATACCTGGTGAAGAAGATAAACCAAGAGTTTCAGTGCAGGGTGCTGGGTGGGAAGGACAGGGCTTCCAGCAAAACCATGGAGCAGAGTGCATTCTGCTCGCAGCTCTGTGACAGTGTCCTGGAAGCACCATAGGGCTTCCTGAACTGCAGCTCCTTCTCATCCCTCTCTTGCCCTGGGACCTGGGAACCCTCTTTGTGCCTCCAAGTCTCTGTCCTATTCAGCCCAATGGGAGCAGGGAGCAGGATATGCTCCTGTAGGTGTGAGAAGTGGGGACTGTACAGTGAGAGACATGCTACCAGACTGCATTTTGTGGTGCTGCTGCAGAACAGGCTCCTTCAGGAGGTTGGTGGGGAGTAACAACAACATGTGTGCGTTTGTAGGTGCATCATGGGCTGGAGGGCGGGACATGCAACAGTACATATCTATGCAGCATACACATACTTGTATTGGGGTGTGGAAGAAAAATTGCATATAGTTTGTGTGTACAATGCTTGCCCAAAGGAATAAAAAGGTGATGCAGCCTGCTTCATGTGTGGGATGGGAACACTCCCCAGGCTGTTCCTAGCTAATAGGTGCTACTCTTACAAGAGCATCTGTTAAGCAGTGAGAGTGCACAGATAATCTCTGTCCTGAGATGCTTAAAAGATGGGCAAGAGCTTCTGGCAACTGGAGCTGACCGAAATGATTCACAGGAAGGAGATAAAATTGTTACCATGTGTCATCTTCGCTGCATTGATGCAGAATGCTGGGGATAAAGTGCAGCTGGATCTCTGGATCCAAGGGACTCTGGACCTGCATTGCAGAAAGTGTAGGTGGCCCAGGAGAATATGCCATTGACTCAAAAATGGCCTGCCCATGGCTCCATTACCACCTCTCAGGTGTCTGAGGCTGTAACAGCAAACAAAAAATGAGTTCTCTGTCCCAGAGATCTTAATTTTCTTCCAGTCTGATGCTCCTGGTGAGTCAAGATCTCACTCTGGTATTATTCCTGATAGCCAGACAGTAACCCATCTTTAACAACCCCATGCTGTGTTTTGCCCTATTTTTCATTTATTTCCCCGTCACCTTATTCTTTTCCAATGTTTTGTATTGTATGTAGTATTAAGAGCAGGTGAATAGATCTAATGTGGGTCACTTCCCTTCCTCTTTTACAACAGGTACAGGTTTACCTTTATTATTTGGCAGCCACATGTCTTCCCCTCCTTCCTCTCTTTTTCCTCATGGTTATTTTTATCAAAAGCCCTGTTGCCAGCTGCGATCATGTGACTATTCTTTCATTGTTCTGGGATCAAGGATATCTTGTCCCTCTGACTTGAGTGAATTCATCTTCTTGAATTTATTTCCACTTCAAATGCTCATTTCCTTTTCTGCACTTTCTTTCCCCTGTATTGTCTAACCTGTCATCACCACAGCTTCCATATTCTTCTTGCCAAAACAGCATCAAAGATGCTGTTTCTACTTACCTCTAATATCCTTCTTGGTGTATTTATTCATTCAGGTTGGTCAGGAGCCTTGCTTTTCTAATTTCCTCACCTTGCCTGGTGATTCCAGATTTTTTTCTTACTTATGATGTATGTACATTCAAAGTCTTTTCTGCAGTACTTCTCCGAGCTCTTTGTTCTTGTTGGCTTTATAACTGTTTTCCCTGATATGTCAGAGATCTGCTCTTTAAAAATTAAAAAGGTTTCATTACAGAGCTGTTTGCTTTTTGCCCTTCTGTTTTATATAAACTGTATCAGCTTGAGATATTCAGTCCAAAGCCACTTCTATATCGTAGATGCTGGGCGATAACTCAGTAGACATGATTCTGATGGACCTGAGTGCTGGTTAAATCCAAGAAAAGCAAACAAAAAGTGAGAGATGCAGAGATCTGTGCAGCTGGGTGAGACATGGAGGTCCAGAGACAGAGGTGCCTCCTTGTCAGTTGTGGAATCGCAGGACAGTACTGAACGAGAAGATTTTGCTCCAGTGATTGTGGAAGCCATTAAAATACAACCAGTAGTGGGAAAGCTCACTTGCCTGCTACCTTTGCTATTTTGTGGGAAGAGTCCTGATGTGGACAAAGTGCTTCTGGCCCTCTAGTCTGTAAGTCCAAAAGAGTCAGAAGCTTACCCCATTCCAGAGTCATGCAAAAGGCTGCAGGATAAGTCTTGAAGTAGCTGAGGGAGCTTGGCTGGCAGGGGATGAAATCCATAGCAATGATCAATCCTTAGCAGGGATTTGTCATGTTATCTGCCGAGCAGGTTCCCTGCATGCCCTAGCATTCATCTGAAAGTTGGTTGCTCTCCAAAGAGAAAGTAACAGGCTGTCAAAATGGCTCTAGACCCTGACTCTGCTCCAATTTTCTCTCTTAATGAAAATTATTTTAATGTTCATTTTCTGAAAGAAGTGGGTTAAAGCGGGGACATACCTGTTAAGATGAGTGCAAGAGCAGGCCTGTGCACAAAGTCTTCCTCTCCATCCAAACTCTTCCTCCACAGTTGTGGTGCAGCCTCAGGGATGTGTAGACAATGGGTTTTTTTCTATCCATCAGACACATGCAAATATTTCTTACTGGGCAAGGCTGCTGGTGGCTCTATCAGCAGATAGGAAAAAAAAAAGACTGCAGTTGTTAACTCTTGTAAATGGGAGGCGGGAGGCAGGAGGCAGAGCTGCCCAGGTAGAGCTGTTGTGTAGGTGAGTGGCCCTAATGTAAGTGACAGCAGCTTCTGGCTCAGGATCACCCTCCGAGTTTGAACTGTTGGGAGAGAGATTGTGTGTTGGTGTTTGTACAGAGGGTGTGGGTCTGGCAGTACCATTGAGTGATAAATAATAAATATTTATTTGAGTGATGGCAACAATGCTTTGTACTGACACTTGGCAAGTGATGGAAAATTGGCACTACCACCAAACCATCCCCCTCTCTGCTCCAGCACAAGATGTTCTCTGGAAGCAGAGACTGAGTGTCACTGCCCTGTTGATGTGCTTTTGGGGTCAGCGGCACAGGCATCTCAGAGTGATGAGAGCTAGCTAGCTATATCTGGTCCCAAGATATTGTTGACCCACACAGTGTATCTTCCCTGGCTTTGCCTAATTCATTCTAGCGATTGATACCTGGACTGACACATCTGCCCTGGGGTTTGGCTTACTGTGGTTGCCCTCTCCTTCACCACTTGTTAGTATGTGAATAGTTGTAGTCACTTCTAAGGGATTTTTTGCCTGAATGTGGCTTATCGTGAGTTTGACCCTTCAGAAGAACAGCAAGTAGATTTCAGCATGCATCTGCACTTAGCCATTTTCAATTGGCAGCAAACTGTTCTCTCTTGTCCACAGTCAGTGGCATCTAATAACCTGCTGCTGAGATTTATCCTCCAGCTGCAAGTCATAATGCTTGAAATGGCTGTTGAGGAGAGCATCTTCCTTATCCAGATGTCTCTTCCTGCCTTCAGCTCCATGTCATATGCCTCATTTTCATTTCTGCAGACACTTGCTATTTCTAATTATTGTATTTATAAGGCTCTCTGAAGGTGGTGACTACTTCTTATTACAGTAAGCCTGACAGCCTTTTAATTCCCATGTGTTTCCCTTCTGTTTCCTCTTAGACTGGCTGTTTTTAGGGAGGACTGGAAGAGAGGAAAGGTGAGGCTGCGTGGAGCACAGAGGGACCTCGGACATCCCTGGAGGTCTCTAGACCTGAGTACAGTAGGGCTAGCGAGTTCATGGCACAATAACAGAGGAGGAGAGGAGGAACTGCCAGAAACAGCTATGTCCCAGCACTGACAGGCAGCAGGCATGAGGGTGGTTAACACACAAAGGTGGCAATGCTCTAGTCACATGTCATTGTTTATGTTTGACCATATCTTGTTGAGACACTGAGTCATTGATCCATTGGGGTTTATATTGTCTGTACATCTGTTGGTGACTTTGCACAAGCTTTAGAGATCCCAATGAATGTCTCCATCTCCGTACCTCTGACCTCTCCCAGGCTTTGTGCTGCTGAAATGATTTAGTATTGCGGGGTGGAGAAACACCCCAAACTGAAGCAATGCATTTGTATTTGTCCTGGAAGCACTCAGGGGTGATTCCCCTCTGTACCAGAGTATGTTCCATAGCCATTAATTTGGTCTACTACCTTATTGTCTGCTTTCCCCTTGGCATGAGTTGAGGTCGAAAAGAAAAACCACAGCAACCTCTTGGCCTGCACATCAAAACAAAAGGGGAATCTTCTTTTATGGAGGCAAGCCACCAGACCTCACTGATTTAATGAGGCAAATTCACCAAGGAAAATATCCTTCTACCCAGACCTTAGTCAGACATTGAGGGCCCTCTTGGGGGAACCACAAAGAGAATTTGCATGGGGATAGGGAAAACTTCTCCCCACACCCCTATCCCAAGAATTTGTCCAATTTGAGGGAGCAAACCCCCCCCCCAAAACACACTCTACAGGCAGCGAAAATAAACTCCTCTCCTCAGTGAACAGATATGTAAGAAAAATACCCTGGTTTCTTCTAGGCTAGTCTCATTGCAAACATTGAGATTTTGAGCTTGATGCTATGTTAAGTAAATGTGTGCAAAAGTGTAACAGAGGATAGTCACAAAAGTACATTTTGTCAGGTTCCAAATCATTAAACTGATTAAATTATTAATTTGATTCCAACTCAATTAACTGATGTCATTAAACTGCAAAAAGTACCTGGATGTCACTCTGGTCATAAGTAACTTTACTTGGTGAACATCTACATATAAATCACAGAATCACAGAATGGTTAGGGTTGGAAGGGACCTCTGGAGATCATCTAGTCCAACCCCCCTGCCAGAGCAGGGTCACCTACAACAGGTTGCACAGGACAGCGTCCAGGCGGGTTTTGAATGTCTCCAGAGTGGGAGACTCCACAACCTCTCTGGGCAGCCTGTTCCAGTGCTCCACTACCCTCAAAGTAAAGAAGTTCCTTCTCATGTTAAGATGGAACTTCCTATGTTCAAGTTTGTGCCCATTACCCCTCGTCCTATCACTGGGCACCACTGAAAAAAGACTGCTCCCATACCCCTGGCATCCTCCCTTTAGGTATTTGTAAGTATTAATAAGATCCCCCCTCAATCTTCTTTTCTCTAGACTAAAGAGACCCAAGTCCCTCAGCCTTTCCTCATAAGAAAGGTGCTCCAGTCCCCTAATCATCTTTGTTGCCCTTTGCTGGACCCTCTCCAGCAGTTCCCTGTCTTTCTTGAACTGGGGAGCCCAGAACTGGACACAGTACTCCAGATGCGGTCTCACCAGGGCAGAGTAGAGGGGGAGGATGACCTCCCTCGACCTGCTGGCCACACTCTTCTTGATGCACCCCAGGATGCCATTCGCCTTCTTGGCCGCCAGGGCACATTGCTGGCTCATGGTCATCCTGTTGTCCACCAGGACTCCCAGGTCCCTCTCCACAGAGCTGCTCTCCAGGAGGTCAGCCCCCAACCTGTACTGGTGCATGGGGTTATTCCTCCCCAGGTGCAGTACCCTACACTTACCCTTGTTGAACTTCATAAGGTTTCTTTCTGCCCAACTCTCCAGCCTGGCGAGGTCACGCTGTAAGGCAGCACAGCCTTCTGGCGTGTCAGCCACTCCTCCCAGTTTTGTGTCATCAGCAAACTTGCTGATGGTACACTCTATCCCTTCATCCAGATCATTGATGAATATGTTGAACAAAACTGGGCCCAGTACTGACCCCTGAGGGACACCACTTGTTACTAACCTCCAACTAGACTCTGCGCCACTAACCACAACCCTCTGAGCTCTATCTGTAAGCCAGTTCTCAATCCACCTCACTGTCCATTCATCTAAGCCACACTTCCTAAGCTTTCCTGTGAGGATGATGTGGGAGACAGTGTCGAAAGCCTTGCCAAAGTCAAGGTAGACAACATCCACTGCCCTCCCCTCATCCACCCATCTAGTTACTTTGTCATAGAAGGCTATCAGATTAGTCAGACATGACTTCCCCTTGGTGAATCCATGTTGACTACTTCTGATAATCTTCTTTTCATCCAGGTGCTTTGAGATGACTCCCAGAACAAGCTGCTCCATCATCTTTCCAGGGATGGAGGTGAGGCTGACCGGCCTGTAGTTTCCCGGGTCATCCTTCCTGCCCTTTTTGAAGACTGGAGTGACATTGGCTATCCTCCAGTCCCCAGGCACCTCTCCTCTTCCCCAGGACCTTTCAAAGATGATGGAGAGCGGCTCAGCAATGACTTCCCCCAGCTCCCTCAGCACCCGAGGGAGTAGGGGGGTAGGGAGTTAGGGTACATAAGAAATGGAATGGAAAATTATGGTACAGGGTCTTCTAATGTTGACACAGAAAGCAGGGGGCATCCCACTGCTGATTGGGAAACTGTGTGCAATTAGTTACCCCAGCTCAGAAATATGACTGCAGAGTTGGAGGAAATTAAGAAACTGCTCAGGAAACTGCACAAAGTCCTGGAAAACTCTCACAAGAGGAGAGACTGAAGAAATGGGAATTACTTATGTTAAATGGGAAAATGTAGTGTTCATGATATGAAATAATGAATGGTCTAGAGAAAGATGATAATGATTTATGTGTGTTGTGGTTTAGGCCAAATCAGTTAATGGGGACCTGGGGGACCCCAGATGGGACCGACAGATGCTCCCCTCTACCCCTCTTCAAAGAGAGGGGCAGAGGAGGAAAAAGAGACTTATGAGTTTAGAAGGAACTCAACTACTTCAATGAAATATTAATAATAAAATAAAAAAAGAAATAATGAAATATATACAAAACCGTATCAAGCTCCCGAGATAACAATCATGACACCGGCTGGCACTGGGGCAGTCCCAGGCTGGACTCAGTGACGGACGGGAACTGGATTCCGGATCTGCATTCAGGATTGGGATCAAAAGCAGACGAACAGAGTCCTCCTCAGACGTTGGCCATTGAAAGAAGAGAGAGAGCTGACCCTTTGATCCCTCAGCTTTTATACTGAGCATGAGGCAGATGGGATGGAATGCCCTGTTGGACAGTTTTGGGTCACCTGTCCTGTCCGCTCCTCCCCGCAGGTGGGACCCCTCTACGCTTTTCTGCTTCCGACCCTCCAACGGGGCAAATAACAAAGTTGGTTGGCCTTGGTTGTTATAGCAATAAATATAAGCAAGAGCCTCTCTGCATACCATGCCTGGGCATCAGCTATAAACAATTGGTCTTATCACCCTGAGAGAGTGAACATTGTCTGCACAATATGCTGTTAATTTCAGTAGCTAGAGAGGCCTAGCTAAGAAGCGAAATTACTGAACTGTTTTACCTCAAACCAGGACAATGTGCTGCCCTGCTTGTAACAAGGAAATTGAAGAGGATTATTTGAAACTCAGAATAAGGATAATTTTCACATACCGTGATTAATTAGTCCATGTATCTTGCTGTTAAACTTCAAAGACCAGCAATATTCCCAAATGGCTTGGCATTTGTGTGAATAAGACTACCCAGTTTATTTATAGTACATGTTCAGAGCCGACATTGCACAGCTTTGAAACCTCCTGGTTGAGTTGAGGCCCATCTCAGTGCAAGGGCTTAGGAGAGGCAAATTCTTCCTCACCACTTGTTGCAGGTACTTTTTCTTTTCTCCGAGACATCTGCTACAGAGAGAACATAACAGCTTCAAGAAAGAAGATGTCCAAATGCGAGTGTGTCCTAGCTGGGAAGACCTGGGAGCCTACAGTCTTAAGGTATCTCCTCAGCCCTCTTGAACGCCCTTGAAGTGTTTAAAAGCAGAGTGGTCATTCCTCTGGTAGTCTTGGTGTGTCCCCTGGGACTCTGACCTGCTCTTCCAGTACAGAGCCAAGAATCATCCCCATTTGATCTCCTTTTTTCTCCTGGTGAATAGGTGTATGCATCCTCTGCATCCCAGCAAGGCTTTCCTCGGCAGAAGACCTTGGTTAATCCAGGGTTATCAGATTTAGTTAGTTAGACCCTTAATGCTCTGTTGAGCCCAGTCATTCCAAGCCTAATTAGCACGAGCTGTCTTGTGGAGTGATATCCTAAAATAAATATCTCATTCAGGGTAGCTGATCACTGTCCTGGCTAGAGCTTTGCAAGCTGAGTTTGGTTTGCATTGCTAGCCCCTGTGAGGGATAAGTTTCTCCTCTCAGAAGAAAAGTATGTGCAATCATTAGGAGTGCCTGGTCTGCTTCATAAGTATTTTATTAAGGTTCTGGCTTGCCTTTTGTTAGTTCTGTTGCATGGGAAATATTCTGTTATGTAAGTTGATGCTGTGGTTTCATCTAGATCCTCTGAGTTCTGCCTTGCTGCTGGCCATGCGAACGTACGAGCCCACCCACACATCAGGAGGACAGTTGGAGAGAGATTGGTGACAGGACCAAAGATCAGGGGACTACTCAGCGGGGTGGCAAATGTAATAGAAAATATGATACTCTCCCTGCCCTAGCTCAAGGACAAGCAATGAAGTTAAATACCAGTATGTTCAAAAGGACTGGCAGACAGCTACTACTGTGGCTTGTAATTAGCTGTGGAACTCACTGGTTTAGGAAGTTACAAGCCCCCAAAGTTGCAAGAATTCAGAAAAAAAAATTGGACACTATAAGGGATATCAAGAATATATAACATTATGGTTGTATAGGCACCTAGCTTGCTATGGGAGGGTTATGAAACCTGCTTCCCATGCGGAGGAGACTGCCTGTGACCAGGGAGGAGAATGGAGCAGCCGGTCACTCATTTGCCTACTTTGGGGTTATTATACCTCATGCAGAGGATCTGAACTCTGCTGGCAAAGGTGAAGGATGGGGCTTCACCCATCTGATTCAGTCCACAGACATCTGTGTTCCTGTGCTGAAATCAAAACGTCCCTGTAGCAGTTGATCGATGAAGACTAAATATGCTCATCTGTCTATTACTTCTTTCTCCTCCCTCTATTTCTGAGCTAGTGTCAACAGTTGCCCTAGATTTTGTCTTTCTTGAAAAAAGCATTCTTGATAGAATTGTTTTGGACAAGGAGGTCATATCAAGACCTTCTGTGTCGTGCAAAAAGTGGTATCTAATCTTGCGTGGTCTTGCTATGGTCCAAAGATTTGTTCCCAGTTCAGAAGCTTCTTGTCCCATCATCTTGGGAATCATTCTGCCTTTCTTTTACCAAGCCTAAATTCTGCTGAAATGAGATTCAGACAGCATTTGGACTTGATTACAGAGGACCTGTTTGTTCAGGGACTTGGCCATAAAAGGATCAAGAAATGCACATTCTTAACAGTAATCAGGCAAATTCCCTTTTCAAACCTGTGTGCTACAGGGTCTTTTCCTCCAGCTACCTTCTAGGGATTGCAAAATCCAGCCTGTGGACTAAAAGCAGCAAAATTATATCAGCAGCAAAAGTATATGTGGTCCTGATGTCCTTCAGAGGGCAGGATAAATTTGATGCATTTGATAAATTTGATACTCTCATCAGATGCTGCTTCTATTGGGCTGTTACTCGGCCTTTTTGATTTGTAGCATCCTATCATCCGTGAATCAGGGTGCTGCTAGCCTCCAGACCATTGAATTGCTTATTGCATGTTCCTGCTCTGAAGAGACAGAAAATTTCTTTCTGTGTATCCAGTTATTGCTTCTGGTCTTGTTAGAACTACCTAGAGCTGGGAAGGGTTAAAGTTCCCTGCAGTTTTAGCAGGAGTCAACTGTTGGATGTAGCTGCTGTTTGAAAAACCATTTAGATATGCAGCGTGAAGAGGAACATCTGATAAAAACAGCCTGCTGCTGGGATGTTTTCTGTTTGTGCTTGATTTTGGAGCTCCTGATCTGGATGCACACAGTATGTATTAAATTACATGTAGGATTGTATCATTTAAAAATAATAAAGCTCTGCAGATGCAGGCATTCTGGCTGTCTGGCAGAACTGATGCCCATCACTGCTAAGTAATGCCATACCTACATTGCTTCTCCTATTAACTGGAACGTGTCCTGGTAGCAAACCATTGCACCACCGCTGTGTTCAAGTCTGAAAATAATCCTGCTAGGGCTTTTTGACATCTCTATCTGCTTTATTTATGGTGACTTGTGGGGTGATACCTTAGTTACTTGTATCGGATTTGCGTAGCAAGGTTTTGGTAGCGGGGGGGATACAGGGGTGGTTTCTATGAGAAGCTGCTAGTAGCTTCCCCTATGTTTGACAGAGCCAATGTCAGCTGGCTCCAAGATGGACCCACCGCTGGCCAAAGCTGAGCCAATAAGCAATGGTAGTAGGGCCTCTGTGATAATATATTTAAGAAGGGAGGGGGAAAAACCTGTGGAAAAACAACAGAGGAGAGAGGAGTTAGAATATGTGAGAGAAACAATTCTCCAGACACCAAGGTCAGTGAAGAAGGAGGGGGAGGAGGTACTCCAGGCGCTGGAGCAGATTCCCCTGCAGCCCGTGGTGAAGACCGTGGCAACTCAGGTTGTCCCTCTGCAGCCCATGGAGGTCCATGGTGGAGCAGATATCCATTTGCAGACCATGGAAGACCCCACGCCAGAGCAGGCGGATGTGCCCAAAGGAGGCTGTGACCCCATGGAGAGCCTGCGCTGGAGCAGGCTCCTGTCAGGACCTGTGAACCTGTGGAGAGAGGAGCCCATGCTGCAGCAGGGTTGCAGGCAGGACTTGTGACCTCGTGGGGGACCCATGCTGGAGCAGTCTGTTCCTGAAGTACTGCACCCCATGGAAAGGACCCACACTGAAGCAGTTCGTCAAGAACTGCAACCTGTGGGAAGGACTCCCATTGGAGAAGTTCATGGAGGACTGTCTCCCGTGGGAGGGACCCCACGCTGGAGCAGGGGAAGAGCATGAGGAGTCCTCCCACTGAGGAAGAAGGAACATCAGAAATGACGTGTGATGAACTGACTGCAACCCCATTCCCCATCCCCCTGCGCCGCTCAGGTGGAGGAAGAGAAAATTGGGAGTGAAGTTGAGTCCAGGAAGAAGGGAGGGGCAGGGGCAAGGTGTTTTAAGATTTAGTTTTTATTTCTCATTACCCTGCTGTAATCTGCCATCCCAGAAATGTTTGGTTTTCCACTTGATAGTGAGTGATTCCTACATACGTGGAGCTCTGGGTTGAACAGACAGTAAACATAATTTTACAGCCTCTTTAACTGAGTTGTCTTAAGACCGAGTTCCTTATTTCTCAGACTTTCTTCAGTGGTCACTGATATTTTTGCTTTGCAGGGAGGGTTCAGGATTGTTTTGCAGCCGTGAGTCCTGCAACGCATGGTCTGGACAGAAATGCAATGCCAGTTTTAATCTGGATAGAGAGGAAGCAATAGTGAAGATATGGAGTCATGGAGTGGCTGGAGTCTGTATGGATGTGCTGACCTTTACTGAAGTAAGATCTTATTCACTGTGAAGACCACCTTTGTTCCTTTTAGAGCTTAGTTCATCTTTTCCCCAAGTCATGAAGGTGATAGGGGATCTAGAACTACTTGAGATGCAGCTGTCCTCATGTACTTTTTCTTTGTGCAGATGAAACTTGCTTCTGAAATTATCCTCCCATAAGCCTTGGATAAGCAGGGCCTCTCCTTTGCCATGGTCTGGGCAAGGCCAAGTTATCTGAAGCCAGATTCCAGTAAATGTTAGGGAGGAAAGTTCTGAGGGCCCAGTGGAAGTGATTCATGATCTCTCATTGAGAGGTCTTTCCAAAATATAGTAATTCTGGGGATGATTCAGATCCCCAGCAACCCCTGAAATGTCCAGTGCTGTTGAGAATATCTCCATCCATATGAAACACCTGTGTCCTCTCCTCCCAAGATGATAGCAAGAGGTGCCTTCGCCCCCGCGGCACATACCTGAGCAAGAACGGCTGCTCATTCAACATTGCATGTAGCCATATAACAGACTTTGGGAGCAGCTTTGCCATCTTGTATGCCTGCAGGCACAGGTCAGAAAGAGGGCTTTGATCCACAAAGCTGCGCTGAGTTTAATGACTGACTCCCTCAGCAGGACACTTTATTCCCTGCCCTGCTGTGGCTGTTGTGGCGGAGAGCTTTGAGTTCACAGCTCCCAGGCATAGAAGTTGGTGGGAAAACCTTCAGTCCACGCTTCTGCTGGCTTTGACTCTGGTTCACCCACAATTGCTGGCTGTATTTTTGTCACTACTCAACTGCAGCCTCTGGTTCCCAGGGTCCTCAGTCAGGCAGGCCTGTAAAAGGAGAGTGTTCATGAGGCAGCCAGCTGATAGTCACAACCCTGCTTCACAGCTAAGCCCTGGCCAAAACTGTGCAGCTAAGGAGGAGTTAAGCTTGGCATCTTAGCTACTGATTCTGCCCAGCTGTTTCATTTGCTTATAGGATTTTTTCCTCATCTGTGTGGGTTCTTGAGTACTCAGGGAATCACGCAGCAGCCAGGCTCCAGCACCCAGACAGATCCATGTTTCAGAAAGGAATTGTGTAATTTCTGCTCTTCTAAGATCTTCAATATGCTTTCAGAGTGCTCAGGCAGAAAGATGCTATAGAAGTGCATAGCCCTCCTCCTGCTGCTGCTACTACAGTGTCTGTGATAAGAAAGGATTTACTGTGTCTGCAGTTTTATTCAACAACAGTGCAGGAATACACATACTGCTAATTATTTACATCTCACTCAGCCTATCATCTCTGCGGGCAAGTCCCTCATCCCTGACCTGAGCAGCTCCTTGCTGTCACGTGTGCAAGGGCTGTGATTGATCATCACGTGCTGCAGTTTCCATTTTGAACACATCATAATCCTATATAGTTCTGGGATGTAATGATACATTAATAATGGGCTTAGTCAGGCTGTCCTGGAAACCGCTGGAAAAAGTACTGGCCCAGGCAACACCTCGCTGTAGAAAGAAAAGGAAAGTGGTCTTTTCAGGAATCACTGTTTGCTCAGGACCACAAGAGGAACTAGCCTGAGCTGAGGCAGAAATTTAGGAAGTATTTGTCTTTCTGTCTTGTGGCAACCCTCTTTAAACACTGGGTGCTGGAATATTCACCCAGGGACCAGACCGACCACCCTCACTATGCTCCCTGTTCCCTGAGGCAGGGAAGGAGAACTGGAGGTTTAGGATGAGTCAAACAACTAGTATTTCTTTTTACACCTTTTCTTTCATTAAACATGCTGGATGATTTACTAAAGCATTTAATGAAGGCATGAATTCGGCAGAGATGTATTAGCTGGTGAGAAATGAATGAATATCCAAACAAATACCACTAGCTAGTCCCACCCTACAACAACTTATAGGCTTCCTGAGTCCTCACATCCATCTTCTTCTTACTCACCCAGATGGTCCACTCCCATCGCCAGGCCACTCATCCTGTGCCCCTCGACCCATCCTATTTGCTCACGCTGCTCCCTGAATGTCCTCCTGCTTGCTGGAATTTTCCTGTTGAGGTTCTTAAAACCATTCAGTACTTTCTGGCAGCTTTTGGAGTGGCAAAGCTGGGGCAGGGATGAACTGCACTACTGGGTTCTTGGAAACTGGTGCTGGAACCAGTGATCCCTGAGATCCCTCATGCCGCCTGTCCTGTTGAATGTCAGAAGAGTGGCTTTCAGTTTGGATTCTTCTCCCAGCCATTTTGCCTGGAGGTAGACTTACAGGGAGTAAAGTTAATGTATCTCTCCCCGTGGAGCAGAGATGTCTGTATTGTGCCCATGTCTGCAAGCTCACACAAACCATTGCTTTTTGCAGCATTTCTGCTCATGCTTGTTTTGTAGAGCTGTGTTGGTTTCTTTAAGCATGTTAATGCAAATGCTCCGTAGGACTCAGGGATTTACATGGAACAACCCTCAAAGAACAAACAGCTCCAATACAAAAGGATTTTTTTTTTTTGATTCATCTATGAAAGTGAATGCCCAGCTTGTAAGTCTGTTTTTCCATCTTTCACCCTTGAGTGACTTGATGGATCTTGGTCCATCTGAGGAAGAGGATGATGATAGTGAAACCATAGCCATTCAGAAAGAGGCAGCAAGAATCCTCACAGTTAACGGTTTACATTGGGCATTCAATTTCATAGATGAAGTGGCTGAGATTTGTAGAAACAGTAATTTGTTCAGAAAAGACACCCTCCAAAAAGCTAGCATTGCCTCTAGCTGGCAGTTCTGATGATCTTGCTTCTGCCTCTTCATTCTCCGTGCTATATGTGCAATCTTTTTGTATTTAAATCACATTTATTTCTTAAATCTCTACATGCCTCCCCCACTATTGCATTATATTTTATGAGGAAACTTGTGTCACTGTGTGTTGAACCCAGTTGTCCCGCATGTGCAGCTGAGTGTTGAAGAGAGCAGGATATTAAGCAGTCAGCAATGAACCTCCAAAAGTGTGGCCAGAGTGGTAACAGATAGCAGGGTATGCCTGGCAGTATGTGACCGCCACACCTAACACATCAGCACTTGGAGGCAAGGCTGGTGTTTGCACCAGCCCCCTCTTAATTGAAGCAGAGCCTTGCAGGCCAGTTTGGAGCTGGCTCTGATAGCTTCTGCATCTTCTCAGCAGTGTTGCAGAGGCAGGAGGCTGTACTCCAGAAACTATGGAGCTGCACCAACCACCCTCAAATCAGCATGTCCTCAGTCTTTGAGGATAGAACAGAGGAGGGATTTGGGAGCCTCTATGTAGTGCTCAGCAAGGACTTACAAGGCATGAGGTGTAGATGCTTGAAAGGCTCAGCTCTGCAAGGTGCTGCATGCCCCTGTTATCTGCAGCATGCTGCCTCCTTTCTAAAGCACAGACATGGCTTGGCAGGCAGCTCTCAGATCAGTGCTGAACCATCCTTTGTTGTTCAGCACTCCTCTCCCGCTACTTACCTAGAGCTTTGCTTTGGGAGTATAAGCATCGATAAACAATTCCACACCACATCATAGGTGTCTCACAACGTGCCATCCTTCTCTGTTCTGTATTATCTTGACTGGAGTGAAGCATCCACAGGTGATGAAATGTCTGGCCCTCACCTTCTCCAGATAACCCTTAGCACCTCAAGAGCAAGCTGACTGAATAAACAATCCATATCTCACCTGTAGCAGCAGATGGTGTCAGTATGGAGAAGGTAAAGAATTTTGGCATTTGCAATCAAAATGGCTGTTGCACTGATGTGTCTAGAATCATTGTGCTCCCTGCGTGCCTCCCTGCCTCGCACTGCCACAACACACTTCTGGGCAGGGATCATTGCTGGATGCTATGTTTGCTGATGTGTGTGTAGGATTGAGCAGGATTCAGTACACTGTGGGCTTGCGTTATTGCAAATGAAAAATAAGAAGAATGAACTGATTTGGCAAAAAGTATTCAAGTACAGACTGCCTATCTCTACATCTGGAAACTTCCCCTTGCAGAGAAGTGTGAGGGCTTTACAAGGAGTTGATCAAAGCTAGCAGAACCTGAAACTACTCTGCTTGCTGGTTTTTATGCCCTGGTGTCAATCCCAGCCTACCTAAACAGAAGAGGGACAATCCTTCTACAATCTTCCAGAATTGAGGAGGGAGAGCTGAGGGACATTATGGCCAGGGAGGGTGCTCTGGTGTTGGGAACTGAATAATCCCTATGCTAGCAGTGCCACTGCCTAACCTCTCTGCATCCCTGAGACAGGAGGAAGCCAGGAGAGGTGTCCCAAGGGAGAAAGAGGCATCTAAGGCAGAAAAATTGTCATGCATATCCCTAGGGAAGCTTTCAGAATGGCTCCTGGCAGAAGCTGGCTGCGTGCCTCCTGTGATATTGGACCTCAGAGCCTTGTACTGGGAGCAGGCTGTGGGTGCAGGCAGAGTAGGCATCCATCTGCTGCAGCATCTGTGATAGCCAGTGAATCACAGTCCACCCGGGGAGCCTGTGCTGCCACTGAAACCAAATAGCTGGGCAGCGTTGCATGTTGCAGCCAGAGCTCTGGAGAGACAGCTGGGAAATGGCTGTGTGTCAGCTCTCTTGACATTTTGCTGTCAAATGTCGAAGTGTGCTTGTGCAAAGCTTGTCCTCCCACAGCAGCATCTACACCAACATGAAGTGCGTGTTGCTCAGCAGGGTTTGTCAGCAGATCGGTGCTGGAAGCCTGCTCTGAGAAACCATTTCCCAGAGGCAGCAGAGACCAGGTGCTTCAGCAGTGAAGCATGCTGTCATCGCAGAATCACAGAATGATTGGGGTTGGAAGGGACCTTCAGAGATCATCTAGTCCAACCCCCCTGCCAAAGCAGATTCACCTAGAGCAGATTGGACAGGAATGCATCCAGGCAAGTTTAGGATATCTCCGGAGAAGGAGACTCCACAATCTCTCTGGGAAGCCTGTTCCAGTGCTCTGCCACCCTCAAAGTAAAGAAGTCCCTGCTCGTGTTCAAATGGAATTTACTGTGTTCCAGTTTGTGCCCATTGCTCCTTGTCCTGTCGCTGGGCACCACTGAAAAGAGTCTGGCCCCATCCTCTTGACACCCACCCTTTAGATATTTATAAGCATTGATGAGATCCCCTCTCAGTCTTCTCTTCTCCAGGCCAAACAGACCCTGGTCTCTCAGCCTTTCCTCATAAGAAAGGTGCTCCATTCCCTTGATCACCTTTGTAGCCCTCTGCTGGTACACTCTGTCCCATCATCCAGGTTGTTGATGAATATGTTGAACAGGACTGGACCCAGTACTGACCCCTAGGGAACACCGCTAGTTACAGGCCTCCAACTGGACTCTGCACCACTGATCACAACACTCTGAGCTCTTCCATTCAGACAGTTCTCAGTCCACCT
Source organism: Charadrius vociferus (assembly GCF_000708025.1). NCBI lineage: Eukaryota > Metazoa > Chordata > Aves > Charadriiformes > Charadriidae > Charadrius > Charadrius vociferus. Next base: position 1,047 of record NW_009649221.1, on the reverse strand, counting down.
CGCTGTCCACTCATCTAACCCACGATTCCTAAGCTTACCTATGAGGATGTTATGTGAGACTGTGTCAAAAGCCTTGCTGAGAGTTAGACAACAACCACTGCTCTCCCCTCATCTGCCCAGCCAGTCATGCCATCATAGAAGGCTATCAGATTGGTCAAGCATGACTTCCCTTTCGCGATGGAGGGAAGACAGGCACACTCAATGTGAGTGATCAGCAAGCTTCGTTTATTGAATAGCACAGTTGTCTTTTATACTTTGCATAACACAGCTGTCTTTATACTCTGCTATAATTAGCTACTACATATTCCATATATACTCTGCTATAATTAGCTAATACATGTTCCATAATACAGCATTCTGATTGGTTCGTCACTCCAGCCCTTAGTTCCTTATCTGCGGTTAGCTACCTCTTCTTCTCCCATGCAGCTACTCCCTCTTTTCCCATGCCTGAGTGACCATAGGCTTCTCATTACGGTGTAACGGCTGCAGTCAGGGTCAGGGTGTCCTTGCCAGTCTAGCAATCACAGAAGCTGAGTCCAATGTTTCTCAAGCTCCTGCTCAGCCAGCTGGATCATATCTATGTGACCCTTCTCAGCTAGCCAGTTTCCCACAATTCCCCCGTTTTTATTTTGGGCAAGTAATACCCTTTC
>NW_009649221.1:0-366 GCF_000708025.1 Charadrius vociferus | reverse complement strand
CTGCTCCATCATCTTTCCAGGGATGGAGGTGAGGCTGACCGGCCTGTAGTTTCCCGGGTCATCCTTCTTGCCCTTTTTGAAGACTGGAGTGACATAGGCTTTCCTCCAGTCCTCAGGCACCTCACCTGTTCTCCATGACCTTCCAAAGATGATGGAGAGTGGCTTCACAAAAACATCTGCCAGCTCCCTCAGCACTTGTGGGTGCATCCCATCAGGGCCCATGGATTTGTGGGTGTCGAGTTTACCTAAATGATCTCTAACCCGATCCTCCTCGATCAAGGGAGAGTCTTGCTTTCTCCAGGTTCTCTCTTTTACCTCCAAGGTCTGGGATTCCCGAGTGCCGGCCTTAGCAGTAAAGACTGAAGC
>NW_009649220.1:35398-37240 GCF_000708025.1 Charadrius vociferus | reverse complement strand
TAACCATTCTGTGATTCTGTGACACCTTCCACTGGACTAGGTTACTCAAAGCCACACCCAACCTGGCCTTAAACACTTCCAGGGAGGGGGCATCCACAACTTCCCTGGGTAACCTGTTCCAGTGTCTCACCACCCTCAGAGTAAAGAATTTCTTCCTAATATCTAGTCTAAATCTACCCTCTTTCAGTTTAAAGCCATTACCCCTTGTCCTATCACTACATTCCCTGATAAAGATTCCGTCCCCATCTTTACTGTAGGCGCCCTTTAAGTACTGGAAGGCTGCAAGAAGGTTTCCCCAGAGCCTTCTCTTCTCCAGGCTGAACATACCCAACTCTCTCAGCCTGTCCTCATAGGAGAGGGGTTCCAGCCCTCTGATCGTCTTTGTGGCCATCCTCTGGATGCACTTCAACAGGTCCATGTCCTTCTTATGTTGGGGGCCCAGAGCTGCACACAGTACTCCAGGTGGGGTCTCACCAAAGCAGAGTAGAGGGGGCGAATCACCTCCCTCGACCTGCTGGCCATGCTTCTTTTAATGCAGCCTGGGATGCGGTTGGGTTTCTGGGCTGCAGGCGCACATTGCTGGCTCATGTTGAGCTTCTCATCAACCAATGCCCTTAAGTCCTTTTCCTCAGGGCTGTTCTCAATCCATTCTCCACTCAGCCTGTATTTGTGCTTGGGATTCCCCCGACTTAGGTGTAAGACTGTGCAGTTGGCCTTGTTGAACTTCATGAGGTTGGCATGGGCCCACCTCTCAAGCCTGTCCTCTGGATGGCATCTCTTCGTGTTGACGGCACCACACAGCTGTGTCATTGGCAACCTTGCTGAGAGTGCACTCAATACCACCCTCTGTCACCAACAAAGATGTTTAACAGCACCGGTTCCAATACCGACCCCTGAGGAACACCACTCGTCACTGGTCTCCTCTTGGACATCAAGCCGTTGACCGTAACCCTTTGAGTGCAGCAACTGAGCCAATTACTTGCCCATCGAGTGGCATACCCGTCAAATCCATGTCTCCCCAATTTAGAGACAAGGACGTTGTGCGGGACAGTGTCAAATGCTTCGCACAAGTCCAGGTAGATGACGTCTGTTGCTCTTTCCTTATCCACCAATGCTTTAACCCCATCGTAGAAGGCCACCAAATTTGTCAGGCACAATTTGCCTTTAGTGAGGCCATGTTGGCTGTCACCAATCACCTCCTTTTTTCCGTGTGCCTTAGTATAGTTTCCAGGAGGATCTGCTCCATGATTATGTCAGGCACAGAGATGAGACTGACCAGCCTGTAGGTCCCCAGGTCTTCCTTTTTCCCCTTTTTAAAAATGGGTGTTATGTTTCTCCTTTTCCAGTAAGTGAGAACTTCACCGGACTGCCATGACTTCTCAAATATGATGGATAGGGGCTTAGCAACTTCATCTACCAGTTCCCGTGGATGAATGCCATCAGGTCCCATGGATTTGTGTACCTTCACGTTCTTTAGATGGTCTTGAACCTGGTCTTCTCCTACAGTGGGTAGGACTCATTCTCCCAGTCCCTGCCTTTGCCTTCTGCGAGTTGGGCAGTGTGGCTAGAGCACTTTCCAGTGAAGACCGAGGCAAAAAAGTCATTGAGCACCTTAGCCTTCTCTGTATCCCAGGTAACCAGGTCACCCATTTCCTTCTGGAGAGCGCCCACATTTTCCCTAGTCTTCCTTTTGTCACTATCATACCTATAGAAGCCTTTCTTGTTGCCCTTGACAGCCCTGGCCAGATTTAACTCTTTCTGGGCTTTAGCTTTCCTAACCTGATCCCTTGCTGCTTGGACAATTTCTCTGTATTCCTCCCAGGCTACCTGTCCTTGCTTACA
>NW_009649220.1:26956-34580 GCF_000708025.1 Charadrius vociferus | reverse complement strand
GCAGTCCTGAGTAATGTGCTCTAGGCAATCCTGCTTTAGCAGGGGAGTTGGACTAGATGATCTCTAGAGGTCCCTTCCAACTCTGAAAATTCTGTGATTCTGTGATAAGCTCTCTGTTGGCTCTTCATCCATCCCCAGGCAGAGCTCCATGCACTCCAGCTGGTCATTGACTTAGAGGGTGACACCCTCTCCTCATCTCCCCTGACTGTATCCTTCCATTCCAACACTCCAGTCACAGGAGCCATCCCACCACCTCTCCGTGATGCCAATATGATCATAGCCTTGCAGGCGTGTGCACATCTCTATCTCCTCTTGTTTATTCCTCATGCTACGTGTGTTTGCATAAGGGCATTTAAGTTGGGCCCCCGATGAAGCTAACATACTGGCTGGAGTGGCTGGAATTCCTTTGCGCTGCACTCCAGGTGCTCTCCTGCTGAGCTGTGATCCTTCTACAGGCTCTGGGCATCTATTACTGGCATTGGCATCAAACTGGTAGGAGTGGGGTGGATTCATGTTCCCCTCCCCTGGCGACTCTAATTTAAATCCGTCTTTGTGAGCTTGGCAAGCCTCTGACCAAAGATGCTCTTTTCCCTTCTCTGATAAGTGGACCCCATCAGGCCCCAGTAGACCAGGTTTCTCAAGGCAAGTCCCATGGTCTAAGTAGCCAAACTCCTGGCTGTGGCACCAGTCCTGTAGCCATTTGTTGATTTTCCAGTTTCGATTCAGCTCCCTTCCCTTTGACCAGGAGGACTGATGAAAGAACTACCTGCACTCCAGAGTCCCTGACCACCACTCCCAGGGCTCTATAATCCTTCTTGATATTTCTCAGGCTGCTCCTGGCTGTATCATTGGTGTCCACGTGAAACAACAGCAGTGGATAATAGTCAGAGGACTGTACAAGGCTTGGTAGTCTCTCGGTGACATCCCTGATATGAGCCCCTGGTAAGCAGCACACCTCCCTAGAGAGCGCATCAGGTCAGCAAATGGGTGCCTCTGTACCTCTCAGAAGAGAGTCACCTACTACTATCACCCATCGTCTTTTATTAGTTGCACTGCTTGTTATACGGGGAGCAGATCACATTGCCTTACTCAGCTCCAGCACCTCTGCTGATGTAAGGGGTCTGTCTTCTTCACTCTGCAGAGCTGTGAAGCATTTCTGCAAGGGCACCTCAGGCTTTGGGGGAAGTCTCTTCCTCCTGCTTGTCCTTGCTGTAAAAAGCTTCCATTTTTCTATGTTACCGGTCCCCCTCCCTTCTGTGTGTGCCGGCTGTTGATCCACTGCAGACTGTGCTTGGAACCAGCTATCTATCTCCTTCTCAGACTCCCTGATGTTATGCAGCCTTCTCACTGCCTCCTGCAGCTCAGCCACCTCCTGCAGGAGGTCCTTCCCCTGGGCACACCTTTTACAGGCAGTTCTGCTGCCTATCCCTGGCCCAGGAGAAAGGTCCAGGCACCCCCTGCAGTCTGAGGTCTGCACTGCAGCCTCTCCCTTCAGCAGTTCCGTCTGGGTGGAGGCATTCGCCACCACTGGGGTAGATGGTGCAGACCCCCAAACCAGATCTGCAGCCTTTGCTCTCAGATGAGTGCCCACCATTCTTCCTTGAGGGTCAGGTAGGATGAGCGCGCTTGACCTGTGCAGATGGTCACAGAATGGTGCCCCAAGACCAATTTTGTTCAGTACCTTTACTTTTTAGCCAGGCTTCTTCTAACTACTGAAATTAACAGCATATTTTTCAGAAACCTTTCTCTCTCAGAGTGATAAGACCTATGTTTATAGTTGATACCAAGGAATGGTATGCAGAGGGGCTCTTGCTTATACTTATTGCTATAACAACCAAGGCCAGCTAACTTTGTTATATGCCCCGTTGGAGGGTCGGAAGCGGAAAAGTGTAGAGGGGTCGCACCTGCGTGGAGGAGCGGACAGGACAGGTGACCCCAAACTGACCAACGAGGGCATTCCATCCCATCTGCCTCATGCTCAGTATAAAAGCTGAGGGATCAAAGGGTCATCCCTCTTTTCTTCAACGGCTGGCATCCGAGGAGGACTCTTTCTGTTCATCTGCCTTTGATCCTGATCCCTGCATTCCTGAATCCAGATCCAGAATCCAGTTCCCATCCATTGCTGAGTCCAGTCTGGGACTTCCCCGGTGCCAGCCGGTGACGTGATTGTCATCCTGGGAGCTTGATACGGTTTTGTATATATTTAATTATTTTCCTTTTTATTCTATTATTAATATTTTGTTTAAGTAGTTTAGTTTCTTCTAAACTCATAAGTCTCTCTCTCTCCTGCCTCTCTCTGAAGAGGGGTAGGGGAGAGCATCTGTCACTCGCTCAGTGGCCGGTTCAGCTCAAACCATGACCTATCTATGAAAAAAATTTTGAAGTGGGACTTGTTAAGTTGAAAATTATGTCCTCTTAGATAAAAAAGATGGGCAAGTAGTTAAAGCCACACTAGGCCTTTTTACAAAGTACACCAGAGTCTTTGGATAGTGCATGCAGAAAGTTTAGCAGACATCATCTGGAGTTTAGTGCAGAGATGAGTGATCTTCCTGATCTTACAGGATCCTTCATCCCAAGTTTTGTACCCTCGACCTATTGGAGGGTAGAAGTGGCTCTGCATATGCTGCACAGATGAATTTCCCTGAGGTCCCACTGTTCCAGGATAAGGCAGTTGTTTCTTCAGATCCTACTTGGTGATACAGAGACGTTAGCCTCAGCAGCCCTGCCTAGCTTACTTCCTCCTGCAATGAGACATGAGGATTACCTAGTGCGATCTGTGCCATCCCAGCCTACCTACTGATGTAGGCTGGTGTTATGGTTTGAGAAACCCATAACAATTTATTGTCATTTAGACAATCGTTCTATCACCCGATGACCCCTCCCCGCCCAGGAAAGGGAATCGGGGAAAAAACAAGGAAACCCGGGAGTTGAAGTATAAACAGATTTAATAGAGTAAGATTAGTTAATTAACATTAATAGCACTAAAGAACCAATATTGATCCTGATACCAATACAGAATATGCAAAGATTATACTCAGCCAACTATATCAGTAGGAAGCTGTGCACTCCCAGCAGTGGACAGCAAACGCCAGACACTGCAAGTGCTACAGCTTCGGGAGAAAGGGGTCCGGCACTGGGGCAAGAAGTTCTCAGGATGGCAGCCATCAAGGGAGAGTGAGAACTTTGCAGCAAACTTTCTAATCTATATTGAATGTGACGTTCATGGTAAGAAATAATCCTGTTGGCCAGCTTGGGTCAAGTGCCCGGGTCTCACTGCTCCTCGTCCCTACACCTGGCAAGCTCAAAAACACTGAGACCTTGAAACCCACATGCCATAGCTGGCTATGAAGTAAATATTTTCACAAATTCAGACACTAGAGTCTTCTAAAAGTGCAGTCTTCCCAAGTATTAGAAGAGAAATTAGTCCTGTGTTGCTCAAACAGGGACAGCTGTTTACAGAAGCTTCCTTGTACAGCTTGATTGATGACTGAGAACTACGTAAAAGTCTCGGACTGGCAACCTCAGTGTAACCACCAAAGGTACAGTCTGATCTAAAACTTTCAGGACAGTTTCTTCATTTCCTAACAGCTGAGAAAATAACCACCGCTTTTACATGCCAGAGTCTCTCTTCAATGCTTGTGAGCATGACACTATAGGTTATTTTACATTTACTAAAGAAAAATGATAAATGAGTACCTTCCTAAATGAGAACCTAGGAAATTTTTAATGCTTTTATGATGCATCCGTTGTCCTGAAATTTAGGCACTATAGCATTCATTATTCTAAGAAATGACACTCTTCATTCTTCTGTTGGCTCTTCGCTACCTGGCATATTTTCTGTCACTATTAATATATACACATGTCATAAATACTTGAGTATGATTTGTGGTATTTGATTAACTGGCTCCTATTGAGGTCAAGGCAGAGATGGTAATGTGCAGTTCTCAGCAATAAAACATATGAGCAAATTGAGGCATGGAGAGATTGCCAGACTGGCCCAAGAACAGTGAGCAGGTCAGTATGAAAAAAAAGAATTAATTTCTTTAGTAATCTAAAGAAAGTTTAGTACATTGTTGTCAATACTGATACTTCTGTTTATCTTGCCACACCTTGCTTTAGAGTCTGCTTGGGTATAGGTGGTGCCACAGAACACGTAGTGTTAATTGCAGTGAAATAGCTTCCTGGTCCCATGTCCCATTTCCATTTCTAGAAATGCTGGAATTGAAGTAAATGTTGAAACAGTACCTTCAGCTCTCCAGAACTGAAGGAAAGTGGGTCCATGCACAATATCTTAGAAGGGAGTAGAGTGCATGCTTCTTTTGACAGTATAGCTGTATCTGACTGTTACAAGCTTAGGGCACAGACCAGACATTGAATTATAAATGTGTAATATTTATATGAGTTTGTTCTGTATTCTGCATTGGAAGGTCTTTGTCTGAATGATTTGTCATATTAGATTAGTTATATGTCCTTCAGACCACTTCACAAAGCCATTTTATATATGAAAGATTTTCTCTTCCATAGTACCTTTATAACTTTACTGTTATTTCCCTATCTCACAACTGGGTGGATAAGGTTGTTTGATATCTGATAGCATGTCCAGTGTCTGACAAAGAGCTCTCAGCATTTCCTTTTCTGCTTTATTGCTTTTTTTCAGACTTTGGTGATATCAGTCATATTGTGATGTGCTTGGTTTAATTTGGTTTTCTGGAACACATGCACATACTTTTCTGGTGAATCACTATGCATGTGGTAGCATTATTTTAGTATGAAAGAACAGTGATGTTGTTGCTATTCTTTTTTGTTTGCCTGCAATAATAAATCATAATTTGGCATTCCTTAACTGCGAAGAGAGTTATATTCATGAGTTTATGTGTCAGCAAAAGTTTTGGTTTACATACCCTCTTGCTCGGAGATTTTACTTGTGGAGAAACTTTTCCTCCCGAAGTTATTCAAAGGTTGTAAGAATTGAAGCTAAAGTTAATACAGGAAGAATGAATGTTGTCTTATCCTGTTGCTGTAGTGGAAATCCAGCTGTCTTTAAATAACAAGGATGTTAGATTTCATGTCCATCTGTGAGGCACTGAGCTTAACACTCAGCGTTTCTCCAGATATTTATTTTAAGTCTGGCCTTTTTTTAAAAATTAATGTATATACTGACATGTTTGTATACACATATGATAAAATAGAGTCAACTTCTTAAATAAATACTTAGTCTTCATTCAACCAACATCCTTAAATCTAAGGATGATTTGCCCTCCAGAATGTTAAAAACCGTGCAATTCTCTTTGGGTTTGTGAGTATACAATAAAAGGAAATGGAATATTTCATTGAAAAATGCACCGGCATGAGATTTGCTTAAAGCAGTAGTAAAAGTTTTCTATGTACCATTCAAATAGTAGTGATGAAGAAATACTATTTTACCCTGTTGGATATGATACTTAAAATATATTTTAAAAAAAGTTATTTAATTGATTGTTTCACATTATTTCCATTAATATGATTGTTCACTTTTAAACTGAATTCCGGATTTGCACAGTGGGGTGGGTTGACCTTGGCTGGTTGACAGGTGCCCACCAAGCCAGTCTATCATGCCCCCTTTTCAACAGGACAGGAGGAGAAAAATATGACAAAAAGCTTGTGGGTCAACATAAGGACAGGGAGATCACTTACCAATTACCATCACGGGCAAAACAGACTTGACTTAGGGAAATTAATTTATTACCAATTAATAAAAGTAGGATAATGAGAAATAAGAACAAATCTTAAAACACCTTCCCCCCACCCCTCCCTTCTTCCCAGGCTCAACTTCACTCCCAACTCTTTTACCTTCTCCCCTTGAGTGGAGCAGGGGAATGGGGAATGGGGGTTGTGGTCAGTTCTCTGCCTCTCCTTTCTCCTCATGCTCTTCCCCTGCTCCAGTGTGGAGTCCAACCCACAGGAGACAGCCCTTCATGAACTTATCTAATGTGAGTCCTTCCCATGGGCTGCAGTTCTTCACAAACTGCTCCAGCATGGGTCCCATCCACGGGGTGCAGTCCTTCAGGAATAGACTGCTCCAGTGTGGGTACCCTGCAGGGTCACAGGTACTTCCAGAAAATCTGCTTCTGTGTGGGCTCCTCTTCATGGGGCCACAGGTCCTGCCAGGAGCTTGCCCCGTTGTGACCGCTCCATGGGGTCACAGCTTCCTTCAGGGCACATCTACCTGCTGTGGCATAGGGGTCCTCGATGAGCTGCAGAGTGGATATCTGCTCCACTATGGTCCTCTCCACAGGCTGCAGGGGGACAACCTGCCTCACCATGGCCTTCACCATGGCCTGCAGGGGAATCTCTGCTCTGGCACCTGGAGCACCTCCTCCCTCTCCTTCTTCACTGACCTTGGTGTCTGCAGAGTTGTTGCTCTTGCATTTTTCTCGCTCCTCTCTCCCAGCTTCTGTTGCAAAGCATTTTTTACCCTTTCTTAAATATGTTATCACAGAGGTGCTACCATCGTTGCTGACTGGCTCAGCTTTGCCCAGCGGCAGGTCTGTCTTGGAGCCGGCTGGAACTGACTCTGTCTGGGAAAGCTTCTAGTATCTTCTAACAGAAGCCACCCCAGCAGCCCCTCCTCCACCACCACAAAAAACCTTGCCATGGAAATCCAATATACACATTTATTAAAACGAGACAATTACTTTCCTAACTTATTTGAGGAAACATTTTTCATTAGGTATGTACTATTACCTTAGCGATGGTAAAATATCAAAACAAAACCCCAACCCGTTGTATCATATAATTTTCAAGCCTTTTGTATTAATGATTTTATTACACACAGATTTCCAGAAACAGTTTATTTTAACTAATTTGTCATCAAAAAGTGTGGGAGCATACTTAAGAGACAATGGTCATATATCGAACCAGCCATGCGAGAAAGCAGATTGGCTTTAGGCCCTCGTCCTTGAAGTCACCTTGAGGAGAGAAAAACAGGATTGACAGTGACTGTTTCACACGAGTCGAGAAAACAGGCCTTACCTTGAGAAGAGAAAAACAAAAGCAACAGTGACTGTTTCACACGGATTGAGAAAAACAAGTTTGGAGGAGTCGGATGAGCAGGTGGGAAAAACAGAGATTAGAACGAACCAATCCGAGTCGCATGCTCGCCTTGTGCACAGGACTATTAACCAGTCAACTAATGCGTGAACGCGAGTAGGGATAGAAAAATTGTATATAAGGGACAGTAGATTATCACGAAATTGGGTGCAGATAATTCACAGACTCTTAGCACTGTAGAGGAATTCAGCAAATGGCTTGTCCATCTAGGGAAAAATCCTCTGGTGATATTCTGAAATCTTTGCCCTCTGGCCAGTCCATGATCACTTCCAGTATTCCTGGGCGACTGGGATTTCCCATTCGAGTTCGCTGTGTGATCAGTGCAATCCATGTACTCCACGTAGCATCAGTTGCATGATGTGTGGCAGGGACCCTTTCTTTGAACATCCAGCCCAGCACGGGCAGTCGAGGTGCCAAGAGGAGCTGTGCTTCTGTACCAACCACTTCCGAAGCAGCTTGGACCCCTTCATATGCTGCCAATATCTTTTTCAGTTGGAGTATAGCAGGCCTCGGATCCTCTGTATCCCGTCTTACT
>NW_009649220.1:22682-24712 GCF_000708025.1 Charadrius vociferus | reverse complement strand
ATGGCCCTGGTTCGTCATCATCCCTTACTATGCGAACGGACTTCTTGGTGTATTTCTTCTTCTGTATAGATTGTCTGGTTCAGCTGCAGTGCCTGCCACTGGGGTTTGAGTGGCCGCATTGCCTGTCACCAGGGTTTGAGTGGCTGCATTGCCTGCCACTGGGGTTGGAGTAGGCGCATTGTCTGCCACCGGGATTGGAGTAGCCGCTTTTTCTGCTGGTCTGGTTTCCCCCGCTTTCCCCTGAGGGTCCTGCATACTACTGAGCAGTGTTTGGTCGATACTGGCCAGGGCCCAGCACAGTGCCATAAGTTGTGCCTCTCTGGAGTAGCCACAGCATTTTCCTTTCAAATATTCTATTACTTTATCAGGGTCCTGTAGTTGTTCGAGGGTGAATTCCCAAACCTGAGGTGGTAAAGCATATCAGCAAAGTCTTTCAATGTCTTCATCATAGATTCGACCTTCATAAGAGGAAACTGGCATCGTTTGATGGATTTCAAGAACCTGTTTGACTTGCACTGCAAGAAATTGGAGCCATGTTCTCTATAGACAAGGGCATACATTGAAACAAGAGGTTGAGACTAAATACGAGGAAGCATTTTTTCACCATGACAGATGGAACAGGTTGCCCCAGAGAGGTTGTGCAGTCTCTGTCCTTAGGGGTTTTCTAGACCAGATAAAGCCCTGAGCATCCTATTCTGACCTCCTGACTGACCCTGCTCTGAGCTGGGTGGGGGGTGGGAGGTGGGGGGTGTTGGACTAGAGATTGCCTGAAGTCCCTTCAAACTTGAATTATCCTACAAGTCTATAATTCCAAGTTTCCCTAAAGTTTCCTAGAATTTGTAAAGGAAGGAAGTGAACTGAGAGTCTAAAAGTATAAAACAAAACAGCACCATATTATGCAGTTAATCCTATGTAAATGACAATGCATATATAATGCACAGTGCCTCTTGTCCTCGCCCCCTCCAGTATCCAGTCAGATGGGAACAACTCTGGACTGGCTGTATGGGTGCACCAACCCCATCAGTTTGTGAGGCGTAGGGCTGTGCCCATGCATCCTCTGCAGCACATGAGCTAGACTCTCCTTATTGAGGCATCGTTAGATATTTCAGGGTTAGACTTTCTGTAAATAATTCACACAATGTATTTGTGTTTTATTCTTGCATGCTGGCTTTCTGGATTAGATTTTTCTCACATATTCCCCAAACATTTGATATTTAAAAAGGAGAAATGTTAAGAATTCAGAAATGCAGACATTAAGATGAAATTACAGTTTCTTTTGGAATGCCAACAAAAATACTGATGAGATTTCCTGTCATATCAGTCTGTAAAAACCTGTCCACTGTTTTCATGTTTTCCTTGGAAAGGCTCAGTATTTTAACCAATTAATTTTTTAATTCCTCACATGCCATTCTTTAGGCATTGTAGGGCAGGTGTCCATTGATGCCAATGGAGACAAATACGGGGATTTCTCTTAGATTGGAATGACAGACCCAGAGGCAGGCACACAGGAGGTAAGGAAACAAACCATTGCAATTGGCCACTGATGAGTTAGCCAGTGTAATGTAACATCATATCACCTGTTTACTTGGTGGGCATCTGTTTATTTAATATACACATTAAAACCATATTGCTTAATCCTGTTGTGATAAATGACTTAGTCCCAAATTGGGTTGCAATTTAAGTTTACAATTTATTAAATGAATAAATGCAAGCAAACAGCGCTGGGTGCGTCGGGAGCCTCTGCTCTACCAAGACGCACACCGTACAGTTCCTGTTTCTGGTTTATATCCTTTCTGCTAATACACATTCTTTAAAAGGTGGGTCTATGCGAATAAATTCCAGGAGTAGGCTTATCTCTTTCTGCGCATGCCCTCGGGGTCTTCTTGGCTCCCATCTGGTGGTCTTCCTCGGCTCGCCTTCAGGATTACCCCAGATTCCACGTATGCGCATGGCCTTCCTCGGCTCACCCTTAGGATGACTCCAGATTTTTATGGCTTGACACCATATGGTTAACAGCAAAACCGGTCCAA
>NW_009649220.1:20570-22515 GCF_000708025.1 Charadrius vociferus | reverse complement strand
AATTGGTATCAATTTTGGATCTCCTTTTGCTTTTATTATCATAAGGGAATGAATTTTATCATTCCCTGGTTCAGGATCAACAGGTATTGCAGGTATCCGCATCCCTTTTATAACCGAGTGTATTAGCCTTGTAAAACAAGGTATTAAACATGGAATTATTAACAATCCTCCACATATCCCCAATGCAACTATCCAATTTTAGTAAGCCAATCACCACCCATAATGTCCTCCCAAATTTCAGAAGAATTTGAACTATTTTATTCCCTTTCTCAAAAACTTCCTCTGCTGTGTCACTCCATACAATGATGTCGTCAATATACTGCAGACGTTCCGGAGCTTCACCCTGTTCCATTGTGGTCTGGATCAGTCCATGGCAAATGGTGGGGCTCAAAAGGTCAGCCCTCTTTCTTCAATGGCCGGCGTCCAAGGAGGACTCTGTTCTTCTACCTTTGATCACAATCCATGCATTCCTGAATGCAGATCTGGAATCCAGTTCCCATCCATTGCTGAGTCCAGTCTGGGGCTTTCCCAGTGCCTGCCAGTGATGTGATTGTCGTCCTGGGATCTTGATACTGGTTTTGTATATATTTCATTTTTTTCTTTTTAATTTATTATTAATATTTTCATTAAAGTAGTTTAGTTTCTTCTAAACTCATAAGTCTCTCTCTCTCTCCTGTCCTTGGAGAGAGAGGTGGGGGACAGCATCTGTCATTCATCTCAGTGGCCAGTCCAGCCCAGCCCAAACCATGACAACCCTTAAGGTTAGTAAAATATTTATCAGATATTTATGATTAGTACACCTATACTGCATGTCACTGGGCAATGTGTATGGGGAAGTTACTTGCTTATTGTCTGACACAACACTGGCCATTTTCAACTCTACTTGAGCTTTGGCCTTCTCCCTGCATATACGAACTAAGGCTCTGTAATTTTCCTGCGAAGCCTGACCTTGCTTCCAGAGATCATACAGTTTCTTTTTCCTCTTGAGCTACACAACGATTTCCCTGTTCAGACAAGCTAGTCTTCTGCCCTGCTTGCTTTACTTGTGACACAGTGGAATTGCCTGCTCCTGTGCTTCTAAATAGCTACTCTGCTAAACAGCTAGGTACTCTGCTAAATAGATCCCTGAATAGCTAAAAGTTTGATCTCCTAAAGTCCAGGGTAGCAACTCTGCTGACCTTTTTTCTCATTTCAATGAAAATTTTAACTCAATCGTTTCATGATCACTGTGGCCAAGACAGGCACCTACCACACCTGGGGATGGATGAAGAGCAAACAGAGAGATTATGGGTCAGGGTTAAAGAGAAGGCAGGGTCAGGAACCTCTGCCCTGCTTCATCCCAACAGAACAACCATGAGTTTTGAGCCAAACTAAAAGCATTCGTAACGCGTGTTCCTCAAACTTAACTCCCCTCTTTCGAAACAAAGTCATTAAGATAGACACAATAGATTTTTCCTCTGTAGACATAGAGGAACCCATTGTTAGTTCTCAGCTGCTCAGCTCACTTGTTGAGGAGATTGTTTTCGTCCGGACTTGTAGGCTCTCTCCCGGCTCCCCGCATTCTGCCTTTTTCGTTCAGCTGAGCATTGCCACGGCTGCTCTGTTCCGCAGTAATTGCCCCTTTGCATTACGTCGAGGTCACCATTTGTGGTGACTGAAAGACACGGACAGTGATATGCAGGATCGAAATCAGCTTTATTAAGCAAGCGTGCTCTTTATATACTTTTCTACCAAGGCCAGTAATTTTCTACTTTACTTGTTTACACCATCGCGTGCTCTAAAAGATCACGTTCCCACCGAGAAGGGAATCTCTTCCCTGTGAGCAGCACCTCCTTATCTAGGGAGTAGCTTCACACAACTTCATCATCTGCCAGAACAGTGCTGCAGCTGCTTATTCCTCCCTATTAGTTCTACCACACTTAACCCTTCTTTTGCCTCAGTCCCC
>NW_009649220.1:13941-18012 GCF_000708025.1 Charadrius vociferus | reverse complement strand
GGGTCCCATCTTGCGTGGAGGTGGCGGGGGGGGTGGAGGGGGGGCGAGGAGTTGTTGGTAGGGCAGGGGGCGGTCGGCTTTTTTGCGTAAACGCTAACTTTTGCCATCGGCAAAACATTCCTGATCTTGTGATCCCATCTATTTCTGATCGTGGGATACCAGCTTGTACAAGATCATTCCACATTTGTTTCGTTGTAACCCATGCTGTAACTCCTTTTGGTTTTGCCGGCTTTCCTTTATTCACCACCTGCACACATGGTCCTGAAATTACAGCCCAAATTTCCCTCAAGGTATTTGCTAGGGCACCTACATTACCCATAGCATTTGTCACTGCTGGTATAATCAAGGGGCTTAGTGAGGCAGACACTCCTCTGAAAAATTGCATTTTGATACTTGTCGTTACTGCTACATTGTCCGGATTGCATCCCGTAACCAACACATGAGCCATCCCCACCTGTCGCAGCAAATTAATACCTTCTTCCATTGTACACCAGTTTCTGAGAGACGACACTAATTTGACAGGTTCTGTATATGCTGTTAAAACTGCTGCGCACAACCATTGATATAGTGTAGGTGCAATAATGTCTCGACTGTCAGGACTTCTGGCATTTTGCAGCTGAGCATATCCTCATTGTATCTGATCATTCTTGGCTATAGGGCTTAATAAATCTTTTTCGCCCACTAATAAATGGATAGATGCAGCTCCACTATCTCAAGCTTGCAAAATCCATGCCAGTATGCCTTCCCCACTCTTTTGTTGATAGATGTCTAAAAACTCCCTTAACTCTTTTGGAGTGTAAGTATGCGTGATCTGCACTTCCCTGTCTGCTCGTTCCTGCCCCCCTCTATTTGTATGAGGGGTCATGCTTCCACGGCCTCCCTGCCTTTTAAGCCTGGATCAAATTCCAACTCAATCTCGGAGTCTGAGGATTCACTCCAAATATTTTCATCCCATTCCTCGGGATCCCATGGCTGTTTTGTGGTGAGAGCACAAACTTTGGAAGTGAGAGCACAAACTTGGGAAATTGAAACCTTACTATTCCATATTTGTCCCATTGCTTATTAGCACTGCACGCTACTAACCGGTCTACGTTCTCTTGCAGCTCATAGTAATTACCCTCTGCTTGAACAGTAATTACTTCTTGCGCTATCACCTTTGCATCTTGTAAAGTCCTGATTTCCTTTTCCAACAACTTCACGGTCAAGAGCTCTAAGACCAGTAGCTAACAACCATCCCAATCTCCCCGCTAACTTGCGAGAAGAATCTGATGCTGCTTTCCATGGCAATCCACGCATAGTAGTTTCAATTGTCTTGGGGGTAATCACCACCCCGTCATCTATTTCAGGCCATGTTTCTGGCAGAGCCAATTTAGCCAGGAAAGTGGCCACAGGGGTCCAGCGCTCAGAACTGGGCCATCCCAGAATACAGGAAGTCACCATCGTAGCCTCCACAGTCCCTGACCTTTTTGTCAGCCATGGCATGGGTGTTCCTGGAGCCTGCTGACTATGCCAAATGTGTGAGCCAACCCAGGCAGGATGCAGGAACAACCACAAAACCACAGTGATATGTGAAGAGTAAATTTATTTTCATTATCTCACGAACCAGGGGATCTCCGAAACAGCACTCGGGCAGAGACACACAAGCAGGAACACAGGCACCGTGGAGCTCGGTCCTTGCTAGAAAGTTTTCGAGCCTGCTATTTTCGCTTGTATATCAGGCATAGTTTACCACAGTGCTTTGATCTTTCCCACAGCAGGGCATGAATCTCAAGCACGTTCGATAGGGCGTCTCTAAGTCTATCACAGCCCTACGTTATCTAAATACAGATGTTCTACTTGTCAAGCACACAAGACTAAACGACGATTAGAATGATCCCAGTACGATGCTAATACCAGTAATAGATGCCCAGAACCTGGAGAAGGGATGCAGGTCAGCAAGAGACCACCTGGAATGCAGCACAAAGGAATACTAGCCACTCCAGCCAGTAAATTGGCTTCATTGGGGGCCCAACTTAAATGCCTCTATGCAAACACACATATCATGGGGAATAAACATGAGGAGTTAAAGATGTGCACATTCCTGTAGAGTTATGATCTTATTGGCATCACAGAGACGTGGTGGAATGGGTCCTATGACTGGAGTGTTGGAATGGCAGGATACAGGCTCTTCAGGAGTGACATGCAGGGGAGAGGAGGAGGGGATATCACCCCCTATGTCAAGGACGACCTGGAATACATGGAGCTACACCTGGGGATGGATGAAGAGCAAACAGAGAGCTTATGGGTCAGGGTTAAAGAGAGGGCAGGGTCAGGAACATTACAGTGAGGGTCTGCTACAGGACACCCAACCAGGAAGACCGAGCAGATGAGGCCCTGTATAGATAGATAGGAGCAGCCTCAGATTCACAAGCCCTGGTCCTCATGGGGGACTTCAACCACCCCGATATCTGCTGGAATGACAACACAGCAGGGCATAAGCAATCCAGGAGGTTCCTGGAATGCACTGATGATAACTTCCTTCTCCAAGTGATAGAGGAGCCAACGAGGAGAGGGGGCATGATGGACCTTGTTCTCACCAACAAGGAGGGGCTGGTGGGGAATGTCATGCTCAAGGGCAGCCTTGGCTGCAGTGACCATGAGATGGTGGAGTTTAAGATCCTTAGGGCAGCAAGGAGGGTGCACAGTAAGCTCGCTACCCTGGACTTCAGGAGAGCAGACTTTGGCCTCTTCAGGGATCTGCTTGGGAGAATACCGTGAGATAAAGCCCTGGAGGAAAGAGGGGCCCAAGAAAGCTGCTTAATATTCAAGAACCACTTCCTCCAAGCTCAGGAACAATGCATCCCGACAAAGAGGAAGTTCGGCAAAATCACCAGGAGGTCTGCATGGATGAACAAGTTGCTCCTGAACAAACTCAAACACAAAAATTAAGCCTACGGAAGATGTAAGCAAGGACAGGTAGCCTGGGAGGAATACAGAGAAATTCTCTGAGTAGCCAGGGATCAGGTTAGGAAAGCTAAAGCCCAGAAAGAGTTAAATCTGGCCAGGGCTGTCAAGAGCAACAAGAAAAGATTCTACAGGTACATCATTGACAAAAGGAAGACTAGGGAAAATGTGGACCCTCTCTGGAAGTTAACAGGAGACCTGGTCACCCAGGATATGGACAAGGCTGAGGTACTCAATGACTTTTTTCCTCAGTCTTCACCAGCAAGTGCTCTAGCCACACTGTCCAAGTCGCAGAAGGCAAAGGGACTGGGAAAATGAAGAACTGCCCAGTGTAGGAGAAGACCAGGTACATGATGTCAGTTGTTGTTGTGGATTGAATGGACTCCGATATGCAGGATCGAAATCCCTTATTAAGCAAGCATGCTCTTTATATACTTTTCTACCAAGGCCAGTAATTTTCAACTTTACTTGTTTACCTGTCAGGGTATGCAGGGAGGAAACAAGGAAAGCTGAGGCAGCCTTGGAATTGAACCTGGCGAGAGATGTCAAGGCCAATAGGAAGGGTTTCTTTAAGTATATAGGAGACAAAAGGAAAACTAGGGAAAATGTGGGCCCGCTGTTGAACGAGACAGGTGCCGTGGTGACAGATGATGCAGAGAAGGGGGAGTTGCTGAATGCCTTCTTTGCTTCTGTCTTCACTGCTCAGGTCAGTCCTCGGGAGTCCCAGACTTTGCAGGTAACAGAGAAAGTCTGGAGGAAGCAAGACTTTCCCTTGGTTGACAAGGAGCAAGTTAGAGATCAGTTTGATAAACTGGATATCCACAAATCCACGGGGCCTGATGGGATGCACCCGCGAGTGCTGAGGGAGCTGGCGGAAGTCATTGCTAGGCAGCTCTCCATCATCTTTGAAAGGTCCTGGAGGACAGGTGAGGTGCCTGAGGACTGGAGGATAGCCAATGTCACTCCAGTCTTCAAAAAGGGCAAGAAGGAGGACCCGGGAAACTACAGGCCGGTCAGCCTCCCCTCCATCCCTGGAAAGATGATGGAGCAGCTTGTTCTGGGTACCATCTCAATGCACCTGGATGAAAAGAAGATTATCAGAAGTAGTCAACATGGATTCACCAAGGG
>NW_009649220.1:6130-13437 GCF_000708025.1 Charadrius vociferus | reverse complement strand
AGCAAGAAGAGTGTGGCCAGCAGGTCGAGGGAGGTCATCCTCCCCCTCTACTCTGCCCTGGTGAGGCTGCATCTGGAGTACTGCGTCCAGTTCTAGGCTTCCCAGTTCAAGAAAGACAGGGAACTGCTGGAGAGGGTCCAGCAAAGGGTTACAAAGATGATCAGGGGATTGGAACATCTCTCATATGAGGAAAGGCTTAGGGACTTGGGTCTCTTTAGTCTAGAGAAAAGAAGATTGAGGGGGGATCTTATTAATGCTTACAAATACTTAAAGGGAGGATGCCAGGGGGATGGGAACAGTCTTTTTTCAGTGGTGCCCAGTGATAGGACGAGGGGTAATGGGCACAAACTTGAACATAGGAAGTTCCATCTTAACATGAGAAGGAACTTCTTTACTTTGAGCACTGGAACAGGCTGCCCAGAGAGGTTGTGGAGTCTCCCAATCTGGAGACATTCAAAACCCGCTTGGACGCTGTCCTGTGCAACCTGTTGTAGGTGACCCTGCTCTGGCAGGGGGGTCGGATTAGATGATCTCCAGAGGTCCCTTCCAACCCTAACCATTCTGTGATTCTGTGATTCTGTAACACCGGGCAATACAAACAGTCCCTGGCGTGTCACTGAGGAGTGTCCGAGAAGGAGGGTGCTCAGTCCATTGCTCAACGGTTCCTTAACCCCCGTAGGGATGAGGGTAACGGTTGTATCAAAAAGCGCTACTGTGACTGCAGAAGCCAGGTCCATTCTGGCGCTTATGCAGGTTTGGGCATACCGTCTGGGGCTGCTGGGGGGGGGGCAAATCCAGCTCCTACTCAGGATCGACTGGCCCGGGATCGAAAGGGTAGTCTTCAGGCAACTCCTGATCTCCCACAGCCCCCACCACCATGTCGGCTGATGCCAAATCCAACTGGGGGGGTGGGGGGGTCTTATACTGTTCTCCAGACTTTTGAGTATGCCGTTTCAAGGTCTCAAACATCGTCCGCCATGCAGAGAGCAACTCTCACATATTCTCACTCCTCTGTCTCCCAGCTGCTGTTGCGCAGCAGTTTTTCCCCCCTTTCTTAAATATGTTATCACAGAGGTGCAACCACCATCGCTGACTGGCTCAGCCTTGGCCAGGAGCGGGTATGTCTTGGAGCTGGATTGCATTGGCTCTATTGGACATAGGGGAAGCTTCTACCAGCTTCTCACAGAAGCCACCCCTGTAGCCCCTCCACTACCAAAAGTTTGCCACACAAACCCAATATACGCTGTTTACTTGGGGAATAGAGACAGAGACGCAGTCTGGAGCAGGACGGCCATGTCTCATGGCCAAGACAGCCACCTACCATCACACCCCCCATGAGTCCTTCTCTATTCACAAATAGCATGTCTAGGAAGCCATCTTTCCTAGTTGACTCCCTGAGTACCTGTGACAAAAAGTTATCTCCTATAAACTTCAAGAATTTCCAAGACCTGCTTGTCACAGCAGTATGGTATTCCCAGTTGATGTCTGGGAAGTTGAACTCTCCCATAAGGACAAGGGCTACCAATCCAGAAATTTCTTCTAATTGCCTATAGAATAACTCATCAGTGCTTACATCCTGGCTGGGCGATTGGTAGTAGACACCCACTACAACATCTCCTTTGTTTTCCATCCCCCTAATCCTCACCCAGAGGCTCTCAACCACATTATCACTAACCATAAGGACTGTGCAATCAAATCTCTCCCTTACGTATAGTGCGTCACCTCCACCTCACCTGCCCTGCCTATCCCTCCTGAACAGCTTGTAGCCCTCCATCCCAGCACTTCAGTCATGGGACTCATTCCACCAAGTGTCACTAATACCAATGATATTGTACAAATACATATTTACACATGTAAAGTTATTAAATATATAATCAATAGATACATATAAAAGATATTTTTATGTGTATGTTTACATATTTTAAATATCACTTGGAATATAAACTCATCCTACCAAGAACCCATGGGGATGTTGCCCTCTCCTAAAAATATATTTGGCATCAATTCACATCCTTCTGCACCATTAATTGGGACAACCAAAAATGCTCACATTGCTTTGCACACCTCTTCCTCCTTCCCTGCTGGGCTGGCGTTGCTCGCAGACGTCCAGAGCAGCTCGTGTTGCTCATGTTGCAGTTCATGTTGCAGCAAAATCTGTAAGCGAGTATTTGTCCTTACCTGATTTTTCCCTAGATGGACAAGCCATTTGCTGAATTCCTCTACAGTGCTAAGAGTCTGTGAATTATCTGCACCCAGTGTCGCTTGATAGGCACAGGCTCTGCAAAAAGCATGTTTCAGCAGCGTCCAGGAGGCATGCACAGTAATGACTTTAAATGAACTCATTTCTCCCAGAACAAGCCTTCCTCTCATCAGGTCTGACTTGAACAATCAGACACAGCTGTGCAAGATCAATGTATGCCACCAGAAACTTTGTGCTTTGTGAATGTGATGAAATGGGGTTTTATCTCTCAGAAACATAGAAGGTTAATTTTTGCAGTCTTGGGAGTGTTTTTTTATGTCATGACTGAAATTGCCCACTGTGACATCCCTGCTTTCTGCAGCATTTTTTCTCTCCAAAGATCTCCCTTTTCTGCCACAGCCCAGCAGCACTCACAGTTCAGACTTGCACTCACCCACGTGCTGCTCCTCTCCAGCCACAGCATAAGCTCTCCTCAGCAGCAGCCCAGCATGAGCTGCCTCCACACTGAGTTTGCCGTACAGAGCTACACAACAGGGATGTGTCTAAAACAGAGAGAGAGGGTCTGTGGGGTGGACAAGCACAAAGGTGACAGATGGCCCACTGCCCCAAATAAGTGCGAGGGTGTTTTCATAGACAACAGGGGAAATTCCAGCAGTACTAATCAGATCATCTTCTGCTGTTTGTATTATCACCTCTTGGTGTCCTCTTTGCTCAGGCTTTACCTCTCTAAATCCATAAACAAGACATTCTAGATTTAGAAGTACAGTCTCAGGGTCAGCCCTACACTGAATATTTTCAAGTTGGATTTCCAACCCTACTGGAATTCGGAGCTGTTCATGCACAAGACCTTTGCTTTGTGGGTACATGAAAACTAGTGGCTTTTTTTATCACTCTAAAGGTCCAGAAGTAGATTTTCAACACAAAGTTTTCCAGGTATTTGGCTCAGACTAACCTAAGTCTTCCTATATATTGATGTATCTGCATTAGTTACTTTAATATGATCTAACCATTTGACATGAACACCAGGACCTTTCCTACCTGTAGTAAGTAACTTATAGCACTCTCATATAGTTTTACTTCAGCTGTTTAGTTTGGGTAAGGTCCTCATACAGAGGTAGGAGGTCGGTTGCTGTGTTTCCATCGGATGGATGAAATGACCACATCAGCCGCTCGTTCAAAGTGTAGCAGACTCCAGCTTGTTTTCTTGCAGACATGCTCAGAAAAGGAGCAGGAAACCAGACATGGCTTGAAAGTCAGCAGATATTTCAGTGGCAGCACCAACATGCTGGTGCGGGGCTGTTTGCACATGCAAATTCTCACTGATGATGGCTTTTATGCCGTTTGAGCTATTATCACAAAAGCCCACAAGTGATATCCATATCTAGCCTTTTGCTTTTTACCTACCCTGTGCAAGGAGTAGCACCTTCTCAGAGATGCTTAATCCCTGGTTCACACCAGAAGCTGCGTCGAGCCCTTGCTGTTCTAGGCAGCTCTCTGCCTTGGGAAGGTGGAGGTACGGCTCTGTGCTAGTGGACCAGTCAAGGAGGAAGAAACCCCACCAGAAATAGCTCATCAGAAGCCCAAGCAAAGCCATAAACACGAAAGCTAATGAGAAAAGAAGTTTTCATGCAGGCTACCACTTGCAGAGCAGCCTTACAGTTCAGCCTGACATCAGCTCTTTTTGACCACTCAGTGCTCGTTTTAGTTGTTACTTATGATCATATCAGACTTTTTAGTAGAGACCAGTTCTTGCATTATTCACTACTGTTTCCAATTCCACAAAGTAGCTGCTAACTTCCAGTTCAGTGCTTTAGGGCACTGAAAGTATGATCTTTTCTTCTATAACAAAAAAAAAAAAGTCAAAAAAAGACATGAGTGTGCATGATCAGCTGTGCTTGGCAGCCCATGCAGTCCCACTGCCTATAGCAGGTGGCCAAAGGCAGGTGGGGGGCTTTGGGGTGGCTGTGCCTGAGCACAGAGCTGGGATCCCACTTTCATAAGAAGCTTTTGGCCAGAAGAGGGCATGAGATGACCTTGTCTGCTCTCCTCCATCCCACCAGCTGCATCTCATCTTGTTACTCTTGCACTGGACCTCAGCACTGGCGTTTGGGTGAGAAATGCTCTGGAAGTGCATCTCTGGCTGGAGCTGAGACAAGCAATGGGGCATCCTTCAGCTGTCACTGTGTTGTGTTCTAAAGCTTTGGTCACAAGCTCTTAAAATCTCACAGCTTACTTTTAGCTCTGATCTCAGCTGATGCTGCCCACCTGCCTTGCTTGGGACATTTTTACAGTCACAGTCACACCACCTTCCTGCTCACAGCAAAAAGGTGGTGTGTCTTTTGAGTAACTATTGCATGAAGGAACTGCAACATAAAAAGTTGTAATCCATTAATGGGCATTTAAGAAACATTTTGTAATAGATACATTAGGAACATAGTGCTCTCAAACGCAAAGTTTTTTGTTCTGTGCCAGATGTGCTTCAGAAAGTCACCAGGGTCCCTCATTTTTCTCTCTTCTCCTCCAGTGACAGTGTCAGTGACTCCTCCACCATCTGCAGGACGCATTTGGTGTGGCCAGACCTGGGAGAGGACACACACAATTCCAAAGACACAAAAAAACAATCCACCCAAGGTCGTGGTTTGGCCTCAGCCGGCAACAAAGAACCACGCAGCCGCTCGCTCAACCCCCACAGCCGTGGGGGAAAATCAGAAGAAAAAGGCAAAACTCGTGGGTTGAGATAAAGGCAGTTTAACAGAACAGCAAAGGAAAGAGAAAAACAACAACAATAACACCGATAGAGGAATGTACAAATGCGATTACGGTACCACCGCTCACCCACCAGACCCGGGCAGCCCCAGCCCAGCTCCAAGCCACAACTTCCTGCCCCCTCCCCTGGACAGCTCCCCTCTATAGCTTGGGCATGGCATCACATGGTATGGAATACCTGTGTCCCCTGCCGGATCCTTGGGGAACTTAACCCCATGCCTGCTGGAACCAGGACACTCAAGTATCCACCAAGTGATACACTAGCATATAATCCTAGAGCAATGTGCTAGGGTAAAATCCTGGTTTGCCTAACATCAGTGAGAGATTTGGGTCTGACTTTATTTAGAAACTGAGTTCATCACGGATATAATAAGGGTATCTGCTAAGAAAGTACACAGATAGTTGAGCCAAGCATTTTGTAGCTTGCACAACACCCCCAGGTAAAAAACATGTAGGGCAATAGGAACCGGATGGTGCAGCCCTTTCTCACCCAGCAGACAGTTTGGGCATGCACACACCCAGCCACTGCTGGGGCCACCTTGCAGCACCCTGGGGCTTGGGACGGCCAGCTCTGATTTGGGAACTTATTCTGCAATAGCAAAAGGCAAAACCAGCTCTGCCTGCAATGCTTGTGCTTGGGGTCTGAGTGCTCGCTCAGATTTCAGCATTGTGGGGCTATGATCTCCAAATGCTGTGCGACCAGCTGTGACATGGCAACGTCTCAGCTGAGCTGAAACCAGCTGCCCCATAGCCTGCTTTCAGGGTACCTTGCTGGGGTTTTTTTGGTGTTTTCTTTTTTTTTTCCTCTTGTATTTGTACAACATCCTTCACTTGGAGGGTTTTTCCCTTTGGGTACAGACCCGTCTCAGACATCAGTGGCCCGAGGAGAAGGTTACTGCTGACCTCTCACTTCTGTGCCAGGAGAAGATATGGTTTCAGCCGACCCATCAAACTGAAGCGAAATGCATTTGAATTCGTTTTACAGTAACTCTGGTGCCACTGCACCACGTGCCCCAAGCTTGTGCAGGAGCTGATTTTTACTCTGATTAAAAAAACACCTGAAAGCTTTACTTGTAAATGAAATCTGTGTTGGGATCACTGGTTCTAGAAAAAAAACCCCACCACTGAAAAGGCTTACAAATCCCATGCAAAATGCTTTATTTTGAAAATCCAGGCACTCTCCAGAAGTTACAATGCTTTCACTCGTTCCCTGTGTGGTGGGTTGATCTTGGCTAGATGCCAGGTGCCCACAAAGCCGCTCTATCACTCTAGCTCCTCAGCTGGACAGGGGGAGAAAAAAATAAGATGAAAGGCTTGTGGGTCAAGATAAGGACAAGGAGATCACACAACAGTTACCATCATGGGCAAAACAGGCTTGACTTGGGGAAATTAATTTAATTTATTGCCAATCAAATCAGAGGAGGATAATGAGAAATAAAACCAAATCTTAAAACACCTTCCCCACCCCTCCCTTCTTCCGAGGCTCAACGTCACTCTCAGCATCTCTACACACACACCCCTCAGTGGCGCAGAGGGACGGGGAAGTTAATCACACGTCGTCTCTGCTGATCCTTCCTCTTCACACTCTTCCCCTGTTCCAGCGTGGGATCCCTCCCATGGGCTGCAGTTCTTCACAAAATGCTCCAGCATGGGTCCTTTCCATGGGGTGCAGTCCTTCAGGAACAGACTGCTCCCTCACAGGGTCACAAGTCCTGCCAGCAATGGTGCTCCAGCGTGGGCTCCCCTCTCTCCATGGGTCCACAGGTCCTGCCAGGAGCCTGCTCCAGCTCAGGCTCTCCACAGGGTCACAATCTCCTTCAGACACATCCACCTGCTCCAGCGTGGGGTCCTCCACAGGCTGCAAGTGGATATCTGCTCTACCAAAACTTTGCCACAGAAACCCAATATACGCTGTTTACGTGGGGAATAGAGACAGAGACGCAGTCTGGAGCAGGACGGCCTTGTCTCCCTGCTCTGCACTGCCTTTTCTTTGTCACTGCAGCTCTCTTGTGTTTAAGGCATGGGGTGTAGGACACTGAAAGTTCGAGTCTCACCTGGGGCCTTTTACGCCCAACTGCTATAACGGCAATCCCATCAGTTATTATTTGTATCCCTAGAGAAAAACAGCCACTACTACAGCACCTGTCAGCTGACCTGTTTTACATGTTTATATTTGGATAAGAGCTATAATTGGGACCGCATAGCTTCTGCCCGAGGCAGCGTTCACAGAATCACAGAATGGTTAGGGTTGGAAGGGACCTCTGGAGATCATCTAGTCCAACCCCCCTGCCAGAGCAGGGTCACCTACAACAGATTGCACAGGACAGCGTCCAGGCGGGTT